>NW_022474216.1:1984-99713 GCF_003357145.1 Venustampulla echinocandica | reverse complement strand
GGTGTTCTGGTTTGACTGAGATCCGCTCGACGGTGCCAATCGCTGACGTTCGTAGATACTCAACATGTCAACCACATACTCCGGACCTACCGGACGAGGTACCGGGTTTGGATCATCAACTGTGCTCCGTACTTATCAGCGTATTGCCCTTCGATTCGGCAGTGTCACAGCTCTCCATCTACTGTGCCGTCGTGTCAACCGTAACTTGTGCAAAACTTCCCCAAGACCCACCGTCATAGTTGCTCGGACGGGTGCGACGAGAACAGTCTGCCTTGGCAAGGCCGCGCCATATCGATACCGTCCTGTTATGCTACCTTCGTGAGAATGTGTACGCGTAGGCTCTGTGTCGAGTACAGCGTAAGGACCTGCATGTGGCCTTTGGAGTGAGGGTTGAAAGAGAAAAAAAAAACCGAAGAATTGGGTTAGGGATCATGGGGTGAGATCGCGGTGGGACTACGCTCAATCACTAGCTGTTGGAGAGTCCCTATTTGGTGATCGAAGCCCCTGGCGAGCGCTTGCTCCCCTCTCTTGGATCTCGCAACCTCGACTTGGACTCTTCGGGGCAACGTGATTGCTGTTGGTGGTTTGGCTATCGGCGGGAGGTTGCGGCCGCCCCTATTTTCTGACGGCAAGGTTCGAGATTGGGTCTTAACCGCGCTGGTATAGAAAGCCGCTTCGTATGGCGGACGATCCGGCCGTTAGCCCTTGGGTGGCAGCATGAGTTGATCAGCATATTATCCACGGGATTTGTAGTTGCGGGTGGCGTTGAATATGCAGCGGGGCACGAACGAGCGGAAAAACGTCTTTATTGCTGGGGCCCGTATAAAGGATGGCAAGTTACGACGGCATTTGCCATCATCATCATCCAACATCATGAGGAGAAGGGGCCTGGGTACAGTAGTAGAGAAATTACATGGGCCTACGGAGTACACGAATGGTCTACCGGTATGTTATGGGGGGGTTCGTCAGATACATTATTGTTCCACGGAACCCTCGTACACTGCACTTCGTACCTAGCAGCGATGATCTGGGGACGGATGGATGAGAGGGGCCAGAGCCGAGAGGTGAGACGGAGCCAAAATCCACTTGCCTCGTGGTAGCAGGGGGGGGTCGAAAGAGGTTCGAAAGGACCTGCTCCGCCAACTTCTTTCCATCAAATACCATCCTTCAGAGTTGGCAGGATATTGCTATGGGTCCCTCGGCCACGCACCAGACGCTCCGCCGTGGACGATTAGCACATGGACATAGACGCCCCTCGGAATTGACATGCGGCCCACGGAGGATTTCTCTGCACCAGGGCTCCTTGTTGGAACCCCAGGACTTGGGTGCCGGGAAGCATTGGCGATCAATGACAACGGAAAGCGCGTATCATAGAGCGCCGGCTGGGGAGATCTGGAACCCGGTGCTCATCTGCTCCTATCGAAGCAACTAGACGGGCCCGAAACATGATTCATCGCTTGATTTTATTCAATTTCCCAGGGTCTTCCTTATCCGCCGACATATCATCTCTCCTGAGTTACATTGAAACAACCAATATATTCAGCTATGTCCTGGTTTACACGCCACCCATTGGCAGACAGAAACTCAGGAAGCAGAAAGGTACAGGCGATCATCGTAATCCCAGTTGGAGGGGCGCCCAAAAGCTGCGTGTAGTGGTGCAAGGGATGACAACGGCACATGGGGAGGCGCCCAGGGTAAGATGTTTGGAGGTTAGAGACGAGGCTTGCCTTCGGGACATCGATGTCGATCAGCTTCGAATCAGCTTCCATTGCCCTAATCTTGCTGTTCCGCATGCCGAGCGATATGCCAAGTACCTGGTAGTGGAGCCGGTCCATAGCAATCCCTACTCTGGTTATTTCCGCTGCCTTCTTTCGCCGCAGCCAACTGGTCCATGAGCTCGGAAGCCAGAGAGTGATATACGCGCTGAAACACCCAGCTACCAGGTTTTAGTTACGGGCACAATCGCCAAACCATAGAACTGAATCGCCACAGGCCCAGAGAATCGCCAAAACGTGGCATGAGTACTTGCTATGGCCTTATTACATTTATCTTTGGAGTCGGGCGGAGGAAGGCCCTCGTCGTAAGCTGCACTCTGGACTTGCCATGCACAGATGAATAGTTGAGCCGGGCGTGCATAGCACAGGCATGTTTCGAACCTCCCACAGAAGTTTCTGATAGCCATAGAGGGCAATATGGTTCAGCATGCGGAGTGTCTTACTGCTGTACGTATCAGTTCTATGTACATGGCGGCCCTGAGCTACCATCAACAGCTTCCCTGCCATACCGACCTTTACCACCACATACTACGAAGTACTGCATCTAGAACCCGAAGCAGCCTCGTCACCGATCAAAATTCTCCGATGCATCATGCAAGCCAGCAGCCAGCCCTTGCCGTGCCTAATCGGGATCCCGGGAGGCCAACTTCAAGACCGTATCAAACAATGTGACCGCAACGTCTCTCTTGCGGATTCGGATTTGCATGTCAAATTGGTTGTCGATGGCAGGTGGCTCATCCGGTTGAACCGCCCAGCACGCCACGCAAAGGCCAGCAAAGCGTTCGAGGTTGTTCCGCCTCTGAGTCGACTATCCACGAGTCGGAGGTTCGAAACACGCACAGAAACATCTCCCGACCTGGCGAGCCTGGCCTCGTCTGCCAACTCGCTCGCTCGGCGCACCGGCTCGTGGAGCGCGATCGTCACGACACATCACTTGTCGGAAAGGGCGAATTACGCTTAAGCCGTCACGGTGTTATTGTGCGCATAGGCCTCAAGCTATTGGGTCCCTAAGACCGACGGTCGCTCCGGGAGCTACGAGGGCTTTGCTAGAATATTTGGAATTTCAACCCTCATGCTGAAGAATTTGGAATATGAAGTTCGGATTTACTATGAGATGCCACAGCAGCCATGCGCCGGAAATAAGCTGGCATCCTATCCCTCCTGGAATGGCCCCCGGCCGCTGGTGCCGGTTTGAATAAGCATAACGGATGGCGAACGGCATATTCTCATTGATATGTCGCCATTATTATATGAATGAATGCATTATTGGGGGCCGGTACGTCCTCAAGCTACGCCTGTAGCGATGGCACGCATCCTATTTGCTGCTCGAGCACGTCGCCTTTCACCATCCATACGCCCACGGTTCGGACATTGGATTTGGCGGTGAGCAATGAGTAATGAGCTTGGGATTCTTCGTGCCAAGAATGGCCGTATCAGAATCTGCCTACTGTAGACATGAGTGCCCCTATTATTCCGGGGATTGGATACTGTAGGGACCAGGCAGACGCTGGTCGGCAGGCTTCAGCACACCCACCTGGATCCAGCGCTGCGTCCCAGGCTATACTTGAGTAGTATCGTCCGTCGAAGTCCTTTTGATTTTTTCAGGTCCAAGAGCCAATGCCCGCCCGGCCTCATCTCCTAAGCACAATAACTCCACCGTTCTTCCGCCCAATCCAACCTCCGAAGCCCTAATCCTGCCTGGCTTTGTTCCGGATCCCGCCGGCCCCTCGGTCTCTGATATACGGCCACCTTGCTAACACCATGCCCACTCCTGAATTGATCCTGTCTTTCTTGGCGCATCTTAACTTCTAGGGCTATAATACGAATGCAGAAGCACACTTTGGGATGGAATTTCTCCCTTTCCGCATACTTGTTAAGATCAAGGGGGTTGGCGATACCATCCCTTCGGAGATCCCAACCGATAGCCATAACGATAAGATATGACAAGTCTCAGCCCTCCCTGGCTGGCAACTTGTGTACTACCATCGCCTTCACATCGCCGCAACACCTCACCGTTATCGCTCATTTTCCCCGCTGAGTCTCATCGCGATACGCGCAACTCGATCCCACTTTTTCCTCCTTTCTTCCTATTTTCTCATTCTTCCACATTCAACTGTTGTTATTGCGAGCGCACCCAGTATCATTTTGCCAAGCTCTTTGATATGCATAATACCATAACTTATTACTCCGATACTCAGGCAGGGAGCTACTCTCGGCCTATTCCCGTTCACAACCTTGTTCCATTCCCACCTATCCATCAGTCAATCACTGAGCCGTTTTCTCTTCAGCTTACGAGTATTCTGCGGTTCAATTCAGTTCACTCCAGTGCGGACAGCATTGGATGCCGGAGCTAATTATTCCCCTCCCAAAGGCAGAACGCCTCGAACGACTCTTGAACAACCCGGAAGCTGGTTGCTATTCGAGACCATTTGGAACTATACACTTCGCCCCCCTAACCCGACACTTCCATCCCGGGTACAGCAGCGGTCACCTGATCGATCCCAATCCTATTCCAAGGTTCCAATCCCAACCCAAAACCAGCGCAAAACCAACTTCCCCTTCCCTTCCCCATACCTTCTCCGGGCCCAGGGAACCCACACAGCTCTCATACCTCGTCTTATTATTACCCCACAGCCCGAATCTAAAGCTCCAAACGCACCAGGTAGTCGTACAGCACACCCACAGAGAAACGATGGGCATGAGACGGAACTATCATCCATGGGCCAAATCAGAAGAAGCAAAATTCTCCGACACGCAGCGGCACGGCGACAGCGGTCTTCGGAATCCGGACAAAAGGGAAAAGGCGAGTGGATGAGAGCCGCTGTGAGTCGATATGTAGGTACACGTAGGGCAGTCAGGCATTCAAGGGGTCGAAGGAGCATACTCCGTAAGGCATGGCAGAACACGCCAAGGGCGTGAACATCTCAACCATCCACCGAACCAAGGGCGGGCTTGCCATGGTGCGCAAGATGCTTGGCAATGGAGTATCCTCACCCATAAATCCAGGATCCGCCATTTTGTAGAATCCCTTAGCACCAATCAATGTAATACTTCTTATAGGTCCATCTGCATGGCACCATACTGGTAAAACTCGAGTAACTGATGACCTTGATTTATTGTTCTTTTCCCGCCCCGAGTCCTGTCTAGTGCTACCACCCTCTTTTTACTGCCTAATGCAATAGTACACGATGTATACCTAAAACCCGTTACATGAACCTACATGAACCAACACCACACCCCCCCCACTAGTTTCTGAGACTAACCCTAGTCGCAAAATCGAGCTCCTCTCCATTGCCCGGAGGACGGCCGAGGACTTTTATCAGATAAGCAAAAAAGCGGCATCAGCCCACCTTCTACATGAAATGTCGCATTGCTAGTTCACACATTGGGCTCTAACCGATGAGCGGCGTGGTACCCTTCGGCATAACATCCGAGTCCGTGAAAGCATTGAGAAAATATGATGGAGAGGCACTAAATCAAAATGCTTGTAGTAACTGTTCAGGCGTTTGTGGTATTCGTGTGTGGAGTAGTAGCTCCGGAACTGTGCACCGTTGCGTCTTGAACTGGATTTCCATCGTGTTGAGTTTCTCTTGGAGCCTCCTTATCTATAGTTGTCCAACTATGATTCGTTGAAGCGGTCGAGTCGTCTTTCTTCAGTTCGTCTAATTCGTCTTTCTTGTGAAATGTATGCGACTCGCTCAAATTCACCGCTAGGAAACTCTTTGGGAGTTTTACCCTATACATAGTTAGTACTGTTCGGATTCCATGATCGGGGAACACTGACTGATGGAACTTTGCTCTCAGCGTCTCGATGACCTTCTTCCAATCGCCATGCGCAGTTAAACTTCGTCTGGGCGCACAGCCGATGCAGTGCTTGCTGTCGAGTTGCACATCTAACGGATCGAACGTATGGCACCCTGGACTGATTGTGATGCGGATAGAATACGCATATTTTGGCACGTCTCCAGGAGGAGCATCTGGTGGTGTCTTGTTCTCAGATTCGTACAACTCAAAGCATATTTGCGAGAGGTAGTCGAGCTCAGGGATTGCGCTGCGTTTGATTTTGGTTTCAATACCACCTTCGAGGATACAGTTAAGGAGAGTATAGATGTGCGATTCCTTGGTGAAGTATATAAAGGACTTGGCGTCGTCTGATGCCTGCATCTCTTCAAGGTCCTGAACAACTTCCTGGACGGTAGTCAGTAAATGTTCTTGCGCACGTTAGAGCTTAACGTACCTTGAGCAAAGGAAGAGATGTTAGTAGGCCGATTTCGAGCTTTTCATGGTCGGTAATTCCGTACTCCTGTGGACAGATGAAATCAAATAGAACCTTTGCCAACCGGTAAAGCTCTCGCAGTTTCTCGAGGCGTGCATCGGTTTTGGCCCTGGTTTGGCTACTGCCAGTGAAAAGACGGAAGTATTGCTCTGGTGCCTCCTCGGTAGTTCTGTTTCCATTTCCAACCATCATCGACCGTTTTCTGAAAATGCGGCGGTGTGGGCCTTTGTTGCTTTCCACCTTTTCTATCGGCTGAGTCTGGCTTGATTCTGGATGGGAATCTTCCGTTTCTCTTGGCTGTTCTTTCTCTATGCCTTTCGACTCCGCTGTAAGGGCCTCCTCCTCCTCTTCGAGGATGCTTTTGCTCGGCGTAAAGACCCATTCTAGGAATTGCCGATTATGCAGGGCATCAAATTTCATGGTGTCATAGAGCTCAGAAATTTTACTTGGGTCTACTTTATCCCCGTCACAGAACTCGGTGAACAGCTTTTCCCATCTCTCCTTGAATAGTTCCGCATCTTCGCCGCAGCACCAGCGGGACTGGACGTTGCCTTGAGCGGTTGCCTGAGCCATGGACGAGCCCATGGCCGAGGAGTTGCCATTTGGTTTATCACCTGGATTTGCAATAGTGTTGAGGGATGATGAGGAACCCCCGTAGAGCTTTTTGTAGTTATGGCGCATGACCCGTCGATGGAACTTCATTAGCTGCACAACATAAGCCTGGACGATAGAAGGTTCGGGCATGTTTGTAGGCCAGGCAAACTGCGGCGGTGCCTCAATTCCTTGTCTAAGCAGGGTCTTGAGCTTCTTCTTGACTTTGTCCATCTCATCCTTGGCGGCGTTCGAATCATCTAATAAGTCCTTTCTAATAGTGATAAAATCCGAAGGGAGGTCCTTTTGATCGGTGAACGCAGAGGCCCAGATTTGTGCGCTCGTTGTAACACGTCTCTCCGAGCTGCTGAAAACATGAACTTCGTCCAGGATCTCTCTATTCATCAACATCAGGTCGTTTCGCATATTCTCCCCGAGTTCCTGGGATTGGTATCTGGCCGAGTGCGTTGGTTCCCCCCCCCATTTCACGATGAGCTGCAGCTTATCTAGAACGAGACTGTTTTCCGCGGCTGTTATTCGAGATAGAGTGATGCCAGAAAGAGAGTCGCTTCTCGTTGGAGGTTTTCTGGGATTTCTTTCACCGGCTCCTTCACCTGCAGTTGAAATTTCCTCTTCATACGTAGCTTCCTTCTCCTGTACTTTTGTAGACGACTGTGGAGTTGCGGCTACAGCCCGAATCTTGGGATCCATGGCTTCAGATATGCTAGCCAACGATTCCTCCGGCTTCCTTTCTCGGAACATGGGCTTTATCTGAACCTTGGTGCCTGCCCACCCCCCTTTTTTAACAAGAGCGTTTCGCAATGTCCTCAACTTTTCACTGTCTTCAATTCCTTCTCGCCTTGCAATATCAACAGCCATGATTACGCTGTCAAGCGCAGCCTCTCCGGTTAACAATACTTCCTCTTGGTGGCCTTTAAGCAAATCGACAAACGGTTTCGTATGGAAAGTAAACTTGTACTTCTGCTTTGGCGTTCGATCAGCATGGCGAATCACCGACACCATACCTTTCAATTTCCAGGTATGTTTCGGCGCCGGTGGTGGCATTGACTCTTTCCTGTGTGACGAGCTACTAGCTGGTGTAGATACTATGGCCGACGGTGATGCGGATGGCAAGCTCGACGTTGGTACTGCCATGAGGGGCGGAGGTAGAAAAGCAACAGCAGGTACGCTTGAAAGTTGCAAACCTTTGTCGGCCCCAGGCGGCGATGTTCTTGGTGTCGGGGCGCTCGAAACATCCGGAGATGCAACCACTGGAGCCTTCTTATGATTGGCATGCAATTTGGGCATGCTAGGGGACCTGGAAATAAGTGTCTGGAATGTTGACCGATGGTTTTCTTTAGCTGTATCTTTCCTGACGACGGGGCTGGCGGTGCCATCTGATTGGGCTGGTGTGGCGGTGCTATTATCCGTTGGTAGTCCTAGCTGTGTCTGCTTTTCTCGGATAAACATTTCTCTTAAAATGCGGGCACATTGATCATAGTATTCATCGTTGTCCTTGACAAAACTCCAACCATTGACGTCAATGACATAACTTTTCCCCTCGGCTCGCAACAGATCAAATCCACAGACGCGCTGGCCAAAACTCATAGCGATCCGGCTTGCCATTGACTGTTCGTCCTTGGAAAGACTGGTGATATAACGAACTTCCTTCCCGTGAGTGTTGCGTCGAACCAAGCCATCCACGACAGGTGATTTGCGGGTTTCTGCGTGGCAGAAATTCGGCCCTACGGTGTATGCTTTCACGTCCTCCGCATTGTCCACATTCATGAACTTCTCGTAGATGTAGCTGCTATTAGGGTCCAGAATAGCGCGAGGAACATTCATACCCTCGACTCTCTCGGAACTTTTGTTACCTATCTTACGGAATAGTTTTCGAGCTCCACCACCCTGGCTCTTAGGATAGTATATGCATATATTATGATCTTCTCCGCTAATAGGCTTTTCGACGAATGGTTTGGGCAAAAGCGCGCCATCGACGGACAAGGTATCACCGTTGTTTAAAAGCTCCACCACTTGAGGAGGACTCATCTGGCCGCCAGTCCCGTCTTCGGGCCCGTCCAGGACCACGCCCGTCGTTTCCTTCAGATGGGCCGCCATTTCTGGTGTTAGAAGACTTGGTCCACCATCTCGATTGACCTCCAGCCTCTTCGGTGTAGGGACCTTGATCTTGTCGAGGATCATCAAACATATCCTCCTATCCCATAGGATCTTTTGCATGGGTACATCGTTAACGCAGAAAGGCCTTCGTGCCTTCACGTAGGCAATAGCCTTGTCCAAAGGGAACCCATCGGAATAAAACGATATAAGATAGTCACAGATGGGCCAGTTCTCAATGTCTTCGTCTAGGATGACCTTGTCCCCGAAAACGATGACATCGAATTCCTTGTTGGCGATGAGTCGATTGAGGATATTCCGGCTCGGCTTGCTCCGAGCCTTTACATCAAGCGCGCAGACACCTATAACGCCCCATGGCGCGGACTTCGACTCCTCGTCCTTTCTAGAGTGATAGCCTCTATCACTACTTGGGCTGTGGCTGCTGGCGCCGGTGCTACCACTGAATCTCCTCTTTGCACGGCTTCGAGATCTGGTCGGTGGCTGTGCCCGAGGAGCGCCTTCGCCCCTCTGTGCAGCGTTTCGTTTTGCGATGTCCGAAGCCTGCGCCGGGGTCTCGCGTGGGGTGAGCGAATGGCCATTGGAGCCGTTAGGCTTGCTGGGCAAGGACGAGCTCACTGAGTCGTCGCCCATGGTAAACAGGCCGGTTGAGAGCTGAGATGAGCGCACGGAGGAGTGATAGCAGCGACGAGTGGGCAAAGCGAAGACGAGTCGAAGTGACAAGTGAAAGTGCAGGACTCGACTTGAGCTGAGCTGCGATGTGACGAGCACGGGTCGGTGCCAGCGTGCAATTGACAAAAGAAGAATACTACCAGCTGTTGGTATATCCGGCTTCTAAGCGGTGAAGTTGTGTGAGCTCGCTATGATGACGTCGAAGACTTGAGGTCGATTCCGATTCCAATTCCATTTGCGACGACGAACTGCTTAACCCGGGGGGTGGGCGCTTATAGATAAAGATACTAAGAAATAGGAGCCCGGGTAATTGGTACGGATAGTGGTTGTCTCCAAGGGGAGCTATTCGTGGTAAACAAAGGCCGATAGGGGGGGATAGAGATAGAAGGGATAGAGGGATGACGAGGGATGGAGAGAGTGAACTTCCGGGGGCGGGTTTCTTTTATTAGGTATGATACTAAAAGTGCACGCTCCATAACTACCTCCTAGGTAACTTCTTTCGCCACTATACTATACCGCTCTGTACAATCGAAGCAGAAAGAAGGGCATAGCTAGGGCATAACTAGGGAACCTGGAATGGTTAGGGCATAGCTAGCGCCACGCTCTTGCTCTCCTGCCCATACGATGTCGCCAGCCCAGCCCAAGGCCAAGAGAGCGTCGTAGCTGTTTGCTTTGCCTGAGTTAGAACTTAGCAGGCATCTGATGGACACAGGCTTGGAGCCGAGACAAAAGTACATGTTCGTACAGAGTAGTACGCTCTTGGGCAATAAAGTAAATCCCTTATTATATATTATTAGTGGTAGTTGAGTTGGCTGTGTTGAAACATACGTGATATGGTGCGGAGGAAGGTACATCGGTACATAGGGTACCTGGGTAGGCGGATGAGATAGCCGAACACGTGATTAATCATGTGACTGCCTGATCCTTGACAGGCAAGATAAGATATGATACTGGTATACTGTACAAAATAAAAAAGATCAACGGAAGCAATTTGTGAACTCTTCGGAGTATTTAGCTCACAATCACAACCTCCCACCAACTCCACCCGTCGGCACCCCCCTCGGGCTATTTGAGACTGGGAATATGCCTTCTACTGTGGTCGCCAATGTGCCCGATGGTCCAGTTGCGAAAAGGCAGAAGCTCAATCGCCTGGAGGGAGATGCACGCCGCACGACTCCCCGAGAATCAAGAATATTTACACCCTTTCGAGTATGCAAACACCAATAAACTCTCTCTTGCAGTCTGAAATTTCCACTCAGCGCTTTGCTAACGTTGATATGCCAGACAATTGGTCTAGTATCCTCGACTACCGTTCCGTTTACATCTATCCCTCTAGGGAAGACTACCTTCCAGATTACTACCTCAGTCGGCCGTTGTCTTCAAACATACGACCTCAAGCGCGGTCTCAATCTCGTATTTCTTACTCGTCCACAGACGCCCGGCGATATCACGGCGACAAAAGCTTGGAAAGACCGAGTCTTCGCAGCATGGGGAGACCCAAGCAACGATTCCTCACAAGGTCTTTGGGTCTTCCAACGGGGGAAAGAGGTCGCCAGGTTGGACATGCCACTAGACCTGGCCCAGCCCATTAAGCAGATACTCATTTTTGGTTCATGGATAGTGGGATGCTGCACGACTAGGATAGAGGTCTGGAAATCGACTACCTATGAGCACTATACGACTTTGTACCCAACCGCGGTGCAGAAGGGCGGGAATGAGATTTCCGGGGGTATTTGCAATATGCCGACATATCTAAACAAGGTCTTTGCTGGCAGGAAGGATGGCAGTGTCGAGATCTGGAATGTGAGCTCCGGAAAGCTGATCTATACCATATTGCCCCCTGCCGCGAACTGTGGTGCTGTTACTGCCCTGCAACCAACCCCAGCATTGTCACTATTGGCGATTGCGTATTCCGAGGGCGCCCTCACGGTACATGATATACGAGTCGACAAGGCGATTATTCAACTCTCTGGAGGAGATTCGAATTCTATGATTACATCGATATCGTTTCGAACCGATGATCTTGGAGCTGGCGAGGATGGGAGAAAACCAGGAGTAATGGCCACTGCCGGACCAGACAATGGGGATGTGACATTCTGGGATCTTAACGGCGGTGGGAGAGTGATGGGCGTACTTAGAGGCGCCCATAATCCCCCTTCAGAGGGCGAAGCCGTGGTAGGGGGCGGGGTGAGCAAGATTGAATTCCTGCCTGGTCAGCCGGTCATCGTTACTAGTGGGCTGGATAATTCCTTGAAATCTTGGGTATTTGATGAGACGCCATACTCTCCCATCCCGCGAATCTTGCATTCTAGAAGCGGGCATGCCGCACCGGTGACGAAATTATTGTTCCTTCCCTCCGACTCTGATGGTGCGGATGCCGGAGGAAAATGGCTGCTTAGCGCGGGGGAAGATCGAAGTTTGTGGGGATGGAGTCTTCGAAGAGATGGTCAAAGTACAGAGCTCAGCCAGGGAAACATTCGCCGAAAGGCAAAAAAGCTGGGGATATTGGGCAATGTTTCGCGTCCAAATGAACTTAGCACAAGTTTGGAGGATTTGAAGGCCGCAAAGATAACTTGCCTTGCTATATCGCTGAATCGCGATGGCGGGATGGGAGCAAGTGCAGGAACTGGGGCTGTGTGGCAAAAAAGCACAAATGCATCCAAGAAACCAACAGATGCCACGCTGAGCGGGATGACTGGATGGGAAAGCATTGTCACAGGTCACCAAGACGATAGATATGCCCGAACTTGGTTCTGGGGAAGGAAGAAAGCTGGAAGATGGGCTTTTGAGACGGGGGATGGAGCGAATGTCAGAAGTGTGGCAGTAAGCCCGGATGGAACGTTTGCTGTTGTCGGATCAGATGCTGGCGGGATTGATTCGTTCAATCTTCAGTCCGGAATGCACCGTCAAAGGTACCCTCCTAGATTAACCCCAGCCCAAGCCAGAAAACTCAAACTCCAGAAACTTCAAGTACAGGATGGTTCACTTGAAGTGGGATCAAAGCTAGGAAAGAAATTTACCGCTGGACTAGGAAAGCACACCAAAGCGGTCACTGGCCTTGTGGTGGACTCGTTAACCAAGCATCTCATTAGTTGTTCACTGGATGGAAGTATCAAATTTTGGGATTTTGGAACGGGGAATCTTGTCGATGAGATTGATTGGCATCCAATGGCATCGATTACCGGAATGCGATATCATGCTTCGAATGATCTTATAGCAGTCGCAAGTGATGATTTATCTATCAGAGTGGTTGATATCGAGACTAAGAAGACAATTCGAGAGCTGTGGGGTAGCACTGGTGTCATCAACGACTTTTGTTTCTCAAATGATGGGAGATGGGTCATTGCCGCTTCAAGCGACTGCATTGTGCGAGTTTGGGATCTTCCTACGGGCCACTTGATTGATGCTATCCGGATGAAGTCCCAATGTACGGCGTTAGCTTTCTCAGGCACAGGCGAATTCCTTGCCACAACCTGCGAAGGGGAGATAGGGGTGAACATCTGGAACAACAAGACATTGTTCACGCATGTCCCTACAAGGCATATCTCTGAAAATGAGGTCGCAGAAATGGCAGGCCCAACAGTCTCTGGTGAAGGCGGCCATGGGGTAATCGATGGCGCCTTTGAGGATCAAGTCGAGGAGAGCCAAGATGCTGGACCCGCTCCCGTCATCGATCAGCTAAGTACCGATATGATGACCCTAAGCTTGATCCCTAAAAGTAGGTGGCAAACGCTTTTGCACCTAGATCTCATTAGACAGCGTAACAAACCGAAAGATGCGCCCCAGGTGCCGGAGAAAGCGCCTTTCTTCCTGCCATCACTTGAAAAGCCAATGCCAACGGCTGCCGTGGAGGAAAAACAGGCCGAAGATAGCATAGCTGAGCGCTCTCGCATTATGAAGATGGACCGTCTTGCATCAGAAGGTGCATTCACAGTCGCTCTTCGATCCGGCGGCGAAGGCGGAGATTGTAAGCATTCCCCTCCTTCCCAACAATGATAGGATTTTCCAGTATTAACTTAGCTAGATACCGCCTTCATCAACCACCTCAAAACTCTCTCTCCGTCGGCGGCAGACCTTGAAATTCGGTCGCTTAATCCGGGAGGCACCGAATCAGAGTCCGATGAGCTTGTTAATTTTGTAGAAGCTCTCACGAGCAGACTGAGGCAGAAGCGGGATTATGAATTGGTGCAGGCGTGGATGACTGTATTCCTGAGGCTGCACTTGGATGCTCTGAGCCACGATGATAAGCTGGTGCAGGCGCTTGGAGAATGGAGACAATGCCAGCAGGAGGAGGGTACTAGGCTAGGAGACTTGGTCGGGTTCTGTGGTGGTGTTGTGGGCTTTTTGCGGAGCCCAAGGACATGAGAAGGCTCGTGTAGCAATGAGAGTTGCAAAAACCGACCATTAGCATTCCAATATATAAATCGATACCATGATTTCTTGCTAGATTCTACAGAATAGAACCAAATGGACCCTTGTTGACGATAACATACGATTTGGTTATTCCCTTGATCTACGAAGTATGCGCCCAGCTTGCCTTCGACGATAAGCGGGAGTAGCAGCAGCTCGTATTCCGTACTAGCAAACAAATCACTATAGACCAAATGATGGACTACAATTATACTGAAAATATACTATGGGAATGCTAGACGCAAAGCTTGTCACGCTTTGTACCTAGGTAGATATTTGTCAAGAGTCGTTAGCTTATAGAATACCGTGTCATCATAGCGTACCGTTACTTTGTAAGCATAACCTTATCGGACTTGTTGGTTTCCTTCAACACAAAAACACCGAGTTGCACATATTTGCATCACTCCCGTCGTCGCGTAGTACTTGGTATTTGATATTCGGCGTTTGGGTACTACTCTTACTATTTGCTCGTTGCTCGTGTCCTTTACTTCGTACGCTTTGGTAAACAAGAGTCTGCTTCGCTCTCCGCTCCCCTCCTCGTCACCAAGACGAAGGAAGCGCAAGTCAGAAGGGTACCGTTCTGTACTATATACGAAATAGCGGTCACTTTATTTTTCGAATTATTATCTTTCTCTCGCAGTTATAGTTGCAGTTACAGTTTCTGCCGAGTTGCTGCGCATACCCGTCCCTCTTTCCCTCGTCCCGCCTCTGTTGGTGCTGTTACAGTTACTCCAGCGTTTCTGGGAACTCCAAGTGTCATGCACATCTTCACATCCACACTTACACCACAATCACTCTCACTTTCACATTCACCCACTTCACTTTTCATCTTCATGGCTCCTTTCCGGTACCATTAGGGCATGCTACTGTTCGGCATTGCCATCTAGAACCCACGTCGAGTACTTCCGGCTCCACTCCCTTCCGGGCATTTCCCTTCGATTGTCGTCCCTCTTGTGTCCCCATCCGTTAATCTACCTGCTGTGCAGACCTGTTCGTCCTTCATTTCTTGATCTTGAGGATGTCTATACCCTTTACTGTTGCGGCAACCTCCCCAAGCATGAGACCTCGCACTCCGCTGTACCGATGGCTCGCTCTCTTTTTCATTGTCGTCTTTATCTACTACTACCTTCCGACGTCCACCGTCGTGTCAATTCCTAGATTCTCGACATCAAAGGCCTCCGTATACTCATCGCCCAACAGTAGTGAATTGAGCCAGGTCTCGTGGGTGAAGAGAGTCTTGAAGGACTACTCCATCGGCCCCGAGATCACGTATGCCACGCGCACACTCCAATACATACCCGATGCAAAAGACCGACCACTCTTGACCTCAGTCGACCACGATCTTTTTGAATACGGATTTCAAGACCTCAGTCTCGATACCATATCCTCTCTCCCCGAGGGGCCGTCTCTTGGCGTCCATGTCAAGAAGCTTATGCGGCCTAGCGATGCCGACGGATCATCTCTGATGATCGGCGTTTCAACCACGTTTAAACGATTCAATGATAAGGTCAATGGGCCCATAAAGGAGTGGGCGAGATGGCTTACGGATGGAAAGGGGGGTTCGAATGGTGCTCATCTGGTCCTGGCCTTGTTCCAGGTCACTAGCGGCGAGATCAATACCGCACGGCAGCATCTGGCAGCTGCTGGCATCAACGCAACAGTTATCGCGTCAAAACGCGATCTTGATATGCCAGGGCGATATGTCGATCTTGTTCGAATGCTCTATACGCACCCCATGCGTAGTCAGCGCAAGTACTTCGCTCTCATCGATGACGATACCTTCTTTCCGTATATGTCCCAACTAGCGCTGACCCTCTCTGAGTACGACCATAACAAACCATATTATATCGGTACCTTCACTGAGCGAGTTGATTGGATGCTCGCAAACCATGTGCCTATGGCCTACGGTGGTGGGGGAGTCTTCCTTACGACGCCTGTGGCCCAAAAAATCGCTGAACTTCCCTGCCTTGAAAAGACACCGGAAGGGACATACATCCTCAATGCTACAGAAGGAGACCGGCTGCTTTACAACTGTTTGCACAGCTATACCGAAATCACACTAACCCACCTTCCCTCACTACATCAAGTAGACCAATTTGGCGACCCCTCTGGCTTCTACGAGAGTGGGCAACAGCCACTCAGTCTGCATCATTACAAGTCCTGGCATCATGCTGAGCCCGCCAAGATCCACCTTGTCGCCGATGCCTGTGGAGAAGATTGCGTTCTGCAGCGGTTTCAATTCAAAGACAATTTCGTCGTCGCCAATGGCTTCAGCATTGCCGAATACCCGAAGGGGATAGATTTTGATCTGGAGAAAGTTGAGGGTACGTTCGAAGTTCCTCAAGGCGACACCCAAGATGTGCTCCTCAGCTATTCTTTTGGAGACATGAGGAAGAATCTTGCTAAGTCGGGAAGGAAGCGTAGTTGGACGCTACTTGACTCGAGGACTGAGAGTGAGGGCAAGGTGCAGCAGATATATGCAAAGAAGAAGGATGATAGCAGGTGGGTTGGAGTAGGGGAGCAACTTCCAGAGAGGGATAGCGTGGCCGTCTTGACGTGGGTTCCATGACAGAGGGCGTTAGGATGAACGTTAAGCAGCAAAATTCTATATGCTTTGCTGAAAAAGACTTTGATCTGGATATATCATGGACAAATATGGTGGGAGTGGGGATTGACTTTTTGGTGCTTAGGCGTTTTCGTTGATACCACATTATGGCATTTCCCTCTTGCCTAGGGGCAACAACTGGTGGCATCTTACTCTGTGGGGATTGCTTCTTCAAGCGGATGTACATGGCCTGTTTGAGATAGGGATACAGGTAGAGCGGGAACTGAAACACGATTTTGCACATGCATAAGCAAGCAAGATATTTTAAAACCCTCGCCTGGATAGTGTAAATTCTTTTCTTTCCTACCTAGACTGGTGAACTTCGGTTATGAGCCATGCCTTCTAGGCATGGCCGTATCCAGTTCCTTGATTAGTGATGTGGTTTGGAATACGGGAAGGGAGGGAGGTTGGTGGATACCCCTAAGTAGGGCCTAGTACGAACCTGAGCTGTTCTATGTTTATAGGCTGTTATATACACCGAGACCCTACATAATATGGAGCCCATGAACGGAGAAGCAGAGACTGTGGTTAAATAGCCTTCATAACTAGGGTTAAATCGTATTTACTTTCGCTTCTAACTTCCTTCTTGGGGGCTCTGGGGGGAACACCACCTGCTGCAGAAACAGCTTCTACGATATGGAGTAACTTGAGCACAACCAAGTCGGCGGCTCAAATAAATTAGCAAGGAAGTTCGATGAGCGGCTAGCTTAGTGAGCGAGAAATGTGACTCTGTGGCATAGGGATCCGTGACGGTAATAAAACATAGTTCTTGATAGTACAGAATCTAGGAACTTGAACGAGAGTTTAGAGGACCGTTTCCTATGTTCTAATACATAAGGCCCCTCGACAAGAAATAAATAGGGTCATATCAGGAAAACCTCGGCGGGGTCCGCCGGTATATGTCGATTCTAGTTAGGACGAGGCTCGTTGATGTTAGAGGCCTTGATAGATAGAGCTCATAGGCTTGCTTTTAACGCATACAAAAATGGGTATTAGATTAGTTGTATATAAACCATCATTAATAATCCTCCCAATGCCTCCTAATTATCGGCCTTGCTGGATCCCACGGCCCATGAATCTCGTTCTTATACTTCTGCAACCCAATTAACCACCAGCTACACCCCCCCATGGCCAACCCCGTGCCTACGACCCCAATAAACACGCCCATCAACCCAGACTTCCAAGGAAAATCCAAGATGCCCTCCCCATCTCCACCACGTCCTAAAATCAAGCCCACGCCGCCTCCAGTCCCCACCACCAGCAGGCTGGTGAGCGCGACTTGACCTCTCCAGCTACGCTGCTTCGCATAGCGTCTAAATACGGGGAATAGCCCGAAAACTTCAATGCTAAATAATGTCAGGCTAAACACCTGCCCGGTACTAGGCAGCCTGCTTGCGAGCACGGTGCTTGCCATAAGTGCCGCATTGGTGCTCAGAGACGCGGGAATATTTTTATTCGCGGTTTTGCCTGACGATGACGGGGCGGGAGTGCCGTAATCGAAGAAGAATATGTTGATAGTGAAGAGAAGGAAGGACATTGCCCAGATGGAGTCCGACGATGTGGAGCGCGTTAGGGATTTGAGAATTGGGGAGAGTCCGAGGAGAGTGAAGTAGATTAGGAGCGCGGATTTGGCGGTCGAGAGACGGAGGGATGTTCGGTGGCTCAGGGGTTGGGAGGTACTTGGGGAGGGCAAATTGGGCGCAAGTCGCGGACTACTGGGAGCCGGTTGAGATGCAGTCGAATGTATTGACGAGGCAGATGCGGAATGAGAGTGCCGGATGGGAGTTGGACTGTGAATTGGAAGGTTTGGGCTCGAGACCGCAGCAGCACTCGTCGAAGTATAAGGCGGCGAGGCAAGACCTGGAGGGGGATGGTGTCGAGGAGGAGAATCTTCTTGTCCTAGCCACCAGTCCCATAGTAGCCACCCTAGAAACGTTGCAAAGCTGCCCCATCCCACCACCGCAACTGGGGAGACGCGGTCCTGGAAGATGCCGACGAAGCAGACGATGAAGATTATTACGGAACAAACGTGCTGTACTATGACGGTGGAGTCTGCCACGAGCGGCCAGAAGTCATACGGCTGGAGACGCGGATTCCGCTGGAGATGTTCGAGAAAGGTCTCTTGATCGGTGTAATTGTCAGGATCTATGGCATACTGGCATCAGTCAAGCCCATAGCCTAGCCACGCGCCCTGCTAAAAACGATGCTTACAGGATTGCTTCACCCATAATAATCTCTTCCAACTGCCCTTCCTCCGCCTGCTCCCGCTCCCCGTCCGGCTTTTATGCCTTCCTCTCTTAGGCACCGCGATGTCCCCATTCATTCCACTTGTCATGCACAAAGCCTTCTCATTTTGCAGGCGATTGACAGCGGAAGGCGGCTTTCGCGGGGGTGACTGTTGATAGATAGCATCTTCAGGCGCCAGAAGGGTACGATCAGTCGCGACGGACCGCGGGTGCGCCGTGAGCGTGGAGAGGGTGGTGCTTCCCGTTAAAGGTGCTAATGTCGCGGTCGTTGTGGCCGAGCTGGAGGTTAGAGGCGCCTGGGTGGGCACCATAATGCGGGTGTCGTCGTCATAGAGGTCTTGGAGGTACAGTAATGGAACAGGAGAAAGCTGCCAAATTGTTGGATTGTTGGATAGTTGGATTATTGAATTGTTTAGTTGTTCAGTTGTTCTGTTGTTCAGCCTCGGGCTCGCAAATAATGTTTCAGCAATTGACGGCTGACTCGGCTGCCGTAATGTGGTGTCGAGGCTGGGGGGGGGGGCAACCACGTGATGCTCATCACGTTACCCTAGAGGGCCACGTGCAAGCGATGGGATAGAGAGGTACGAGTACTCTAGGCACCTACCTGAGGTATTATATTATTGTGGGATTTTATTAGATACTGGTGGATATTCAAGAAATGTCGGTGGGCTATTCGGCGTCCTTGGTGCTTCGTACTGGCTGTGTACACAGTACAGAGTACCTAGGCACTATGTGAATGACTCGGTCAGATAGCTGTCGTACGAAGCACATCGTAAGGCACCCCGGTACGAGTACCGTGCTTCGTGGTGTGCCATGTAAGGTAGTGTAATAGTAAGATTGACCTCGTGTCCGGGGAGCAACGCCAGCACCGAGACAGAGAACAGAGAACAGAGAGCAGAGAATAGAGAGAGAGCGGAGAGCGCGTACTCCGCACGTTGCACGTTTGCACGTTTGCACACGCTGCTCGTACGCCTAAGGCCAACCAGAGCCATCGCGAGTCTAGATCTGTGGGTGGCCTCTGGGCTTTGGAGTCTGGAGTCTGGAGCACGGAGAATACCCGTACGAGCAAGCCCTTTCCTCCGCACCGCACGCCGCTAATCATCCCACGGCTCGCAGCCCGGCGGCGGCCATACGGGAGTGTGCTCGTACTCGAGTATAAGTGGATGTCGTGGAGTCGTGGTGCCATGCTTCAGCCCGGAGGGAGGGGGGAATAATAATAAGGGAATACTCCATCGCGTCCATGTCCGTCGAAAGGGGCCAAGGCCGTGGTGTGGTGGGTGGTGAGCCTATACCGTATACCGTACTATACTCCCTACCTGACCTAGGTACGAGTACCCGTACCCGTACCTTAGGTAGTTACTGTCCCCTACAGCCTATACAGCCTATGGCCGTACGGCGTCGAGCCCTGTGGCCCGCGGAACTGCTTCGTTCGGCAGCACGAACAAAATACCCAATAATGATAATTGCGCCACGACCAGGGACACCGCCGTCACGTCTTGGCCAGGTCGGGGGATCTAGATCGCTCGAAACGAGGCTTAGCAGAGACAAGCTTTTGGGGGTTGTGGAGAGGTGGTGGTGCATAAGTACATGTACAGTACATGTACGGAGGTGGGTTATTATCTCCTGTACGAGTACCCGAAGTACGAGACTGCTCGAGTAGCTGAGTTACTGCGAAGCCCGGCAGCAGTTGCTAGTACTTGCACAGTCTTACACATACTCGAGTGCTTCGTAGTCGATCAGTGGAGAGTATTGGCGGGTTACTCGTAGCGGATTACTGGTGCGACGGCCAACGTCCAGTACTCGCACAGTACGACGAATAATAATATTTTGACGACGAGCGCACAGAAGAAAAACCCCAGGGACGAAGTATCGTCCTAGTACCTACCTGGGTAACGGTTCTGTAGGCTCCTGGGTGGGTAGGTACATGTACATGTACTGTTCATGTACCTACCTTACTTTGCTGATCCTGCGTCAATCTGGTAAAGACTCAAACGTAAGACAGCCAGCTACGCACGCACAACGCGCTGCGCAGTCCAGTCTGCGCATTCTCCAACCAACCCGCGACGAAGATAGTGACATCCCTCAGCTGCACGACCCCGAAGCCCACTCGACCCAACACAGAGACTAAAACTCCACCTCCCTCGTCTTTGCCAGCTTGCCAATAGCTTCCTTTCTCCTCCTAGGCCCCCTAGGCCCCTAGACTCCTAGACTCCTAGTCCCCAAGGGTCTACTTCGTACGGCGACGGCGACGCCACAGGCATAAGCCTCATAGGGTTACAGTTACAGTGTTACACCCGGCAATGGTCGTGCCTTTAAAGGTTGAATAGCTCCCCCCCTTCGCACCCTCCGCCCACGCTGTTATCAACCTGTTTGCCTCCACATCCGCCTACGAACGCTCCGTTTCGTTTGTTCCGGCTTCGCCTTCGAGCACGAGGGCGTTGGTTAACTGAGAGCCGGCGTGCTACCCGCTCCTAGAGCATCCCTAAGTTACCGTACCTTACCTTACCTTGCAGCTGCACAACATAGCCCCGATATCGAGCCCTCGAGGTTCGTGGCGATCCTATTCGCGATATCCTCCGGCTTGGTACAAGATCCCCAATACTTCAGCTCAATCACAGAACCAAGGCCGACATTTGGTCAACATGAAGTCAGCAGCATCACCAGTCTCCCTCCTTCTCTTCATACGCGCCGCGGCATCGGCACCCATCCCCCACAGAGCTGGCTTGGGATCCTCATTCCTGTGCCCATTCCAGTCCTGTCTTGAATATCCATTCCCCTCGCCGCCGGATACGCCTGCCACAAAGCTACGAAACCCGCACTTCCCGGACCATCAGCTCGTGTCGGAAGATATAGATACCGTAATCGACAATCACCCACTCACACCGAGCATTAGCCTCTCGCCCTCCACCGCACTCACTGCGGATCAACCTCTTTCATCCTCCTATCTTCTCTCGCTCGCAGGTCCCGGATCCGCGCCCGCTCTACAAAAGCCTCCCCAAGCGGCCCCGCACCGCGCATCTAGTGCATCGCCCGCGAAGCCCACCAGCGCCCTTCCGGGACTACGAGAGGACGACGCAAAGAGATACTGGGCATCGCTACCTGTTGGCAGCGTAAGAGACGAAGCCGTGGAGCACGTGGTACTTGGTGACGGGCCGTTTGTGCCTGGCGATGGGCGTGAACTAAAATGTGCTTGTCGGGCGGCCGTGAAGTCGCAGGCATACTCTGCAAGGCAGAATGCAGGACCCGATGTGCGCAATGGCACAGATGGCGTGGCTGTCGGAATCGTGTTGATCTTCGTTGCGGTGGTTGTATGCGTGGAAGTCATCGCGAAGTTGGGAAATCTGTGAGTCGGACCACAAGAATATCCATTATTCAAGAATGGGGAGGAGGACTAATCAAGTAAATAGGCGATCGCTGCTTCGAAGGCTTTCCGGCCACGGTGCAATTTCCCTCGACGAAAACCTTAAGGAACCGTCTTGTCAGTCATGTCCCCCTCCATACCAAATGGAGCCCAAAGGCATGGAGTGCTATCAGGACTGTGATACTGCGGCTAAGTTATTGCACCATGACAATACTGTGGATATGAAGGCGCAGCCCATCCATTGGATATAAATCCATTTTGTATCCTCCGCCTGGTATATATTTCGCCATTTAAGTCGATCCTTTTTGTATATATTTTAGCGATGTTTACTCGCTACCTAGATAGCTGCGTAACTGGAGCGACTGGAGTTGGGGCTATGGTAAAGGATGGAGTCAGGTGCTGAGGAAATATTGGCATGACTTTAACAGGCGTTCTTGGCACCATTATGAGAACTACGCATATTGTTCTATTATTGAATTTAGGAAGATACCAGGAAGCAAGTTGTGGGTCGGGTATTTCGTTCTCTAGCTCTCAAAATATTGTTTACATGCCCCAGCCAGAGTAAGTAAATACTTTCAATCCAGCCATCCAGCTTAGATGTAGTAGCTTCTGCATATGATGCTTGTTACATGTGGTGCTTAGAAGGCGCTATGAGAGCCTGGAGCTGATACACCAATCAAGCCTTTCCTAAAGTCATCGAGCAACATTTTCGTATGCCGCACACTACTCCAATCCTAATAAAACGTCCAGTTATCGACATCGACTGTGCATGTATATACGTCGTTCTTAGCTCACATCCACCATGAGTGAATACAAGCTGGGTAATATTTGCGTCGATACTTATGGAGGTTTAAGAGTCCTCAAGCTGCCCTGGGAGAATATCTCGACCATCTATGACTGGGGGGTTTCTTGTGCCCATTCTATAGTGCAAGTGAGTTTTGGGAATTATGTGGGCGAAGGACGGATTGGGCATACAGTATACCGCCACAGGTCTGGGTTTGAGCCTGAAGAACAAGTCGTAGAATAACGTACTTAGGTGTTAGCCCGCCTTCTATTAGGGGCAAGCGTTAGATGTGTTGCGTCCGACGTACCATTTTCTATGGTTAATTTATATCTGTTAACTCTTAAGGCTATCGTATCTAGGAACTCATAGGAGCGGTACTACACTACAGCCTCGTATGATGAATATAGTGTAGAACAATAGATGGCAGCTCAAATATCATGCACAATTTCTACAGCCTCGGTGCCTCTTGCCATCATACCTACCTCCATCCACCCTCCCTCCTCAACTCCAACAACTAATCCATCAATGCAACAACGTCTCCATTTCCAGGATTCGCCCTTTTCCAAGAATTGGATGCGTAAACTGTCCACAGACGTGTACCCCACTCCGTCCATAGCAACATGCTTCCCATCGGCATACGCCGCTCTCATGATATCCATCGTCTTCTCTCCATCTAGTGCCCCAAATCTCACAACCCTCAACTGCCCATCCAGAGGCTTACTAGCCGGAGAAATGGTAAACGTCTTTTCAAGATTTGAGACCAAACTCGCAAGAACATAGCCATGCTCGCCCATGTGAATTGTTCCACCTTGTCCGTCCTTCACCAGCGTGGCATTCGATTTGTAGGCGTGAGGAGATGACCCGTCCTCGGGAAATAGCAGATCCTTCGCCACGAGCCCAAATCGTTTGTCGCCATGCTTTCGATATTCCGTTGTATCTGAGTCCGCGACAAGCGTTGCGTGCAAGCCATAGCTTGCCACTACCGCGCCGTACAGGGCGTTATTTGGAAGTGGTGTAGCTGTCTGTCCTTCGTTGGTGACTAGCCGCGCGCCCGGCGAGAATGTTGCTTGGAAAATAGGGAGCGGTCGTGGAGTGCCATGGAGGAGTGTCCGTAAGCCTTGGACGTAAATTGAAGGGATTTGGGAAGGCCGGTGCAACGAGTGGAATAGAGCGTTGCCAGTGCCGAGGGGCAGTTGAGTGAGGATAGGAGGAACGTAGATGCTGCCGAGAAGTCAATTCCACATGTCAAAGACAATATAGCGATAGTTATCCCATAGTACCTTGATCTGTTCCCACTGTCCAACAGGCCGTTTAGAGTATCCACGACCCCACCATCTCCACTCAGCATCAACACGGTCTGCTTCCGTCCTTGGTTCGCGCCGACCAGAAGGGTGGACCTCGCAAACTCGATGACGGATTCTGGGGTTGTAGTTCGAACGACATTGTATCTGGAATCCGGCAATCCAATGGCTTTGAGAAGGGGATGTAGAACTTCATCAAAGAAGTCTGGGGCAAGGCCGGTGCCCGAGAGAGTCGAGATAAGAATCCGCAGCTCGTTTGAAGCGTTGAAATGAGCAGGCAGGGCTCGGAAGAGGTGCCTATCCAAGAAATCTGGAGGAAGGAGTGCCGAATTTATGGTTCGAAGCTCGAACGGGTGTTCTTTGATTTCGGCTTCTGGCTCTGGGGCCGCGGGCGCGGGCGCGAGACTGAAGACGGAATGGACGGTACCACTTCCTGGTATATTGGCAACGGTTATGACGTCCTCATCGTTTAGTTGGAGGGAGCCAGCAACCAGGGCACCATTGCTGTAGGTGAAGTGGACTGGCTCATCGCCAAGATCGCCGCAGTTGCTGGTGCTGCTTTCGGTGTCGCTGTAAGCCTCTTCGGAGCTTGAGGAAGCGTCGAGGGCGAGGGCCGCCATGGCGACGGCGGCACAATAGGGGTGACGGCGAATGGAGATGTGATGCCGGAGATAGAGTGAAGGAAGGAGGGAATTGGAGCGGCCATGGTGAGATTTTGTCGGTGGTGGATGAGTGAGTGAGTGGGTGGGTGGGTGGAAGGAAGATACCAGGCTCCAGGGAGTTTAGTTATTAGTGGTGGGATGAGTCCGAGTCGTCGCACGCAATATTTCGTACAAAGTACCTAGGTACCCCGAGGGGTTCGTATAGGTGGGGTGGCTAGGGCAGCTTTGCCGAGGTTTAGGCGGCGAATTGGGCGAGGAACCTCATACGAAGTCCTACGGTATCAGAACATGTACTGTACATGTACATATCACCACCCTACCTCGAAGTAGAGGCTCTCCAACCTGTCTCGCTCTTAAAGGCGAACCCGAAACCCTCACCTCTGCTCACCTCTGCCACCCCCCCACCCCCGTCTCGTCTAGAATGACGATTGGATTAGCTACAGTACGCTGTGCTTCCGAAAGAAGTCTGTCGATCGAGCTCTCACCACTCGCATCTAAGCGCGCTAGAACGACAGTTCCTCTGACGCGGTCGTCGGTAATGTCTCATACGCTACGATCGTGGAACTGGTAGTACCATGCTAACCTTCGCGATAGGATCGGCTCGCATCTTAATCACTGCGGGCTCAGGGCGCATACTAATGATTTCTTGAGTGGAACTTCTCTATTCGGAATTAAACCTGACCTGCGAAATCAAACTAGCCCTTGCTAACCTATCTATTTCACAATTTCCGTCACTCCGGCGCGCAGCACCTCTCCAGTCCAATGGATTTGAAGCGGCTTCAGCGTGCGAGTCTGCTTCAAGTGCACGCTGCCCCACCTGAGATATTCCCCAAATGAGCCGGGCTTAACATCTGCCTCGGAGTTTTCAGGCAGATCCCACAGCTTGGCGAGGTGGACAAGCTTGTTGTTCTTCAAGCCGCGTGAGAGCTTCATGGTAGAAGCATGAGTCAGAAGCTCTTGGACCAGTGTCTCGGCTTCCTGATCTCGATCGGCAGGTGCAAGCCCTTCCCTCTGGAGGGAGAGGAGATCGAACTGGCGTTGTCCATCAAATTTACAAATTTGCTGGGCGAGGAAAGCTTCCTGCACTGGTAGCATAAACGCGTGGTTTTCCCAATATCGTGGGCCGTTGAAGCCATCGGCGGGATCCTCCAGCATCCAGACCCTCTTGAAGGCGAGGAAATGTGCCACGTAGTCGTTGAATAACTGGTTGTCGATTGCGAATGTAGTCTGCATGATTTTCGGGATCTGGACTGGTTTCACAGGACGGACTAGGGGATGGTCATGTAAGCCCTTGCAATCCGTCCGATTTTCCCACATCGCTAGGAATACGTCGTGCCATCGTCTGATGAAGCCATTTCCGCTTTTTGCTGCAATGAAACAATTCATGATGATATCGTTGCTGGGCTCTGTTCCTGTAGCGAAGCCTGCAATTTCATACGGCGTTCTTGGATCTTCTAGCGCCCTCCAGCAGATATCATGAATGCTTCTGAATAGCATGATGCCTGTATCCATCCAGACACCTCCATAGAGATAGAGGAGGGGTAACCTGACAAGATCCGCGCTGTGAACACCGGCATATATCCCCGACATGGTGCCGTTGTTAAACGCCTCGGGGAAGAAAGTCGAATTAACGAATGTAGAGACGTTCAACGGAGAGCCGGCGACGTGATCTAGGACACGTACAGTCCAATCTGGCCCAAGTCTCCGGACCCATCCAATAATATTCCGTCTGACATATGGTCGCATTTCTGAGAACCCAGTGTCCCAGAACGTCCATACGTTCTTCTCAGATGTTATGGCTTGGTACTTGAGGAGTGTAGCAATGATTTCGTCATCTGATCGACCATCTAATTGGGAAGATGGGATCATCATGACTTCTGAACTTGTGTCTCCGTTGAATTTGGACATCATGACCCAAGATGAATTTGAGAACTCAGAGCTGCCGGTCCTGAAGTCGGATGGTGACGAGCGAGGCTCACTAGCAAAACAAAACTCATATGTCTGCTCTGAGAATATTTCAACTTTTTGGGGCCGTCTCACTTACGTGCACAAGCAGCTGAAGAATCATTTCGAGGTGTTGTACTTAGTGGTCCGTAACGTTGCGGAGTACAGTGGAATACAGTGTACAAGCGGTGACCTGATTTAAGAAGGTACATACTGTATTAGTTGCTAGAGCAAGGCTTTAGCAGGGACTTCGTGCATCCAATATTTTACAGCGCAAGTCGCAATTCATTAAGCTATGCACTTTATCTTTTATCCCTAACACAACATGGGTAGAGTTGGAATAAGACTGTGAGACAGACCTTCCATTCTTAGTCCGTGGCATGCTGACATATTGACACTACTGCTCATCTTATTGAAACGTTACGGACATCACTTTCATCCTTAATCCCACGATGATTGCCCTCAGCCGGGTCAGTCTATCCATTATTTCCGCCCTCAATTCCAGTTAACTGTCTCTTTATCTATCATCAAGTCTTTCGTGTAGGCTTTACTTCTGGCCCACAGGATCAGACCACCAGTGCAGTAGGGTATCGCGTAAGGCTACCTTGCCCAACCCCCCGGTCTCTGCTGCTTGGGGTTCCCCAGCCAATGATAAAAGAAGCTCCTCTCATATCGACCTCATACCAATCTTCTATTTTTTTGTTTTTGGCATTACATCGCCTCATTTCAACGTCGGGCTAACTACCCATATGATTTATTCCTGATCGATATCTACCACGTGAGATAGGCTTCACGAAATGAAGTTCTTATGTCTTCCAGGGGCTCTCACTAATGCCCATGTAATAGCCCAAGAACAAGTTCGTGACTTTGGAAAGTAGGCTAACTCTTTGTCTCTGTAGACAATGCGAGTCCAACTTGGTATATGAGATGATCGCCACGAAATGATGAAGCGTATTTCTAATTATTGATATCAAGGTCCATTTGTCGACGAGCTCCAATCTGACAAAACCGCATCGTTCCATTTCGCTGAAGGCGTCATCGAGGAGGATCTTCCAGGTGAATACGGGGAGTATTTTGGAAACCCTCCTCACCTTCGATTTTTCAAATATGAGGCTGGAGTCGAGCCTCTAGACATCTTAAACGGCTTCCGGGATTTTGACAATGGGGGGACCCCAGAAGATGCAATGCGAGATTTTCTCGGAGATGAAAGCGTCCCTCTACGTGAAGACGTCCAGAGAATGCTGGATGATCTTCATCAAGTTGTCCATGAAGAAGGACCATTCCAGGGTGTAATTGGATACTCCGAAGGCGCCACGGTCGCTGCAACGCTTCTACTCAACGAGCAGAGGAGATGCCGGGATGCCGGGTCGAGCAGCACGTTCAAATGCGCCATATTCTTTGCCGGCTGGCCCCCGCTTGCGTCAGAAGGGGAGAATTCTCTCTTGCTTTCCGATCAAGTAGGTCAAATTATCACGGTCCCAACCTGCCATGTAATTGGTGCTGCGGACCCTTACTTGCAAGGCTGCATGGCGTTGTTCAATGTATGTGATAGTGAGACGGCCGAAATGTTCGATCACGGGAAAGGGCATCTTATTCCTCGGGATAGAAGGACGGTTAAGGAATTAGCTGACGTCGTGCGAAAGTTCATTGAAAAAGCTGAGAGTCGTCGGCATTAGAGCTAGTCTCAAGGGCTCCGAACTCGGGCTTGCGTTGTGTATTTCCTCTAAGACATCGCCTACTCAATGCACAAGATGAAGCCTCACACGGCAATATTCACATGCACTTCTGCACGCTACCTAACTGGTAATAGAAGCTCAGCCGGAGGCCAGGTATGTTGGGATGACAGCATCACGGGTACATACATACGTTAAGCAAATTCCTAGATCATAATTTATTTCGGCATAGCTTCTCCCGGTCTTGTTGTTAGGTACATGTAACCATAACATTACGGGGTACGAACGTAACTGTTGCATAGAGGTAGTACTAGTACTATGCTCCCCAGCTCAACTACATCAACAAGGATCATCTCAGATAGCTCATGTTGCTGCCCTTCATGTTAAATCATCGCCATCAATCGCGTTGTCCTTTTTAAATCTGCAAGTCACACATATAGCTTTTGCGGACAAGTCATCGAGTCATTTATTGAGTGACCACCGACGAGAAATGGGGAGCATATCCGAAGCGCTGGGTGGAAGAGCCGGTAGCAATGGCAACGAATCTTCAGCTCATAGCTCTGTGTCGCCAAACACGTCTGAAGATATAGGCCGTGGAATGGAACCCCCGACCACGGAGAAGACTACTATATTTCATGGCGGACATGCTCATACCTGGGTTTCTTCGGGCTCGAAAGAGATCATGCCAATAGCTATCGTTGGAATGTCTTGCCGTCTATCAGGTGATGTGAGCACGGCCGAAGAGTTCTGGGAGATGTGCTCGCGAGCACGTAGTGGATGGTCAGAAATTCCAAATGAAAGATTCAGCCAGCAGGGATACTTCCATCCAAATCCTGCTAAAAGCGGAACCTACAATCCAAAAGGAGGCCACTTCTTACGAGAAGATATCTCCCTTTTCGATGCCCCGTTTTTCAACATAACTGCACAGGAATCAAGATCGCTTGATCCACAGCAAAGATTGTTATTAGAGTGTTCCTACGAGGCCCTTGAGAATGGAGGGATCCCTAAAGAAAATATAATAGGTGCAAACATAGGCGTTTTTGTCGGTGGTTCCTTTTCAGACTATACTTTGCACTGTCTTCGAGATACCGACACCGCTCCCCTATACGAAGCGACTGGGAATGCAGCATCCCTCATGTCGAATCGTTTATCGTACTATTTTGACCTGAAAGGACCAAGCGTCACCGTTGATACAGCATGCTCATCGAGCTTATCAGCTCTCCACCTTGCGTGCCAAAGTTTACGGACAGGGGAGTCAAGTCAGGCAATCGTTGGAGGCAGCCATCTGAATCTCCTGCCAGACTTCTTTATTTCCATGTCTATGTCAAGGTATGAAATACGTCGCACTAAGCCGTCATTTGAGGAATACTGCTTACTTTGGAAGATTATTTTCTGACGCAGGGAAGTCATACTCCTTTGACCACAGAGCCTCTGGCTACGGCCGTGGTGAAGGAGTAGCATGCATTGTGTTGAAGCCCCTCAGCGATGCTGTCGAAAACGGCGACAAGATTCGAGCCGTGATTCGCAACACCGGCATGAATCAAGACGGCCGAACGCAGGGAATTACGATGCCGAACGGCAGTGCTCAAGAAGAACTCATCAGATCTGTTTATGACTCGGCTGGCCTTGACATTAATGACACGGGATATGTAGAAGCGCATGGCACGGGTACTAAAGTTGGAGATCCAATTGAAGCTGGTGCGCTGTACTCGGTGTTTGGACAAGATCGATCTCCCTTACAACCACTTTTCGTGGGATCCGTGAAATCAAATATTGGTCATACTGAAGGCGCAAGCGGTGTCATATCAGTAATAAAGGCGGCCCTCATGCTAGAGAAAGGATTTATTCTGCCAAGCATCAATTTCGAAACTCCAAATAAGGAAATTCCCTTATCTAAATGGAACATGAAGGTGCGTGGAATGGTGTAATAAGAGGGACACTTGGGAACTCAACACTTCGAAGTCTAGCTAACATATTTTAGGTTCCTACGTCTCAACTTCCGTGGCCTCGATCAAAGCGGTTTGTGAGCATTAACAACTTCGGCTTTGGAGGAACCAATGTACATGTTGTGCTAGAAGGACCTCCGCGTGCTTCTAAAATTCTAACGAATGGGGCTCGTACAAATATTCCTAATGCGATAAGTGGAAAGTCAAAGGTAAGGAAAACAACCATTGGCTCCTCAGACCCAAAGCCTAGGCACCTGTACCTGTTATCAGCAAACAGCGAAGAGTCTGTGAGATCTCAGATGAAAAGTATCGAACTCTACCTAGAACAGCGTCCAGAAACCTTCGAGCTCTCATTGATGAGCAAGCTTGCATATACACTTGGCCAACGCCGATCTTTATTACCATGGAAAGTGGCTGTATCTGCCGCGTCGGGGTCTGAATTGATTCGCAAGCTTTCCAGTTCAACCGTCATCCCGTTACGGAGTTTTGATAAGCCGAGGATAGGATTTGTTTTTACTGGACAAGGAGCTCAGTGGAATGCCATGGGGCGCGAACTTTTGCAGTGTTACCCAATATTTACCGCCACAATCACAGCGGCAGATAATTGCCTGGTGAGTCTTGGGGCCCACTGGTCCCTTGTAGGTAAAGGTCCCCGAGTTAAACGCAGATTTTCAAGTTCAGATCGCAATGCTAACGCGAAGTAGGCGAACTTTCCAGAGATGCTAAGACTTCCAGGGTGGAGAACGCGTATATCAGCCAACCTGCGTGTACTGCCATCCAGTTAGCACTGGTGGATTTACTGGCCTCGTGGGACATTCGACCCAGCGCGGTTGTTGGTCATTCTAGCGGGGAGATAGCAGGGGCCTATGCAGCAGGCATCTTGTCGCTCAAGGCTTGCATGACAATTGCCTATCATCGTGGGCTTGCGACCGTGAATTTTGCATCCAGGTTTCCAGCATTAAAGGGGGCCATGCTAGCAGTGGGAGGTGGGGAGACTGAAGTACGGCCGCTTTTAAAGGGATTGAGGAGTGGTTGTGGGCAAGTTGTCATTGCATGTATCAACAGCCCCTCGAGCATTACGGCCTCAGGAGATGAGGAAGCAATCATCGAGCTTCAAACTCGGGTGGAAGGTAAAAGGCTGTTCAACAGGAAGCTTCGAGTCGATATGGCTTACCATTCCCACCATATGAGTCTTGTGGCTGAAGATTACCTGACGGCGATTATAGACACCGAACCTCTGGGGTCTCCTAACATAGCATATTATTCTTCAGTGACGGCCCACCAGATTGACGGCTTGGAATTGAACCCGTCCTATTGGGTTGACAACCTCACCTCTCCGGTACAATTCTCCCGGGCGCTCCAGAGAATGTGCATATCGTCCGATAAAGGCACATCTGCAAACGATGCCATCAACACACTGATCGAACTAGGTCCACACTCAGCACTTGAGGGGCCCATAAAGCAGACCCTGAAGAGTGCGGGCCAGACTCCTATCACTATCGGATATGTACCAAGTCTGGTTAGGGGCAGCGACGCAATCGAGACTATGCAGCAGCTAGCAGCATCTCTTGTATCCAGAGGTGCTCGTCTGAACTTTTCAGCTATCAACTTCCCCAAACCTCGAGATAATATTGCAGCTAGTCTCCTGACTGACCTCCCAAGATACCCGTGGCAACACAGTACTAAGCACTGGCATGAATCTCGCATTAGCAACAACCACCGGTTCGCTCGCCGATGGCCGCGAAACGACGTCCTGGGTGGCATAGCAGATGATTCTAATGATCTAGAACCGAGGTGGCGGAACATCATACGATTGGACGATTTACCGTGGGTGAGGGATCACAGGATCCAGTCGAATAATGTATACCCCATAGCTGGCTATATAATCATGGTAGTGGAGGCAGCGTCCCAACGTGCAGCGTCCCGGGCAGTTAGTTTTGAAGAATTTGTAATTCGGGAACTATCGGCAAGTCGACCGCTTATTATCAACGAGAAAGTTGACGTCGAGACAATGATCACACTTCGGCCGTATAGTGAAGGGACCAGAACGTCTACAGATGCTTGGGACGAATTCAGGGTATTTTCTTGGGCCAGTGATAAAGGTTGGATTGAGCATTGCCGCGGCATTGTCGGGGTACATAAAGCCAAAGTCACCAATGCCATTGATGGTCAGCGGCAATTTGAGGATGCTGCGGTATCGATAAAACGTCAAATCTCAATAATGAAAAAGTCTTGCACGGAAGCGATCGAACTTCGGATGCTGGCAGAAACACTTGCAAATGTTGGTGTGGTATATGGTCCGGCATTTCAAGGTATTGTGGCCTGCAAAGTGTGTGAGCAACACGCTATTGCTGATGTCAAGATCCCGGATACGGCGGGCCCGATGCCAAACCATTTTGAGCCAGAACTTATCATGCACCCTGCTACTCTGGACTTGATCATCCAAATCCTATGGCCGCTGCTAGGCGCAGGCCGAGCTGGCTGGGATCAGCTATACATGCCCTCGTTTATCAAGAAACTGACTATCTCTCGGCATATCCAAAAGCGGCCAGGTGACCATCTCAGCGTCTATGGTAGCCGCCCAAAAGTCACATCTTCCGCTGTGAAGCCCGTCGAGCTCTCGATATTCGCAACTGAGAGTGGTAGCGAGGAGGCTTGTGTTGTGATGGAAGGCTGCATTTTCACGCCTGTCTATGGCAAAGGAATGAACTCGGGACGAGGAGGCAAGAGAGCCCTGTGCTTCAGGATGGATTGGGAGCCATTTCTAATTCCAAACACTGGTTCTTCAGCTCCCTATCCCGAAGCGGAGGTTACCATCATCAGTCCAGAATTCCCCACTGAGTTCTCTATTTCGGAGCTCGCGTCGTCTCTGGAGGAGTTGACTGGGAAATCACCACGGATCGGTTCGCTCCTGGAGACAGACCCTAACGGAAAGATATGTATCGTCTTAGCCGAACTTGACAAGCCATTTCTTTCTGATATTGTGCCAGAAGAATTTGGCTTAGTCCAGCAGCTTTTGACTACAGCAAGAGGCATAATCTGGGTTGTTCGTGGTGCATACCAAGGCACGAAATCGCCAAACGCAAACATGGTAACTGGGTTGGCTCGAACTATCCGCTCGGAGACGGCCCTCAGATTTGTCACTGTAGACCTGGACCAGCCAGGGGATACTCCGAATGCAGTAGAGACCATCGCAACCATTTTCAGAATCACATTTGCCATAGACGCATCAATCGAAGTCTGTGAGATGGAGTACATGGAAAGATCAGGCGTCCTTTACGTTCCACGTATTGTGAATGATGATAAAATGAACACGTCCATCCACCAGCAGACGCAAGACTTACCTGGCCCGGACCTCCAGCCATTCTCACAGATGGGAAGGCCGCTGAAAATGACTGTGGGAAGTCCAGGTCTCCTGGATACCTTGCATTTCATAGATGACTACACACGCGGAGAAGCTCTTCCGGATGATCATATAGAGATCGAGATCAAAGCTATCGGCTTAAATTTCAAAGACGTGATGATAGCCATGGGCCAGCTTGTTAATGAGCATATTGGCACAGAATGTAGCGGTATTATTACAGCTATTGGGCGGAAAGTCTTGGGCGATGAATTCGCAGTTGGGGATCGAGTTTGTGCCATGGCGGAGGGTTCATTTGCCACCCATATTCGTTGCAAGGCTACAAGCGTCTCAAAAATTAGAGATGATATGTCCTTCGAGGTAGCAGCAACTATGCCTGTTGTTTGGAGTACGGCCTACTATTCCCTGATCGATCTCGGTCGGCTCTGCAAGGGAGACACTGTTCTGATTCATGCTGCTGCCGGCGGAGTAGGTCAAGCTGCGATCATTCTCTCTCAAATGATTGGTGCTGAGATATTCGTGACCGTTGGGAGTGTGGAAAAGAAAGCGTTTATAAAGACTTATAATATTCCAGACGATCACATCTTTTTTAGCCGCGATACCTCGTTTGCCAACGGAGTAATGGCAGCAACCAAAGGCCGCGGTGTTGATGTCGTGCTCAATTCGCTGGCTGGCGACGCACTGCGAGTTAGCTGGGAGTGCCTTGCACATTTTGGACGATTCGTCGAGATTGGCAAAAGAGATATCGTCACTAATACAAGGCTAGAAATGGCACCGTTCGCATATAATACCTCATTCTCGTCCGTTGACTTGACCGTCGTGGCAGCAGAACGGCCCCAGTTAATGAAAAGACTCCTTTCGGATGTTTTCAAATTACATCAAGAAGGAATGCTCAAAAGCATTCCAATCACCGTTTTCCCAGTCTCGGAGGTAGAATCTGCCTTCCGGACTCTCCAGAGCGGAAAAAATATCGGGAAGGTCGCTGTCAAGCCAAGTGCGGCGGATCAAGTCAAGGCAGGTCTTCTCTTGGTTTAAATCCATTCGCTAATGATTATATAGGCTATCCCTGCAAAGCTTCAGACTTCTTTGCTACGCCAAGATGCTTTATACATCATAGTAGGCGGTACCGGCGGACTTGGAAGAAGTATTGCCGAGTGGATGGCGCGCAATGGGGCTAGACATATTATCCTTCTCTCACGCTCACCGGCAGTTAAGGGCAAGGTCAAAGATCTGATTCAGAAGCTCGAACAGCTAGAGGCAAATGTCTCCGTTCGTCAATGCAACGTTGCGGAGCAAAGAGACGTCGAAAAAATCGTCGCTGAATGTACACATGATATGCCCCCTATTCGGGGAGTCATTCATAGTGCAATGATACTCAATGTGTGTAGTCCATGCCAATTTATATTTGAAAATTTCTAACAAATCACAGGATGTCCTATTCGAAAAGATGAAGTTTGAGGACTATGCGGAGGTTGTCAAACCCAAGGTCGCTGGTGCTTGGAATTTGCACAATAGTCTCTTGAAATCAGATCTCGATTTCTTTATCACTCTCTCCTCGGCCGCTGGTATAATTGGGAACCGAGGCCAAGCAGCCTATTCCGCTGCAAGTACATTCATGGATGCATTCACTCAATACAGAATCGGGATGGGTCTTCCAGCCACCACCATTGATCTGGCAGCAGTGAGCGATGTCGGATATTTGGCAGAAAACTTGGAAATGCAAGCGCTAGTAATGGGTTCAATGGGAAGCGAAGGGATCGACGAGATGGAGCTCCATGCTCTGATGGCAGCAGCTATTGGTGGAAAGATGAGCTCGTGCAGGAACCACTGCATCACGGGCTTAGATATTGGACCAGCATTTCCAGCAACAACTTGGATATCCGATTCCAAATTCTCGAGGATCCGTAGCTCCCTTGTCACTGAACATGGTGTGGCGCCCGAGAAACTGGCGATATCGCTCGGATACGAGGTCGCGCAAGCCCAGTCACTCACAGAAGTAGAGCAGATTATATACCGAGGACTTGCGGTTAAGATATCTGAAATACTAATGGTGCCTCTCGACGACATTCAAGAAAGGAAACCAATTTCTGCATATGGCTTGGACTCCCTAGTCGCTGTCGAAATCCGCAACTGGATAGCGCGAGAACTGGATGTTAATTTGCAAGTCCTGGAGATGCTGTCGAGTGGATCGCTTATGGTTCTCTGCCAGACTATCTTGAAGAAGTCGAGCTTGGTGAACCAGAAGTTATTCAGCGGGGAAGGGGAGAAGGGCGTTGGGGGGTCTAGAGCAGCGCTCGGCAAAGCCGACGGCTCTTGAAGCAGAGCATAAGCCGTTTGAATATGTGGCTTGGATACAACCTCAAGCCCTGGTTTGAGAATTGGCCATTGCCCTCGCCTGGGGATCATATAGTCAGCTATGATATACCGGCTTAAGGGAAGCAGTTGCACCAACGGCTCAGCCAAGTGGGAACCACTTTCGCTCCAAGAACCCCCCGTGACTGCGCATAATCTTGATCTCCCTACTTGGCCTAGGAGTCAGCCACGGATGGCTACAGCAGAGACAAGTGTTGTTGATAAACGCGTAGTAATGTATTCTTACAGTATTTATTGCCGGATTTTGGTTTCGCTCAAAAAATGATAAATACCTTGTCAGCCCGGTTTCCTCGAGGTATATCCCCCGCAAAGACGGGCTACTATTTGGGCCTGGTGTGGTATCCCATGTGATGCCTAGATAACGTTAGTTATCATTTTAATAAGAATGGCATAAGAAGTACATATATGAACTCCCAAGGCCCATTACTTAGCATAAGAGTTAACTATTATAATCGATAATTAAGTTAAGCATAAAGCTTCTATCTAATAAGGAAATACTACACTTATATAGAACCTTTTTCTTCCTAGATCCATGTAGATCTCAAGGGTCGAGGCTTGATCCGATAGATCGTAGTCTTACCCCTGAGATCCTCTCGATCCATATTACATGAGCATCATTACGTGATTCTTACTGTCACGTGACTTAGTCACATGCCTCTATAGTTCTCTGTGGTAATCCTTCGGATTCCTCGAGCCTCAGGCTATAAGGTTAGCGTTCGTAACACATAAGTCTTCGTCTTTTTCCTTCCTTCGTCTTATATTTTAATCTACACAATGTCAGAAATAGTTGGCTCCGCTTGGAAAATCATTCCCCAGTTCCAATCGCGCTCGATAAAAGCGACGGTCAAATTCTACAACGAGGAGCTGAGTTTCATAACGGGAGGTCTACATCCAGACGACGACGCACCCACATTCTGCTCCATCTTCATCGGAAAGAAAGCAGCTGCCAATATTTATTTCCATAAGTGCTCACCCGAGGAATTTCACCCATCAAAGGCAATGATTTCACTCGGAACCAAAGAGCTAGATGAGTTCCACGATCACCTGCGATCACGCGCGAAGGTCGAGTTCGCCCAACCGATCAAGGACGAGGCTTGGGGGTATCGGCAGTTTACCATTAAGGATATCGATGGGAATGAGTTGACTTTCTTCAAGTTCCTGGAGGGTGGGAACCCAGGAGCAGATTGAGAGAAGGGTTGGCGGTTGAAGTGAATCCATTTCGACATGGCTGGGTGAGTTCGATGGCTGAGTATCGAGATGGGTGATGGTGCTAGAACGAGGATATTTAACAGATTTGAAGGCTGTTATAATTAGAGTCATTTAGAGATCAGTTTTTTTTCGCAACCGTGATACCATTGACAAGTAGAGATTTGATTGACTTCCTGACTAATATGATTCAGATTGAGCTGTGTAGTTACGGATGGGCTTGTAGAGTTTCTTGCCCTGATCCCTATAACCTATATTCCCATGGCTGACTATCTATCAAGCTTCGAGCAACCGTAGCATCTTGTCACTGTGTGCAGGGGTGAAAGATGTCAGGTCCTTGGCCAATTCCTCATTTGATTGCTAGTGATCGGAAAGACTATCCATTTTATATAGCTTAATAGTGTAACCACTCGACTCCACTCAACTCCTGCGTATAAATTTCGTAACCTCTCATCTGACTAAATTATACTAGAATTGTCTAGTATTATATAGCCCTTCGTCGACAGCTCCATTAAACGAAGCGAGACGTTATCTGATCGGTGAACAGACATATATCTGCAGTCATCCTACGATATATTACCGAACCACCGACTTTCCAGCTAGTAGTTCGGATGAGGGGATTTGAACTCTTCGTTAGAACAAGTATTGTTAAACGCCGTCCTCCTCTTCACTCCGATTGTCTGTCGTGCAGTATAGCTTCTCTTTCTCCCGAATCAAATCACGACGTCGAACATAATCTCGATGCTCTCCCAGACCCCCTTGATGTTTAGACCAAATCATTAAAGGATTGCCTAGACGATCTCGTCCCTGTCTAACATTTATATAGGTATTTCGAAGTACATGTCAATCTTTAGATACAAAGGCTGTGCTAGTATAGGGATACAACGCACAACATCTCGGCGATGCTATTCGAAGTAGTTTCGAAGTCGAAGTTGGATTGGAGAGCCTTTCTTTAGTATTGGCGAGATAGGGACATAGTCGCCATCATCCTTTAACGTCGAGGTAATCTAAAGGAGTCAGTAGATAACTATTTGAACTCTTAAGCACTCACTGTCATAACTTTTACATAACCCAACTTCCTCGGCATACTACTCAGGACGAGGGCCATGTAGCCGCGCACTTTGTCCGGGAGAACAGGAGTAGGTATGCCCAAACCGCAGCATTCTGAATTGCTCTTGAACTTGTAAACCCCGCCCTGGACATCTGTTAGCAGTACCATTTTATTTATGGCAGCCGTTTGATGAGGTTGTACGGCTAAGAGGGAAAGAACAAGATTGGTGATGACTTCACATTAGCGATGTCGTTGCGATGCGATGACACAATCATTCCAGCCTGTGCCTACACGTGATCGCGTTCTAAAAGAATAAGCATCCCCGCTTTTGCAATCTTTCCACGACTTTGACAGCTTATTTATTGTGCCGACCTTTAGTGGGCTGGGGGGTTGCTCGTGAGGCGGGCTATGCCTGACACGGGCACCATATATTCAATAAATTCGCCAACCTCAAGAGCTTAGCAGCCTTGGTGAGTGATGACAGCATTGTTGCGTCCATTCGAGCTTTGGCATACTTCGCCAATTAGCCGGCCGCCCCATGTTTTAAAGTTGGGGTTGTATGAGTTAGCTCCCATCCTCGATAAAGCACCCGATAGCTTCTCAAACAGCACCAAGAGTAGCTATCCAGAGCAATCCCTAGTGAAACCACTCGAGGATGTGGCACGAGACGCTATCCCATAATTGCGATCCCACTACAGTCATTTTATTGCCAATTACCCAACCGGACCTAATAGTATGTGTGTCTGCCAAGGAATGCCGTGAGTCGAGGATGCGGGCATAGGGCCGTAGGCTTCAGCTGTAGTATCGACTGTAGCCCGTTGGGTTCGCAAACTCTCCTTCTTGCGCCCAACAGGTCCAGCTTTTCCCAAAGTCCTTTTGGAAGCCGTTTTCTTTTTAACCAGTATTTCTTCTTTTGGGCTCTTCCTAATCTGTTGCCGTTTTCTGGCCACTTTGTTCCTGGTCTCCTTGGCCTTTTCTAGCCTCAGTTCTACCTTCTCTACTCTCCCCACCAGCATTTCAGCCTCCTCTTCATGGAATTCTTTTTGGTTTGTTTTGCTTTCATCATGGTTTGGTTTCCCTTCATGCCGATTCCTTGCCTTCCCCCCCCGACACCTCTTTGCCGCCGCATCGCCCACTGCCTCAACGAGCCTCTTCGTCGCATGACCGGTTAGCCGGTACCTGTCAACCTCCTCCTTCGCAGATCCATACAAGGCAAGCGCGCTCAATTGTACACGGTATGTCTCTCTTATGCCAACGTACGAGCAGTCCCGCTTCATCCCCTTTCCATTTCGCAATTTTAGCGTATCGTGCGTGTGTGGTTTGGAAGTCGTGACCACACGGAGATAGCCCGCACGTTGTGCTGCAAGCGCTTCAGTTCGGATCTCTATACCTTTTGCAGCGAGGTGTTTCCGTATAGACGTTCCGTTAAAGGATGTCATCTTTTACTAGTATGTTAGATCCGTATCTAGTAATGAGATGCAAGACAGGTCGCAAGGATGGACATACGATTGCGACCTCAACGAGGGAATGATGTTTCATCGGTTGGTCTTCGGGGCAAGAAATAATTACCACAGGGTGATTATAAGCTCCAGTGTGCAACTCAGGGTCCGTATATGCACCGTTGCAAACCCGGTCTTTTGGAGGAAGAAACATGATAGTGCCCGGAGCGATTCGTGGAGCTTGGGCTGCGGTCAGGAATTCGAATTTATCCATCATCACCAAAATATCTGAAAAGTATATTATGAGCGAGATGATTCATGGTCCAAGATCAAGTCCGTTATCCAAAGAAGAGATCGCGACCTAGAAATAACACATTCATTCCTGGCTTTGTCTTGTTGAAAGAAGCACTAGTGACACGAGTCGAAGGTCGTGCATCGGGACAAAGGAGACATATCTTCCTACTGCACGGTAAAGACAAATGACCCTATTCATGGCTCAGACAAAAATTCAGAAGCGTGAAAAGCGACTAGATGGAGGCCACAACATCCGTTGAAGTCGAGTCGTGAAATCGGGAACGGGACAAAATCGCGTTCAGCCTCGTATCACCGACCGATGTTTAGGTACCTAGGTACCTCACAAACAAGGGTACTATAACCGAGGCGGACAGTTCACGTGAGTTGACTCTCTTGCTGTTGTATGTGCTGAACCAATCGTTTAAGCTAATTTAGCTCAATTAAGACATCTAGGGAAATATAATACAAATCTTTAGTACAATTCTGATCACTCCAATCGTGTGTGACTTTTCCACTCTGGTCACGTGGCGGCCCCCCTTTTCACCTGTGCGGGAATAGGGGTAATATTATGGAGCACTAATTCCGGTTGGCATGCACAGTGGGATATATTTATTTACTTGCGTCCTTTGGAGTCGTTGGTCTCTTTGTCTTTCTCTCTGATAATCCACCTCGCGACTCGTACCTTAATAGGATTCCATACGAAAGGCTACAAAACCAGCTACTAGACCCCTAATTGGAACATCTCCCGTGGCTTATTCCCGTCCATTCACTAGTCTACGGGCTCCCAGATGGATAAAGTGGCAGTTCCAGTAAGGTAAAGGGCTGAGGAATTATAAGTTCAAATTTGCCATGGTGCGTGGGTGTGTCTCCATAACTCTCCAACTTCTCGCGCGCCCGAGTTCCAACTAACTGCCGAAAGCTAAAGTAACATCAGACATCAAGATTGATCTACTAATAACTCTTCAATTAGGCATCTTCGATTTATCCGACTTCTGTTGCCAAATGGCAAGCGTTTGTGCAATTCCTCGTTTCTAGAAATCCAACATATTAATTATAATCATAATTTATATAACGAGCATCCCCTTTTATTTGTAGTTGCCTTTTATATTAATGTAGTGTCCCATCTATTCAAAGTATTTAACTTTTAAATTTCTAGAGAGTTACGCTACTTCCAAGTTACTATTAAATTTGGTTAGTTTATCCTCCGAGGTCCCTCTGGAGCCCTTGGACAAGCTCTTGTGGGCCTGGTTGATAATATTCACATATGCTGAGCTGAAATGTCTTGTTCATCATACGTTCGATGCATACAACATAGTAAATTGCACAAGCACCGATGGCACAAACACGCTGCAATGTTGGACTTCTGCAGCCAATCGATACCTAGCAAGGCTGGCCATGAGGATGGGCGCAAATGGATAATTATAAGTAATTATCATCCCCGATTAACTTTTGTACGGCTTACTAATTTGATGGTAGCTCTTCAGATGTCTTTTAGCGGTACTTGTGCGCATCCAATTTATTACCACCTGAACTAGTGGATCTGTTGATGGGAGTTGTTGACTGCGACCCCGCTAGGTGAGGTATGTTGAGATGGCGGCATAAATCGACTAGAATAACCGATATACGGCGTCTCCTATTCGGATGATCTTGTCGGCAAGGCTACTGGTAATACTCACTTGGGCCTTCATTCCCCATTTGTATACGGGTTAACAAAAGGTAAAATCTTGTACTGAAAATCCCCCTAAATTGAGGAAATCCATAGCTTCACCATCCATAAGACCTTGAACATATGCTTCGCCTATGACCTGAAAAAGATCTCCGCGAGGGCGAATAGCAATTGGCGTACTGCAGCCAAAGATAATAGCAATCAGGTCCCCTTTCTTGGCCTGATCATAGTCGCTCCCATACATATTATCTGGAGCCCATCCCAAGTAACCATTTTCAGTAGTTATAAGTCTTCTTCCCTTAGATGTACGGTCAAAGCAGCTATATACTTCCGTATAATCATACTCCGAAGCACCGAATGGAAGGAAATCGGTGAAATACTCTCCAAGTCGCCGGTCCCCCAACAAAAAGTCTTTGTTCGCGAGTCGCCACTGTTCCCATCGAAAGTAATAACCTTCTTGGGTAGAGAGCCACTTCCATTTTAATTTCTCGAACTGTGGAGCGGCAATTTGAAACGTGGATGGAAGACTTAAAATTGCCATTTGGCGGTCATTTGCTTTCGACCCATCAGCAATCCTGTCTGCAACGAGAGCATGGCAGAGGGCTCTGGCAGTTTCCACTGGGCCCCCATAAACACTGTTTGCTGGATTTGGTTGAACAATAGATGCCATCGACCATGAAAAGTAACCATATCCGCGAGCAGTGAGGCCTGCAATCCTGTCAACCACAAAGCCTCGGCAAGTGAGATGTAAGCCATCGTCAGAGAATGAGGCTTCAGCGCGACTTTTTTGGCTTGCGCTATAAGGAATTGCTTCATTAGCAAGCCGCGGTGGACCGTCTCTGTTCCAAAAAGGGCCATATAAACGGGTCTCTGGACGACTATGTCGAACCCGACCACCCCAGGTCCAGTCCGCAGCCCATGATGGCGTATCCGTCTGACCCCAAGGGTTACCTTCGCGGATTGGGTCTAGATTTTGGTACGACTGAATAAATATTCTGGCCACCTTCGCAAATATGATACAGGGAGCGCTTTTATAATCAGCAACGAGGTGCTTCGCGATTTCCAGGTCCATAATACCAACCAAACCGTACACTTTGTCCCTGATGTCGGTGGACTCGGCAGAATTTCCAAGAACCAATAGCCGGCCAAAACTCAAATTAGCTCTGCCTTGTTCTTCACGCTGGCTCAAAGGCCAGAGGTCTTGTTTTACTAGATGTAGGTTGGCTGTCGACCACACCGGAGCAAAGCGCTTCTCCACAGCTCTTAGATATATTTCGCGCTTCAGAAGCCAATCCTTGATGGTCCAGAGATAATCGAATAAGAACCCAATGCCGATGCAAAAGGACGGCCAGCCGATGGCCTGGCTGCCACAGCGAAGTAATACCGCAGATGATCCAAGAACGATTTCCTGAATAACCCAGAGTCGAGACCAATACGGCCTTTGCATCAACTGATGCAGCGCCAGCCAGCTCTCATTACCCAGGCAACTTGGATCCTGCTGTAGTTCAGCTAGTACCTGTTGTCCGCGGCCCTTTACACTAGCAATTGACAAACTTCGCACCAGATCGAAAGCTTTATCGCTCTCATCAGCCTCCTCTCCTAACCATGTTATAACAGCCCATGAGTCGCCATAAATATTCTGCATCTTGGAAATCTGGCGGCTACGTTCATCGAAGTCTTTTTGATTGATACAGAGTGCATCAATCCACAGCTTGTATCCGCTGTCAAAATCAAAATCTGGACTTGCACTGAGGGCCCGCAGAGCTCCCTCGAGATTTGGTCCTACCGACATTGCCTGGCCATTGATAATAATCTTGCGCATAGTATCCGGGTCTGGATTTCCCCAAGCATACGAGAGCGCTGCATAATCACCCCATGTGTATCGATGGCAAACCCGTGGTGGAACATGGTATTTTAAGGTATCTGCCGCATGCTCATTCCCAGACTTCAGTTGCGATTGCACCCGTACCCATTCGCCAATGACTTTCCTGTTGTTTCCTTCTCTGGCTAGGATTAGGCCAGAGACCAAGTTTTGATAATCGAGGGTGGCCGATTTAAGCGACACAGTTTCCAGATTGCAATGGATGAACTCAGAGTCAGACCCCCCCGATTGTGGCTGTGGCGGGAAGCTAATGAGACGAATCTCGTCGTCGTCCTCATTGAGCGGTGAGTATAAGATTGGGGAGATGTCATGTCCCCCTACTGGTGAGAGAGCCGTTGGAGCATAGCAGAGATCAGGTGCCGGGTCCAAGCCCAAATCTCCAGCTCGAGCTCCATCCATATCCATATCTATCCTTGGTAGGGGGAGGGTGAGGGCGTTCCGTGGAGTGGCCAGCAATGGGTTCTGTAGTGGATGGTATCGTTGAGAAAACGAGGGAGAACTTCGTACACTTACCTACCTCAAGTACTTGTAATTCGATGTCTTTGGAATGGGCCAAGCTCCAGGGTCACCCGTCAGCCCTGTGGCATCCCTGTGTCACCAGCCCACTGAGGCGCAGCCAACATCATCACTTGAGACATCGCAGTCGGGAGTTACGCGTCTGCTGTCCTTGGAGGGGGACAACACCACTATATTATAAGTTGGTATATTTGACAACACCGCCCTCCTCCCTTTACACCCTTTACATCCTTCACAATCTAACTCTTCACTCCTCCGGTCGTTCATCCAACCCCCATAATAATGGCTCCCTCCTACTCTGTATCACCAGCCCTCGTCGATCGAGTACTCCGCAATGCAAAGAGAGTTGTTGCCGCAGCCGGGCCCGACATCGTGAACCTCTCTGCGCACAGTGTGGTTTCCCGTCGCAGCCTTACCGTCAGCAGCACCCAGAAAGTGACACTGGGAGTGATCGCAGCCTACGTGGTGGTGATTGCGCTTCTTTGGAACTTGCCGTACGTTCGCTGGTCATTATGGCCGTTCAAAGTGAGTACTTCGGACTTCGTAGACGGCGAAGCAAGCGGTGGGCGCTGGCTGACCATCGTACTGTAACAGATGCTGGTGATTGCTTTCCACGAATTCGGCCACGCCATAACCGCGTGCTGCACAGGCGGCCGTGTCGAGTCCATCTCTCTTGATCCGCGCGAAGGAGGTGTCACCCACATGCGAGGAGGAATCAGTGCCATAACTCTTCCGGCGGGCTATCTTGGGTCCTCCCTTATCGGCGCCCTACTTATATTTTGTGGATTTGATATCGTTGCGAGCAAGGTCGCTAGCATAGTCTTGGGCGTCTGCTTTCTGCTCACCCTCTGGTGGGCGCGGAAGGACTGGCTCACAATTGCCACTATCGCGCTCGCCGTTGGATTACTTGTGGCCTGCTGGTTTATTTCTCACGCGCAGCCGCTGAGATTTGTGGTTCTGTTTATCGGCGTCATGACTAACCTTTACTCAGTGTGGGATATTGTGAGATTTAGACCACCATGATGTTTTGCTGTGCTCCTACGCTGACTATCGTCTTTATAGTGTGACGATCTTATCCTCCGCAAGGTCAACAGTTCTGATGCCAGTGTCTTCGCTAAGAGGTATGGAGGGTCTTCGCAATGTTGGGGCGTGATTTGGTCTATCATATCCGTGCTTTTTATGGCTGCTGGTATTGTCGCGGGGATAGCTGCGTTCCCACGGTCCTTTAGTGAGCAGGAGGATGACTCGAAACACTTTATCCCAACTCGTTGAAGCACGGAACTAGCTCTGCACTCGAAATCCGCGCCACGAGTTGCTTCTCCGAAGGCTCGGAATGCAGCTCAATTGTTTGCTCTTTACGCTTCGGGTAAACAGGCGCCCAAGGCTCCCCAGGGCATGCTCATTTGACTGGGGGCGACGGTGTCGGAATTGCTTGCTAGCTTGACTCCTTGCAAGAGATGCCCGCTTCCGCCTTTTTTTTTTCGAGGCCCAATTGATTTGGATCTGGAAGGATGTTAATGCTAAATAGTACATGGGTTAGACCGAGGATGTGGAAATACCAGCAATGCGGGCCACGTCGCTGCCCTGCATGACCTCCATGCTTATTATGGAGGTTGCCCTGCGATACAGTGGATTCGCGGTGAGCTGTGATGTGGATATGCTCTGCGATAGAATTTAAGTCCAAGGACTTTGCATACTATTTCTAGAAATTGAGTCAACTGATTGCATGGATTGAGGGCCTTTATTTGGCCGAGTATTGCGTCACTTGGGCACGATACCAACAATAGGGTCTTTAGAGTCGGTCAACTGCCCCTCTCACTATCCCATTCGTCCTTTGACCCTCGAGGACAGGGTTCTCTAACAGAGTCAACTTTCCCCTGACGACATATCGGACTATAGCGCGCAACCAATATCTCCACATATGCGGGCCACAGTTCCCGTCAATTCCCTATCAGCACTTCTACCACCATCTTATACGAAGTAGTACGTACCGATAATATAGCCTCCACCTTTCTATTATTTCGAGACAGGGCGTTCTAGCGTCAACATTGGCACCGGCAATATTCCCTTCTAAACTCACGCCTCGGGCCTGGCGTCAACCAATTTGCGAACAAATGGGCACTGCAGCCTTCATCTTATGATGAACACTTCGCTTCTCGTCCGGGGTTGGCCCACGGGAATCATTGGACCTGGATTTACTCGTAGTGTGCAATCGCGATCTGTTAGATCCCATGGCACTGCCGGGTATTGGCTCGTATGGGTACTTGCATGGTATTGATTCCACCCTCTTCCCAACAATGCCTGCTGGGGACCTGAGATTGATCTGGTGCCCTGGTAGTGTTCCGGGGGCCTGGATTGACCTCTTCCATTCTATGACCGGGCGTTACCAGAAATGGTTCTACAGTCGCAGTGTAGGTTAAGGACAAACACACAGACTCCGTCCAGAATACCTACGGGGAGGTACGTACTTGTCGCCCTAGTATGTGTGCCCACTATGGCTTGCCTCTCATGCTTGAATCCCTGGTTGTGTTACTCTCACGCCGATTAAATGAGCTGGCTTGTCCATGTTGTTTAGGAATCGCGCCGTTTTGCACTTGGATTTTGAAATTATTTTGCTCTATGTTTGGTAAACGCCTATTTCCTCTTGCCACGCATCTTCAAAGTGATTCAACTCTTTGCCAACATGGACTCTCAAAAACCCAAATCGTCATATGATCGAAGCGATGACGAGAAAGTTGTCAGGATCATTGAGGTTTCCACCGCTCGGGGCATCCCCCATGACCCGGATGCACACCTAGGTGATGTTGAAAGAGCAGAAATTGTGCGTGGCAAACATATGTTTATGATTATGCTCCTGACACATTTTTAGGACCGGAAGCTTGTTCGGAAACTTGATCTCCAGTTGATTCCTTGGGTGAGTAATGTATGGCAATTAAGCACGGCGATGTTCTCTTTCCTCTGCAGCTTTGTGTATTACATCTTCTCTCATTCCTAGATCGAACAAATATCGGAAATGCCAAGATCGATGGGCTGCAGACGAGCCTGCGAGATATGTCCACTGCGAAATATAATGCCGCCTTGTCGATTTTCTTTCTGTCGTACGCGCTCTTCGAGCCCCTGGCAAATGTACTCCTCAAGCGGCTCAAACCATCTATATTTATACCGATTATCATGTAAGCAATATGCCTCTTGTATTTGCCGTCTCCTGCTCTAATACGTATTAGGATAATCTGGGGTATTTGCATGACCTTAATGGGCATCGTCAACAACTGGTCTGGGCTCATGTCCTGTCGTTTCTTTTTTGGGTTTGGCAGCTGGACTCTATCGGGGGGGGGGGGGGGGGGGGTGACTACCTCCTTTCCTGCTGGTATAAGCGCAGTGAATTTGGCGTTACAGCTGTAGGTATGCACGTTTTGCCTGCCCTAGCTGCCATGTTGACACTGTTATCAGGCTGTGTTCTTCTCGGCTGCAGCTGTATCGGGGTCATTTGGTGGTCTACTCGCAGCTGCTATCGGCAAGATGGACGGGCTAGGAGGCCGACCTGGATGGGCATGGATATTCATCCTAGAGGGCCTTGCAACAGTCCTCTTCGGATTTCTCTCCTTCTTTGTGCACGACTTCCCAGATACTGCCACTTTCCTTACCGAACAAGATCGTGCTCGAGTCATCCGCCGGCCAAAGCTCGACAACCAATCGAGCGTTGAGCACGAGGAATTTGAAATGGCGTACTTGTGGGCAGCTATCAAGGACTGGAAAATGTATTTGGGTATGTTCATTTATATGGGTGCCGACATGCCCCTATATGGTTTCTCTCTATTTTTGACGTCTATCATTAGTAGCATGGGCTATACCTCGACTACTAAGGCTCAGCTTATGTCAGTGCCACCTTACGTATGCGCAGCCATTTTTACAATTGCGGTCGGCATTTGCGCAGATCGTACTGGTAGACGCGGATTGTGCAACATCTTCGTTTCAATGTTTGGGATCGTTGGCTTCGGCATGCATCTCGGGTCACAAAATCCACGTGTCAAATATGCCGGCACGTTCTTGGGCGCCCTCGGAATTTACCCTTTTATTCCAAACACTATCGCCTGGGTTAGCAACAACATAGAGGGCTATAAACGCGGTATCGTCCTCGGATTTGTTATCGGCTGGGGAAACATCAACGGCCTTGTTAGTAGTAATATTTTCTTCCAAGCACCACGATACACGGCCGGCCATGCGGCAATTATGGGATACATGGTCACATGCCTTGTTATTGGGAGCACTGTTATGCATGTCCTTCTGAAGAGTGAGAATGCAGCTAAACTATCCGGAAGGAGGGATTACTTGGTTGCAGGCAAGTCCGATCAAGAGGTTGAGACTCTTGGTGACAATCGGCCAGACTTCCTGTACACCACATAACTTGGTGGCACAGGATAACCCTCTGCTGAGGGGATATTGTTGCATGCAAGATTATGTAAACCTTGCCAACCTCGCAATATTCAAGACTTTCCTCCGTCACATCTAGCTACCACTAGCTCAAATAAATGTTGCGTTAACTTAGAAAGCTATCAGTTCGAGCCGCATCAGCAGCGTGATATGCTATAAATATCGACAGGTACCGGCCAAACATCTCTGGTTCTCATAAATAAGAAACTACCCTCTCTTGCTCTCAACGCATTCTTGGTCCTAATCCGATCTGGACGAGCCACCGGAAGCATGAGACCAGCAGCAATTATTCCGATGCACCTAGCCGCTGCAAGTCGCCTAGGATGAGCTCTTGGTTTGTGAGTATGAACTACGTGAGTGACTGACGAGTAGCTGAGGGACAAGTTGGGGCAGCTACACTTTCGTGGTGAGGACATGCAAACGAATGGGCAGCTATACGAGTAATCGTCAGCCACCCTTTCGCGCGCGCCATGGTCGAGCCAGCGTGGTACTTCCCTTCATACTGTGGTACAGCAAACGACCACGATGCATTAGATCCGACAAGTCGCGGAGCAACTGGTGTCCTGCTGCTGTGTTTTGATGCAACCTGGGTCTCCGCTTTATGTAGTGAGTCTAGTGACTTCAACGCCTCCATTGTGGAAGTATGTACATATCTGAATCTGCCCGAGTCTCCCGCTCTGCACCGGTTTATCATGACCCCAGTACGTACCTGGATTATCGCGAGTAAAGTCGTACCAAGGGGCGCGGGCATGATATCTGCGTCAACTTGATCGCTCGTAGATCTGGAGTTCAATACGCCTTGGGAGGGCTGAAGGACTAAACCCCCCATACCAAGCATGAGTATTGCTGCACATGTTGAAACTTAGCCGGTTTACAGGTCCTATTACCACTGCAGCAATGTTTTATCATCTGCCGATGGTACGTGATACTACATCTATAATGCACCCAACTTGTCAAATCCTGACAAAAATACGGTTGTGACTTCGACAGTCCCTTTGTACTATCCACCCTATACTAGGCTCTCCCCCCTAGGATACCGCTCTCACCAGCACGACTGGAGGGTTACATATCGCCGCCGACCCTGGTTGCTAGTGTATACCTCCCTCCCTCGGGCTGAATTATATATAGTTGGATTTTGGGCCACCTAATGTCCGGCTCCTAGATCGGTTTAGAGCAAGACATACCCTCAGCAAACAGGGATAATTAATTCTACCGAGTAAAATAGTTGACTCTCTGGGATTCTTCGGATACGTCGAAATTGCCTTGTTATTTCACAAGAACCCAGGTAACTTCGCTCTAATGGCAGTTCAAAAAATGGTTGGCCGCATGGTCACACAGCGCTTTGAGCGCATGTAAACGTCAAGAGTCGTGATTGTTTACTGCAGGAACGGGATGAGAGGTGTGAGGAGTCGACTTGCACCATGTAAGTAAACGGGGACGAAATGATAGCATTGAACCCAGAGCTGGATACTAATATAGAGCTTACCCTTATATATTCCCCCTTAGGGTCAACCTAGCCATGAGGAGTAACCAGCTCAATGGTCGATCTCCTTGCAATAGTCTCCATTACAATTACCCCACCTGAGAACCCTCACTCTTATAACACCATGGGTTTAACGTCCGAGCAAATCCAGACTCTCATTGTCATCGAGCGTTTTACCGCTTCCGTGTCAGTTATAGGGACACTTATTCTTATCACGACCTTCATTTTTATTAAAGATTTTAGGACACTATCAAACACACTCATTTTCTATGCGTCATTCGCGAATCTTTTTGCAAATGTTGCAGCTCTTATTGGGGATTCAGCCCTCTACCGTCTCGATGGAGCTCTTTGCCAATTCCAAAGTTTCCTGTTAGAAATGTAAGTTTTTTCCCATGCAGCAAGTATGATCGCCTCAGCATGGTTAATTCTTAAACTGACATCTGGAGGTTCATGCAATCTGACCCGATGTGGAGTTGCGCCATGGCTGTGAACGTGTACCTCGTTTTCTTTCGACGCTTCGACGCGCCCCGGTTGAAGAAGCTGTACTGGTATTATGGAGTTATATGTTATGGCCTGCCGTTCATCCCCGCTATATTTTGTCTTTTCTACAAGACGGGACAGAAGGGGAAGATGTACGGGGATGCTACTGTGTGTTTTAACCCCCTTTCCTATCTCGAAGCCTCCGGCAAATATGGCAGGAGGGTATGCTAACGCGGTTGCAATTCTAGCTCTGGTGCTGGATAGACAACGACTGGGCTCCTATAAGAATATACTCATACTACGCCCCTATCTGGATCGCTATCCTCATCGCGCTCATTATCTACTTCCTTGTCGGAATTGAGATTTTTCAGAAGCGCTCGCAATTGAAAGACCTGGACACCACCCATTCGGCGACTGGCGCACCCATCGAGCTGCCAGCTTTCTCGGGAACCCGCACCACTGATGTTGAGGTCACGACTGACTCCTGGAAAGAGAATTCTCTCGAGATGCCCCCGCCCACTGCATGCTCGCCACTCAAAGCCAACGACAGAATTCCAGTTAGTGAAAGTAGTGATCGATATTACTCTATCACTATATCTGCCCACGGCCCTTCCCGCACCCTTCGCCCACTACCAACTCAACGGAGTCCCCATATAGTGCTTCCCCGCGGACCTAATAGTATTGACAAGATCAAATGGGCGTATACGAAATGCGCGATGCTTTTTGCCATCTCCATTCTAATCACATGGGTTCCGGCGACTGTGAATCGTGTATATGGCTTGCGGTATCCGGCAAGCCCTTCCTTTGCACTCAACATCGGATCAGCCATAGTGCTGCCGTTACAGGGGTTCTGGAATGCTGTGATATATTTTGCAACTAGTTTGTCAATCTGCAACAATGTTTGGGCACGCTTTCGGTCACGAAAACAGCCCGACGGCTTTACGGTACTACATGGAACCCATGATACGGAGCAGCGCGTGGGACGGGGCAGGGAAAAGGGGAAGGAGAGTAGCGACAGCACAGTGGAGTTGTCAAATAATAGGAGTAGGGGATCCTTGAAGGATTCGTATTGATGGTCAGGTTTGTTTGCTCATGTGCATACTGCCTGCTTTCTTGAATTTCCGTTTGCATTCCCATGTACAAGTAAAAAGCATCTTGCTGTAGGAGTAGGAATAGAAGGTTCTCGGCACTGCGCCGTAAGCCACAGAAGGGATGCGTGTTTGCCATTCCGCTGATTTCGGAACTCTATAGCCATGATCCAGCAATCCAGATTTCCAAACACAGAGGGACCCATGAATACTTGAGGGAAAGATTGGTCACGGATGCCTGCTCTACTTGCTATATGTTGTAACCCGGCTGGTAATCTAAAACTTGCGGTTACTTGCCCACCTATTCTCTTGTAATTGACCTAAGAATTAATAATCTGCGGATTCCACGGCTACTCGAGTACACTAGCATACTGTACTTGAATACTTGGAACTCGGGTTGAAACCTGGCACGAGCGATTGCGCGGGTAGTCCTAAGAGCCGAGCTAGAGCTGAGTTATGAGTCAAGTCATAGAATAATTGCACGAATTCAAGACTAATAGTCCAATAGTGCTCTAGCTGAAAGTTATTCTTGATAAAGCTTAACTCTAGTAGTAAGAATATAGCTGGGTATGAGAAGCTAAATAAATCTCGTCCCAAATGAGCCCTTTCGAGGATCTTAGGTAGCGAGCGAGAAGGGGTTGGATTTGGGCTGTGGGTTCTATACATATACAAGGTGGCTTTAAGGAGAGAGGACGTACTTGCCCCTGCACTTTCAAGTGATTCCTATGGAATGGAAGCCTAGAATGAAATGCAATATTATGCTAATACATGGCTTATTAGTGTAACCTAAGCACTACCAGCAGCATATGGATTGCCAACTCGGCCAACCTCAAAAGCAACCAACAGAGTAGTATCATATAAAGTACGTGGGCGGGGCATATCGCATAAAGTAACTACCTAGGTATTAAAAGAGTAGTACTTAGTACTATATACTTCTTAATCAAAATCCAACCCCTGGGCACTAGCCTATTGTTTTGGGCTAAGGAATAGAATTGTGTTTGCCATTGCGAATGTTCACCCTCAAGTTCCTGAACGTCTAGCTTTAGTTGAATCAGTTCTACCAGTTCCATCAATGCACTTTATATCTGGACTTCCAGAGAGGTCTAATGATCTAATTGCAAAGCATCCGATAATCTACGTGCATAGCCTCAAGCACATAGCTTATTTCCGTACAGTTAATGCAAGTCGATCCCTGCACAGCCATATGTCGATCACCATTCTATGTTCTCATCTCTAGTATTTCAGTTTTCCGTCGCCAACCACACTCCATAACTCCTCCACAATCTGCTTTTGCCCACTTGGTGCTCCTCTCACAGCCATGTAGCACCTCCCATCTACAGCCGGTGCCCAATCACCTGGGTTTCCACCAACCATGATACCTCCCGCCTCGACGAGAATGCACCAGCCGGCAGCAACATCCCACGCCCAAGGGCCCCCTTCCCAGTAAACGTCTTGCTGACCTGCCGCAACAGCTGCCAAGTTTAATGCCGCACTTCCCATACATCGTAAACTATGCACCATCGCACCGCCATTTTCTTTCGTCGCTGCTAGCTTGGAAAACACCTTGCATTTTAGGTCGAAGTTATTACCTGACCTATCACTGCCCCATTCCGCACCCACCAAACATGTACTCAAATCCTTCAACGGCTCTGGTTCTTTCTTCAGCGGTAGCCTGAGTTTCCCCCCCCCATGCCTCGTAACGAACGATCCTTGTCCCTTAATGCCAGTATAAAGCTCATCGAGAAAAGGATTGTATATTACACCCACGGTAGGGAGTTTGTGTACGGTGAAACCGAGAGAGATGCAAAAGGCGGGGAAGGCATGCACAAAGTTCGTGGTCCCATCTACCGGATCGACTATGAATGTTGGTGCGTCCGTGAGCTCTGTTTGGCCCGGGACGTAGGTCTCTTCGCCAATAAAGGAGAATGTTGGATGGGCGGAGAGAAGGCGGTTCGAAACCATCTTCTCCACTGCACGATCAGTCTCTGTTACCAGGTCCGCCGCTATATAATTGTGGTTAGCCTGGGGGTATAAGGGGTCAATTGGAAGGGTAGCTTGCAGTTCTTCTTCGTCCCAGAATCCAAGTAAGATGGTGTTGCAGACATCATCATGCGGCCTGCTTCGTGGGCAATGCTAACCAAGAGATCTGAGATCTCTTGGAGGTTGATATCTGCCATTTTGGGCTGCCGGGGTATCGTTATTAAGGTGATGTTATGGGGGTGGGAGTGTGGATGATCGAGAGGGAGTGGTGGTACGTAGCAAGAGAAAGAATATGGTGGGGTTGAGCTATGCCCTATGTCGGATGGCATATCTTATCAGCACGTGGGCATGGCGGCGTGCCTGTTTTAGATTGATACCGTAACAGTAATCCTTAGTAAACGGCTTGAACAGGGCAGCCTATTACGATGTACAATATCTATGCAACCCTAAAGTGATTTGGCAGTGAAAACTCACATGTATGGGGCATCTGGGTTGGCTGTCCAAATGGCAGTCTCCTTTCTCGCCAACCTTGTCATATCTCCAACTACCACAGTAACCTGGCAGTCAAAAGGGGTCTAAACCACGAGGGTGACCGGCAATGATATTTCCTTTACAATCAAATCTCAAACCCCAATGAAATATACAAATCGGAGAATCAAATGTAGGAGAAATCTAGCGCGGAGAAGGTCACAACTTTTGTGATAGTTCCGTATACTAGTTACAACAAGATCCGGAGAAACCAACGCCTCTGCGCCAACTCCATATGTCATGGCTCGACCGTCCCACCATTAAAGCACCCCTTCGTCTACACGTTCTCTCTAAACATCGACCTCCTTTCATTCGGGCTGTTGCTATCCGCGCTATCTTTCGATTTGTGCTCTTTTGAACCCTGCGAAGTATCAATTGGCCGCGGACTGACTCCCCTTAAGCTGACATTGCTTGGTTCTGCAGCGTCATCAAAAGGATTCTCCGCTGGTCGATTGCCCATCTCCTCATCATATCTCTTGTTAAGCCCAGCATGCGATCCGCCAATGTAGGGTTCGGGATCTCGAGTTAAACTTCTTCCCCGGCTCCCATCGCCGTAACCAGATGGTGCCAATCCGGGGGTAGGCGCAAGATTCGAGCCACGATCGTGGTGTAGTCCCAACTCCTGCTCCTCGTAATATCCTCCAGGCCCGTATGCATCTGCCTCTGTGCCTACTCGGGCATCCCAAGCCTCATCCGGATCTAGCGGACCAAAACCTCTGTTGCTCGTCCGGCCCCGCACATTGCTGCTCAAAGGTTCCTCGTATGCTCCTCCGGCTGAGCGATTATTCCTATTCTTGAAATTTCCAAGCTTGTCATTGAACCATCCAATAACTCCTCCCCGGGCAGGGCTAGGTGTGCCATATGATTGATCCCCGCGACTGAAAGGATTGTAGGATGAGAGGGTGGGTGTTGGAAGACCTAGGCGGCGTGCGCGGAAGTGTGTGTATATGATCCAAGCTGCGCCGCCGACTAAAACTAGGAAGGCCACGATGATAAAGAAGGCTCCGAGGCCTGTGACGTGTGCCATGCCTGTTTTGCGTAAAGATAGCTGTATAATGTGGGTGTATTGACGACAGTGTCGCCGGCGCTACGATGGACGATGGTAATATGCTGCTCAGCAGCTAAGCTAGCTAGGAAGGATTGCCTCACAACCGACGACAGTCACGTGACTACATTATTCTACCTACCTGAGGTACCTATACGTCTGTACCTACCTGGGTAAGGTAGGTAGCTAAGGTATGGCTTTGGGAATCTAGACTGATTTATTAGGGACAGGAGGGACCTATTAACAACAAGGTAGCTATCTCCGGGGAGATATATGTAGTCTCTTTTCTTAGATGAACTATAATTTGAGTTGGTTCTAATATTAATGCTAAAACCAACACCATAACATGTTATATTACACCACTCATCCCCAGGTCTATATCCAGGTATTCTCACGTCTAATAGCCTGCCCCGCAAGATCCTCAGATGTCGGCCCAAGTCCTCTCGGTTGTGGCCGTGGCAGTGGTGGGTTATCGCTATCGTGATGTATCAGTGAATGTTTACTACGCAATCGATCGATTTCTCGGTGATCAAACAGCTCAACGCTACCCACAACTGGGCGCTCAGGACGAATAGGCGGGGGACCGTTATACACCTCCGTCAACTCCATATCCTTCCGGCGCTTACGACACAGGAGGAATCCAAGGAGGACTAACAATGCAACCCCAACAGGCGCCCCCACGCCTACACCAATGGCCAGAGCATGCCTACTGGCATACAGTCCCGAATCGCCAGCTCTTGGTATCTCGCTTGTAATGAGATTTTTGGGCGGTGTTTCAGTCGGCCGAGGCGAGAGGCTTGACGAAATCCAAGTAGGCATAATGAAAATGGTGGCTGTATCTAATGCGATGATTGTGGAGGGTACAACAGTAGTGATAGGCGAGGGCGATACTCCTACGGAAGGGGGTTAGTAATTCTGGGCTGTGATAATGGACGGGACGCTATCATTTTGGAAACTGGTAATGCCCTACCTGAGATGGTGAACAGTATTGCTGGGTTGCTGCAGTCTTTCTCAGAGACACGACCGTTCTTACAGTAATATTTATCGGTGGCGGTGTCCGGGCATCTTCCCATCGCCTGACCCCCGGTCATATTGCCTTCATAAGGACCTTCTGGAGCGGTACAGAAATTTGGGCAACTAGGGGATTTCCATGTTGCGTCCGTACAGGAACCTCGATAATAAGCTGCCCCGACATGGCCATTGATTACTGTTGAATTATCGAGGCACAGCCCATTGCTGAGACAGACAAAGCCCGGCCCACAGCACGGAGACTCTTGTGAATTCGGAAAACACCGGATATCGCCTTTTGCGTCATTGCCAGTCGGATAACGACAGGTATTTTGGGCAAGAGTGGAAAGAATGTTGAAAAAAAGTACAGAGACTAGAAGTGCATGATGAGTAGAGAGCGTGTGGATACGAGATCGAAGCATTTCGACATTCCGGAGAAAGGACAGACAGCCAGAGTAAAGACTAAAGCAAAGAATATGAGAAATATTGGAGATGAGCGACGAGAAATGGGAGAAGGCGCAGGCGGTCGTTCATTGGGGGTCATGGCCAGAAGAAGGCCTGGAGGGGATCACCTCAAGTGAGATCAGAGGCGGTTGATGACAAGGAGGGATGCACCGAGTATAATATAGAGCGCGAATGGTTGGATCGCATCGCAAGGAAGCATGCAGGTGCCGTGACTTTCAGGGCGATCCTGCAACCAGATGGGATTACAATGCGCCGTGAAGAGGAGGATCACTTGAGGCCCTCGTTGACGTAGCGACAAGCAGTATTCGCAGGCGCATCGGGGCGAACCGCTGGGCCGACCTCGATATCGTGAAGGAAGCTTCAGGTTTGATCCTGGATTCTCGGGCGGCTGCTTGATTACGCGTAGTGTGCAGGCGGATTACGCACATATCGCTGAGGCGGGGCGCAGCAGCGCAGCGCAGTAATGCAGAACATACTTTGTTTTGGGTGGGTTTGGTAGGCTGGATGGCCGTAGCTACACCCTTAGATCTCCGGAGGCTGAAGCCGAAGGATGTTGAAGGAGGACAGACGTAGGCGGATTTCTGCAATGGCCGTCTATTTTTCTTTCTGGGAATGCAGAGGTTGAAAATCGAAACACAGGGGCAGAAGCGTGACGAGGCGCAGACGGTTGGGGGCCAGGCGATGGATAGGGATTGATATATATAGGTACTGTACAGTGCGAAGTATATATGAATGCGAGCCTAGATGGGTCGGAGCCGTAGGATGGATGTACTCTGTGCCTCCGCACATGAACGGAGGAGGATGTACTTCGGGTATGCTCAGAGCACAGGAGAGGAGAGGATACGGAAGTGGAAACCCATCACTCCCCAGGGCCCAGTCCTTACTCGTACCGCTACCTAGCTACCTCGAAGAGTCGAAAACAAGTATTGAATATTATTGATGGGGGGCACAAATGAGTATCCTGAATATACTAATCGGGCGCTGGCCATAGTCCGAAAATAGGAGTGTGAGAGGGAGCGCTGTGCAGGAAACCAGGGCAGCGGAGAGCTCTCATTCCCACGGTGTTGATCCCACGAAGCCAGGAGGCAGGATGCCTTGTGTCATAGATGGTCCCTGGAGAGCACTCCAGTAACTACAAGAGAGATAGTCTCTTGGCCACGGTCTTGGCCTAGCAACTTACATATGACTACTACTACGTGCCCTGGTATGTACACGAGGCAGTCTTTTCGACTGGTTGGATGTCAGCCGGAGGCGGTGTCGGAGTGATGGGAGCGAAAAGAATAGGAGGGAACTGAAAGGTGCCCAGGTAGACTGTAGAAGTGAGTAAAGGGGGGGAGGGAGTGGGAATGGGAATAGGAGTACGAGGGCTACGTACTGGGTTACCTAGGTAATAAAAAAAAGACCCAACTGATAAGATGATGATAATGCGATGCGATGCGATGTGATGAAAAAGATAATCTAAATCTAATCTCTCGTCCGCTCGCACACCCGCGCTACCCGTAATCTTCGGATCAGATAGCGCGGATCAGCCCATCAGCCCCACCAATTGCGGCCGTGGCAGCACGCGCTACTGCAAACTACTTCGTCTTGCGCTGGACTTGCGCTGCTCCAAGACACCAACGTCCCATCACTTCCCAATCTCTACCACCGCACTCCACTTGCAATCCTCCTTGTTACTACATTGTTACATTATTACAACCCGATATTCAACACACCGCCACGCCCGAATTCCTCCGTCCTGTGCACGATACTGTACACCCTGTCTCTTATACACATCTAGATGTGTATAAGAGACAGCTGTACACCTGATCGTCTGCCAACCGTTCCAAGAGAACGCCCCCCCCCCCACGCCCCACGCCCCTCGCCGACGAAACGACCAAGTCCGGCCTCCCGAGTACCCAGTACCCAGTACGACGACCCCTTCTCTCGCTCTCGTGCTTGCCGCGTTGCTGCAATAGTCTCTTCGCTAGGCCTGTACTTCTGTACTACTCTGTATTCTGCACGCCGGATGCCGTAGGCTGTCCGAAGTACTACGTGCCCTGTCCTCCCTCACCCGCTGGCAACTGCAACTCCAGCTCCAGCTCTGGCTCTGGCTCCAACTGTAACACCCGCCGCGGCCCGACCAGCGCCTTGCACCGTGCCTGTGCCTCAAAACTTGGCGGTCCTCGAGGTACAGTAGTACAGACGAAACATGATATCTAGCTGCATATGCCACCAACGGTAATAGAACCACGAGCCTCCCCCATCCCACTCACCCCTCTTCCTCGTCGCTCCATACCCCCCCGGCATGACTCACGCCAGCAATTCGACCACGATCACGCCCACGACCACGATCTGCCCGTCGAACGCGAATTAACCCCTCCGACTCACCTCCTAAGTTCCCCTTCCAGTTCCAACTCACACCCGGATTTCGCCCACGACGATGCGGGTCGGCATGCTAATAAACAACCATATATAAGACCATTTCAGTCGATCTGGGGTCTGATGTCCAAGGCTCCGCTCCTCCTGCGCTCGTCGCCTGGCTTCGGGACAGGATCATATGGCGCAGTTCCCATTGAAGCCACCGCGGGACTTAGTGATGAAGAGCTAGACCATATCACAGAAAGGCACAGGCGGAAGACGAAGTCCTCGGGTTTGAGGAATGGCCACACTACAGGCACACACCAGCCCTCGAATTCCAGCACCTTGGGCCCCGTGCTATCGCCAGATACATCTCGACGGCGGCACTCAACTAGCCGGCGACGGAGAAGCCAGTCTCTGAAGACGGATTCTGAGCAAGGAGATATTGTCGGCGACTCTGGGTGGGGAAGTACACCTACCGTGGGGGATGTATCAGTTGTGAACCAAGGCTCTAAGGATACCGATGTTGATTCGAGCTCCGGCACCGAGGATTCCGAAGAGTCCGCACCAGAGGTGAATGATGAAGACCCGCCAGATAATTCTCCATATTCCCAGGTGCGGGCCTCCGTCTCGGCCGTGGATAATGTGACGCTCTCTATCAATACACCCCGCATGTGGACGCTCTCCTTGCTGTTTGCCGTGCTCGGATCTTCAACAAATCTCTTCTTTTCCCTTCGATATCCGAGTGTCTCTATTACTCCAGTGATAGCGCTTCTCTTAGTGCACCCGTTGGGGCTGCTTTGGGACCAGCTCCTGAAGAGGCACGGCGACCCCCAAGACCAATTCATAAATGGAGTGCGGACGTCGGAGGGGGGAGCACAAGGTCACGTCAGTTATTTACGGCGTCTACGGCTATGGCTCGCCCACGGAAGGTGGAATGAGAAGGAACACAGCTGTGTCTACATTAGCAGCAATGTCTCCTTTGGGTTTGCTTTTGCCACAGATGTTATAGTGGAGCAGACTCACTTTTACAACCAGAAAGTCAGCATAACGTACCAGCTCCTCCTGATATTGTCGACTCAAATTCTTGGATACACATTTGCGGGCCTAACTCGACGCTTTCTCGTGCGGCCTAGCGGGATGATCTGGCCAGGAACTTTGATGTCTGCCGCCATGTTCACCACTCTACATAAGGAAGAGAATACGGTTGCCAATGGGTGGAGAATCAGCCGCTGGAAATTCTTTGTCGTGGTCTGGCTGTCGGCATTCTTGTTCTACTTCCTGCCCGGCCTGCTGATGCCTGCGTTGAGCTACTTCAGTGTCATCACTTGGTTTTTCCCGAAAAACGTTGTCGTCGCAAATCTTTTTGGGGTATCCTCAGGGCTCGGTCTCTTCCCGGTGACCTTCGACTGGGCACAGATCGCTTACATTGGATCGCCGCTCTTGACCCCTTTCTGGGCAGCAATGAACGTGATTGGAGGGCTTGTCATTGTGATGTGGATCATAGCGCCTATTGCATACTATAAAAATATGTTCTTCTCGTCATATATGCCCATTTTATCTTCCGCCGTCTTCGATAATACCGGCAACATTTATGATGTCAGCAAAATACTGACTCCCGACTTCCTGTTCGACCGAGAGGCCTATAAATCGTATAGTCGTGTTTATCTGCCAATCACCTACGTCTTAAGCTATGGGCTACAGTTTGCGGCTCTTGCATCCCTGCTATCGCACACTGCTTGTTGGCATGGGAAGGACATTTGGAAACAGTGGAAGGCATCGTTGAATGAAGTGGGAATGGAATCGAAGGGCTCCTATGAAGCTATTCCGGCGACTGCCGAGACAGGTCGCGCTCGAATATTTGTCCCATCCGGCAGGAGACCCTCCCGATCCGATTCAACGGACAATATCATTAGCCAAGAGGATGTCCACAATCGATTAATGAGGAAATATAATGATGCGCCTCTGAGCTGGTATCTCGTGACTTTCGTTACCATGACCGCGGTCGGCATTTTTGTCGTCGAGTAGTAAGTGCCATCTCCGATAGGCCTTCGGCTAGATACTAATTCTTCCAGCTATCCGGTTCATCTTCCGTGGTATGGCTTGCTGCTCGCGCTCGGCATCTGTGCGATCCTCTTCATCCCAATTGGGATCGTCATGGCCATCACCAATCAGCACAGTAGCATATACCTTATATGTCAACTAGTTTGTGGTGCTGTATTTCCAGGTCGCCCGGTCGCGAATATGGTATTCGTAACGTACGGATATATTTCTTCGGCGCAAGGCATCAAGTTCTCATCTGATCTTAAGCTTGGACACTATATGAAAATCCCGCCTCGCATCCTCTTCTCTGTCCAGATGGTGGCAACGATTGTCTCGTCGATCACCCAAATCTGCATGTTGAACTGGATGTTTGCGAATGTCCCAAACATCTGTACTCCTGAAGCAATCAATGGATTCGTATGCCCTCTAGCCCGGGTTCACTTCAATGGAAGTATCCTTTGGGGCGTCGTCGGTCCTGAAGAATTCTTTGGGCCGAATGCCACATATCGCTCGCTAGTATGGTGTTTTCCACTCGGCGCCATTGCACCCGTGATCCTGTGGCTCTATGCTCGAAAGCGGAAAACCAACATTGTCCGGAAAATAAACCTGCCTGTTCTCTTCGGAAGTCTTAGTTGGATCCCTCCCGCAACCGGTCTCAATTTCTCCGTCTGGGCTCTTGTATGCTACATTTTCAACTATGTGATTAGAAAAAGGGCTGGTGCGTGGTGGGCGAAGTACACCATGACCCTGAGTGCTGCGCTAGATTCTGGTCTCGCTTTTGGTTTGGTGGTTGTGTTTTTCGGGTTTGTATATCCCGGCTTGATGGATGGGTTCAAGTGGTGGGGAACAGAGATTTACAAACTAGGCTGCGATTGGAATGCGTGTCCCTACAAAGTGGTGCCCGAAGGAGGCCACTTTGGGCCGGATAGTTGGTGAAAGAGGTACATGCTCAGCAGAAAGCCCTGGAAGATCGAGAGAGCCTTTGCACCGAACGATCTGCTTGTGAAGCATCAAAAATATGAATTTGAAACTGGATATCATTGGGATGATGAGATATGGCCATAACACTATCCGCGCGAGAATGTCTGATTTAGCATACATCTATTTATCTTAGACGGCAACACTTGGGTGGAAATCCAGCAGATGGGCACACACTATATACATATATAGACGCAGCATATGACTTGGTACATGTCATGGCACATTGCCTGAAAAATAATAAGAATTGATGATTGACCACTATGTCAGTGCTTGACTAGTTACAGCGGTTCTATTAAGATGTATATTCGAAAAAGAAATATACTAATACGTCGTAGTCTAGGTTCACGGCGGGATATATTTCGTGAAGCGGAAACGGCCGGGTTTTGATGTCCGGGAATTGAAGGACGGCCCGAAGCCAAAACAATATGTATTATGTACGAGTCCGACCCAATCGAAGCGCTTTCAAATTCCTTCTGTATCATTTTGACTGCCCGATGGATCGGCTCTGAGCCTATGAGCCTCGGTGGTTCAAGCCACCAGATTCCCAAAACACCACCGTCTGGAGAAACCTGAAATATTATTGTACTCAGGCGTAGATCCGACGTTGAACTCGCAGTTTACGAAGTAGATCTGGTTGCTTTTCTGCTAAGCACATCAGGAACTAGCCCAATCATCATACCGGTGCCAAATGAGGGGGCATTGCCCCCTACCTTATCAGTCTGGCTTGTCTGCTATGATCACCGCACCTGCATCGTCACCTCGGTCAGCCGGGTTCCTGGAATTGCAGAATTACTACGTAGGTATATGCACGGCTTTATGGCATCATGTAATCGTTCAGGTCAAAGGGCAGTTCCCGTAGAAGCAGGGTACCTTAGTCTTAAACGAAGTACACTTTCCCTAGCTTGTTGTAGTACTACGTTGCAAATACATGTACCTTTATACGTACGAGTACTTCGCAGCGAATCTAGCGGCAATGAATTAATCGAGAGTAAGGGTGAAGGGGGTTTACTTTATGTCAATCAACTATTCCCCCTACGTCGCAAGTTGAACCACTACCGCGAGCTCCTCACCGAGCTCCAGATACTATTTCCCCAATACACTGTCCAGCTGCTAATCCCATCCTACAGCAGCGTAGCGGGAATCGTTGGCGCCAGATTATCTCGCTGGAGAGTCGGATGCACCCGGCAGCTGCCCGCCACCAGTACCGTGACGGGAGGTCAGACCAAATCGCATGGTCGGGTGCTGGAGCGGCCTCCTTACGTATCTGCAACGGAAGCTTCGGGCTGCACAGTACATAGTATATCGCGTGAGCCATCGGCAGGATTCTGAGGGAGCTCCAGCGCTCAGGGGCGTTGAAGCAGTCTGATCCTGCATTATTGTAGGTGGACAATCCGAGTACATGTCCACCAGCCAGCCTAGCTATAGGGGGAATATTAGGAAACACACACCAACTATCTTCCAGGTTACAGGAGGTCCTATCGAATATCAACAACATCACTTCTCCGCGTCTCCGTCCCACAGCCCCGTATTTGTGGCTTCCACGCTCATGCTCTGAATCAGCGATAGCCGTCGCCTGTAGCCACCGCGGAACCCGGGGCCCTCCGCCCGTCAGCCATAAAAAGCATGGGATGGAGGCAAGTTCCCTAGGGATCTCTGACAAGTCCAGCTCCAGGCATTGGACAGTGGCACGGAGCCGCCTGGACGCATGCTTGGGAGTTCAGGGAACCTTGAAGCCCAAACCCTATGATAGCGCGACATTCGCCGACTAGCCTTGGTGACAACAGTCAAAACTCGTACGGATGCTACTCTGGTGCGTACCTCCGTATAAAGAGATTCCCGACTTGTCGAGCGCATCCCGGTTTGTCAGTTCAAGGGAATATCATTCTGCTTTTCCCTGCCGTCGCCGCCTCCCGAGTCCCGTCCCTAGTGGTGATATTTCGCATTTCCCATCGGCCATCGCACGGCACATATTCACGACCATGTTTCAGCGGCGCTTTCAGGCCTCATTACTGTCATTTATTGGTTCCCGAGACTCTGCTGGCCAAGGCCGTCGCTGGGCGGGATGCCATATCAATGTTGCCAGCCCTTCAACGCGTCGACCACCTCTTCATCAATCCTCTTCATCAATCCTCTCCTGAAGACCAGGACTTCACGACGACTGCCGCTGGATACGCACTGAGTCTCAACAGGCCAGGCGTCCTGGTCCCAAGTGCTCCCCTCCCAGCGTCACCACTGGCGAACTGAGCCATGAGCATTATTCGGCAACCCGACCCTTCCAGCAGCACCCAAAACACTGCCGTGGAGCTTGACGATCGCTGACTGCGAAGTAGGTGTGGTGTACACGGTTGTGTTCCGCAGGCACTGCACGTCTGTACTTTTGCTGGTCCACACGTCTAGCCACAAGGCTCTAGATGGTTACACCGCGCGTCGTGACTTCGAACATCATAGTTACCACACTGCGGCATTGTCGGCTTCACGTATACGTTGAGAAGACCGACGAAATCCGTGTCCTTCTGGCTGTATTCCGACAGCGATGGAGAACTCGACGCAGCCAAAAATCATTGGATCGTTGCCACCCCCTCCAGGAGTCGTACCCAATTTCATCGACCCACCGGACCAGACCACAAGTCTTGTTATAGTACATGCAATATGCCTTTTTCTAGTAACCTGTTGTGTTGCCATGCGCCTGTATACCCGTCAATTCATCACGGGCAAGTATGGTTGGGATGATTGTAAGTCGCGTCCTCTCTCGCTATTGCTTTCTATCCACTATTTGACTAACCATGGCTAGATTTTTGTCTACAAGCCTTTGTAGGTTCACTGCAAATGTGAGTTTCAAATTTGACCAAATTAACACTGCGTTTAGGCTCTGACAATTGCATTTTCGACTTGCCAGATCACCGGTGGGTTTCCTCGATGCTCAGCATCTACCCCAACCCCACCCCCCTAACTGCAAGGCATATCGATTTCACTAACCCTCCTTCAGCTGATGCCCGTGGGTTTAGTCGACATCTGTGGGACATACCACGGATGGAATTGGCGAGAGCTATGAAGGTGGGTATCTTTCCTCTGGGGTCAGGCCCAGCTAACACACCGCAACAGCCCTTTATTGTTGGAGTTTTCGTGTATAATCTCCTCCTTGGAAGTATCAAATTGAGTTGCCTCTTTTTCTACACCAACATCTTCTCCCGGGGCTCGAAAACCCTGCTTGCCGTCAAGTTTGGAATCGTCTTTGTCGCCGGCGCCTACCTGGGTATCTTCTTTTCCGCGGTTTTCGAATGCCATCCGCTACAGCGAATGTGGGACCACCGTATACCGGGTCATTGTTTTGACGCAAAACCTTTCGCATATGCCGGGTCCGTTATTAATGTTATCACGGATCTGTTCGTCTTGACGGTACCTATTCCGGCAATAATGAAATTGCCACTGGGACTCGCCCATAAGCTGAGAGTGATTGGCGTATTCAGCCTTGGCCTATTGTATGTTGCCCTCGATACCCAATAAGGTCCTAGATGCTAACGTTCATCCCACAGTGCCTGCATTGTTAGCTTTGTGAGAATTGCTATGCTGGTTTATAATTATCGCTCCAAGGATTTCACCTGGAATTCTAGTCGGGTCGGCACGTGGTCGTAAGTTTTGATGACTCCAACCCCGAAGTCCTGTTCTAATAGGGGCCTGCGCAGCATTCTCGAAGCCGATGTGGGATTAATCTGTTCGTGTTTATTCGTTCTGCCTGCTTGCCTCAAGCATCACGGAATATCAGTTGGCGTGACCTCAATCATCAGCCACTTGCTACCATCCAGCTTTACCCGCGAGGCCGGCACAGCTAGCCCTTCTTCCAGTGTACAACCTGCTCAAAATTCTTGGTGGTCGAATAACGGAAATCGGTCAGATGATTTGCACTTGTGTGAGTCGACTGAGTATAAACCAGAATATCATCCTGGAACCCGGCCATCAACCCGACCATCACTTTCACAAAGTTCACGACTTTCATGAATTGCTAGAATTGGTTATTGGCGTATTTAAAGAGGTTGCCGGAAAATCGATGTGAATATTATTAAGGTCATAGTCATGATGGCGTTGGATCTTGCGTCGATTGGATTTAATATGGACAGGTTTGATATGGAGTATATTTTGGTAAGTTCTTGGGTCAACATTAGCACAGGGTCTGTAGTGGGGGTTTGGAGCCGAGTTGTTGTATTATACTTAAACTTAATGGGATATAGATGGGATGCCTACCGCGTTCGTCAAGGCTCCTTTTTAAGTCAATATACCCTACAAAAAGTGGGTTTGCTTGCGATTGTCTCCTGCTGCCGCCCAATTAAAGGTCTCGTGCTAAATAATTCGGACCACGCCCTTTTTTGGATTCATAGAGGTGACGTAAATCGGAAAACAACCTGCTAGTCCCATTAGGTGATATCTCGAACCCGCAATTCGTACTTGGTTTGCGGCACCTACGAGGTGGGAATAGCTTCAAACTACATTGGGCAGAGACATTTTACTACAGAAATATTGCAGCACCGCTATTTCAGGGCTCCCGGTTAGAAGAATAGGGGGTATTGCTTATAACTATTTCCAAAGTAGGGTATTTGGAATATAATCCTACGTTTAGTGGTTGCGCTATCTGAGCCTACCACTGACTCTTTCGCAGCAGGCTGTGAGAACAACGGTCGAAGCACTGCCGTAAGAAAAGTCGCAGATACTAGCCGGCCCCGCATATATGTAGGTAAGACAAGCCTAACTTTCTCAAAGATTCTAGCTTCGTAGGTGGCTTAACCCCACCCGACTCTATCATTTCCCTCCTTAGTACGTATCAATCCGCCCCATATCCACGTTGTATCCACGCAAGTCGCCCTATCGCTCGTCAATCAACAATATCATGCACGATCCAGACTCGCCGACTACTATACACAGTGGGGGAGTATCAACGACGTCCCTTTACGAGTTTATATTAGAGTATTGAAAACTCCAAGCACCTCCACACGTAGTTGTACCACTGCCTCGGGTCGTCAACGCCTATTATTTACTTTCTGCAATATCACAGACTACCCACAGACTCACAGCACAGCAGCGCAAACGCCCTAGCCAAGCCCACCCCACTCAACGGGCCCACGGGAGAGGCCCGCCCCTCCCGCTGAAGGAAACACAACAGTGGGACGACCAAGCGAGGGATGTGGTAGGACACCGCCAACGACAATATGAATTATTAATCTGTGGTCTACCGGTAGCCAGTCGGTTCATATATCCCACAGGGCATTAGCCAGTAGGAATCACCGCCCACTTCGTACAGCGCTAAGTGCGCGTTCAAGCCCTCAGGATACTACATCACCACTTGACTTGCTTGTCATATCCGCATGGTCTGTGGCATATTGGCCCTACCGAGGGTATGGATCCGGCGGGGCTACTCTCGTAAGCACTACTCTTTGGCATCCCGATAATCCGGAACAAGATTTAACCCGAATCAACCGCGATATATCCCCAATCCTTGGGATCATTGCAGGTGAAATGAGATTGCTTTTTCCTATGGCAGAATACAGTCATGCATTTTACTATTTCAAGGAAACCTCTAACCCAAACCTAACAATGCACTACGTACTTTGTAGGTCTGTGTCCCCAAGCTGGGCCACTTCTGCTAAGTCCCCCGCCTTTGGAATCCTGGATGCCGGGCCCGCGCCGTCCACATGCAGCCCGGGCTGATATTGGGTAATATTGACATCCCAACAAGTTAATTTCAATATTGAATACCCACCTTTCGAGCGAGGAAGAAGCTTACTATTGCACGGACTCATGGGTGGCCATCGAACTCATCAAGGAGAAGGCGAGTCAAGCCGCCAGCGAAGGACATATATTAGAGCCCAGTGCCTACCGGAAACAAATCTCCAATGCATCCGCTAGATCGATCAGCGTTCCAGCCACGATCACCACAGAGCAGGGGAGAAAAGCTTAGTCGATCATGGGCGACTTCCTGTTCTCGAGAGCACTCTGCTTTCTGCTCTGTCTTTTTGTTGGCGTCAGCGCTGAGATCCCACACTATCGGAGGTACTTCTTTGCCGGAGGCAAATATGTTACCGTAGGGAGCGGCGACTATCTGATTAATCAGATGTACGTGGAGGAATTGAAACCATTGCTCGTTCTCAAGCAAAATCCCATCGTCTTTGTACACGGGCTTGGCCAGACAGGCACTGTAAGTAGCTCCCTAATCCGTTCCAGTCGGCTTGCCCACCAGCACGTTGTATGCGTAATTAACTTATACCCCAAAATTAGAACTGGCTCAACACTCCCGACGGCCGCCAGGGCTGGGCTTCGTACTTTCTCGCGCGGGGCTACGTCGTGTATCTTGTGGATACCCCCGATCGAGCCCGTTCAACATGGAACCCAGTGGAAAATACGACGTTAGTTCCCTTCTCTGCAGCGGTCTTCTCAACACGGTTTACCGCGCCCGAAAAGTTCCCCATCACCCCCAGTTATCCCAACGCCGCCGATCATACACAATGGCCTGGCACCGGCCTCAAAGGAGATCCTATATTTGATCAATATTTCGCCTCCACAGTACCATCGATTATGGATTTAGCATCGGCTCAGCACACCCTCCAAGACGCTGGCGCGGCACTTCTTACGAAAATTGGGAAGAAGTGCATCCTGATCGGCCATTCCCAGGGTGCCTTCGGACCGTGGGTCATGGCTGATGCAGCTCCTCAGTTTGTGCATTCGATCGTTGTGCTCGAGGCAGCAGGGCCGCCATTTGTTGAACCTGCCGTGAACGGCGGCGGGCCGGCAAGAATGTGGGGAGTGACTGATATTCCGCTCACCTATGACCCTCCAGTAACGGACCCGGCCACTCAAATTTTCAAGAAAATCATTCCGCCAACTTCGCCGGAGCAGATTGAATGCACAATCCAGGATGAATCTCAGGGACCACCCAAACAGCTGAAGAACTTGGCCATGGTAGAGGGCGGTGTGTTGGTGGTTACCTCGCAAGCCAGCTGGCATATCCAATATGATTGGTGTACGGCGAAATTCTTAAATCAGGCAGGAGTGGCGGCCAGGCATGTGCTGTTGAGCGATCACAACATTAACGGGAATGGGCACATGCTCCAACTAGAGAAGAATAGCGATGATATTGCCAACATCATTAGGTTGTGGCTGGATGGGAATTTGCAATAATGGGGGTACCTCTCAATTACATTGGCCCAAAGTCCCTACTATCTATAGCGCCCTTCCGTCTAGATAGACACATAAGTCTTGAATATATAACGATTAATGTCCCGACTTGTATATATATTTCGATCGCATGAATTACTCCAAGTGTCAACGATATTTCCTTCTAGATCACGCTATCCACAATATGAGTGCTGGATTTAAAGCATAAGCGCGTGATATAAAAGTTCCCAAGATATAGACATTTAGGACCGGCAGGTTAGCGTGGATAACTTTCATAAACAAGTACACCTGATCCGTAGCTGAAGGGCTTTCAGAAAGTTAAAAATACGATTGCCAATTAAATGATTTGTCCAGCCTATTATCTGATACCGAAATCATTAGTCTATATATAATAAATTGCAACTCTGGTTTAAAAACTATTACACGCGCCGGTATTAATATTTCCTATGTCTGAGGGTATTACACCAGCAGCGATAGCATCTATGATTTCTTAGCACGGTGTTACTCAAAGGATCTATAGCGTAGATTACCTTGATAGGACCAGCGATAATCGCCAAGTTGGGATTTCCACGTCCAGAAAATCCATCCATCAGTATCAGCCTCGTAACGCGAAACTTGTGCTGCGAACCACTGGCTGTAAAACCCTTGGTTATTGCTCGGATGCCAGTCAGGGCTCCATTGTACGTTGTCGGGAACACTTAAGCTGAATTCGCCGACAATGGTTGGTGTGTTATTATCACTAGAATCGGTGAGGTTGTAAAAGGGAAGGATATTAACTTTTACTGACCTATTTCGGTTGTTGTTACATGCGTCGGTAATATAGGCAGAATGAGAAACTGGAACGGATGGATCCCATTTGACATACCTAAGACAGTTCAGCCAATGTATTATTAGCAGAGAGTTGTGCTTTAGGATTGTCATACCGGTGATCGTCATATGCCATAAAGTACGTACTGGGCATATTTTGGTTTGGGCTTCCAGAGCCCCAGAGTTGGTTCATAGGCTGGACGTGAAGGCTATTGTAACTAGCTACACCAAGTGCCGATTCTACATTTCTAATAGCCTACAACCCATAATCAGCAGTTCGTCGATAGAAATATAAGTAGGTAAGGGAACTATACCGTATAGGCATTGGGATAAAAGGAGGAAAGCAAACCAGGAACAGCATCGGGATTTTGAATAGGTTCGTTAACAACCCCAATCATCCCGACGTTTCTAAAATAATATTGCGTATGTATAATATTTGTAAGCCATGAAAGGAATTTAGTAGCACGATCGAACTGCCAGTCAATGTAGAATCCAGCAGACGGCGCATACTAGAAATATGGTTAACCTTGTCTAATGTGTAGGGGATTGAACGTGACAGAGATTCTGTTATAGAGAGAGAGAAACAAGAGAGAAATAAGAGTATTGGGACATTGATTAAGATTCCTTTGTAAAATTCCTACTCACTTGTCCAGTATTTGGGTTGGTAGGTACTTGTGCTCCTGGAGCCCCGTGCAGGTCGATGATGATGTATAATCCAACATCGCTCGCCCAACCACAAAGGCGCTGTAGATATTGGAAGCCACCCTGTGGAAAGTATTCGCTATCATAAACAAGTGATTCCATAATCCAGTAACCGATGGGAATACGAATGGTATTCAGGCCAAAACTTTGAATTTGAGTGATGTCGTCTTGGGTAATCCACGAATCCCAGTGATTCTGGAAGATGACATTGGCTTGGCTCTGTCCAAGCGCGGAGACACAGTCAAATTCTGAAACGTAAGGACCACATCCCATGCTCCCCCATTCGTCCGAAGCCAGCCACGGCTCAAACACAAAGAGACAGCCCAAGTTGACACCTCGAATATTGCTGGAACTGGGAAGCCATTTCTTCGTCGAGTTGGAGGTGATGTTACTAAACAGTTTTGTTTTGTTGAATAGATTAATTCCCTCCAACGAGTAAATTTCTCGATGCTCTCCAGGAAGCCATGCCGCTGCATGAGCTGCTAAAATGGCCGACATAAAAATATATGACACTAGATACATATTGCTGTACCCGGGGTGTAGGGGAAATATAGGAACTTAAATTTTCAACATTATTCCTTTTAATTTATAAAGCGGGAATGCAGAAAGAGCACAGGCGCTCATATAGGAAACGAAGACTGAAACGGTGTGATGAAAAGAGTGTCAGGAGTTAGCAGTAGAGAAAGAAGAAAGTTAAAGAGAAACAACCACGCAATCATGCGGAACAATCTATAGGAACCGAGTCCCTAGAAGCAGCTCCACTGCCTGACATGGTTATTGGTTTAAATGCGGAATGACTTGTCGCACTGCCCTTAACCCTTTTCATGAAGCATCACTTGACAGGGCATAATGTGACGAGGTGTAAAACCAAACCCAAAATTGTCGGAAAGAGTAACGATTTATAGAAGCATAGAAATAATATGGCGCGAAATGACAATCTGTAGCGTCTTAGACATTCCTTGACCTCGGGGATGAAACTACAGCAGCTACACGAGTCCAGACGCATAGAGGCTGTTATTTCCGGGGATGACTTCGGGGAATCATGGAGAATTTATTCGGCAGCGTGTGATCGGGGAGGAGCAGTCGGGCCGCGCTATGAAATAGGGATATTGGTTGTCTAGGAACAATTTGAGATCTTGTGATTTTATCACCGGATCGCTAATGTTTTAGGTAAATACTAAACTTACAGCCCGAGATTGATATTCCTACAGCCCTATATAACTAATACCCTACTTCTCCCTGTAACATACGATACGAACACAAAATGAAGAAGATCCAAATGAAATGATTATAGACCGATTGTTTAGATGTTTGATAGGTCACATGATGTAGTATCACATGATTTAGCGGTAGAAAGGGGGGCGGATCACGTGCCATGCCCGCAGAGTCATTGTACAGCATCTCTACCATTTAGACATAAAGCACCAGTTTCGCTAGTAATACACTCTTCTCCCACTTCTACTCTGTACAACTTCTGGAATTCCACTCTTATAAGCTTTTATAATCCCCAACTACTATAGTACAATAAAGCTTTAATAGGGCTTAATAGTAGTTTTATAATCATCTAACTATTCTTTGTACAAGTTTAACATATTCATTCTCTCATCATCGCCTTGCCGCAATACAAACAGATAATAATCTATCAACATAGGTCTCAGAGTCATCCAAGTCCCTCGTCGCCTCACCAGTTGTCCCCAAATGTATGACCTGCGGCTCAGCATCTTTCCCGTCACGTTCCCCTCGGTCAGGACTCCGTTCCTCAACGTCTTTGACGTCAACGCTAACTTCCTGACTGACCATAATTCCCCCAAACGCCTGCGTCTCTACCAACTGTATTTCAGATGTATTGTCTAAACTGGCCTTTGGGAGATTCCTAGATTCCCCACCAGACTGCCTTTTCCAGAATCTCCGACTCGAGCTCCTAGTATGAGCTCTGGGTGCCGCCGTCGGCATCGAAACATCCGATGGCCCCGACGTATTCTTCTTTAGCCTTCTCGGAAACTTTCCGAGAGACGTTGGGCTCTTTAAACTTTTCCCATCTCCATTTGTATTTAAGTTCTTCTTATTCAAAATCGGTCCAAACTCCTTGTGGATCTTTCGTGCAAAACTTGCATGGTCCGGGCTGTTTCCATACACATACTGTTGCGTTCTAAAGAAACCAAGGGGGGTGAACCCAAGTTTAACACTTTGGGCACGGAATTGGACTGGCACAATTACTCGGAATGTTATGAGCATTGCCTGAGCCGGCTTCGCGCCCCCGTCTGATGTATAACACGGTGCTGAGACTGGTGTTCCGATGAGGAGAGCATCGGCAAAGAACGGGTCATTAATCTCTTCTTTCAACTCTACAACCGCCTTATACAGCTGCGCCGCAAAATTCTGTTCCCTCGTCGCGTTATCAGAGCTCGCCGAATTATCCTTCAGGAACTTCAGGCATGCGGTAACTGAAGCGCCGTCTAGCTGAGACAGGAAAGTGATCTGCCAGCTACTCAGGTTGTCTATTGGTAGCTGCATGGTGGGAAGTTGGTTTCTGGCATCCCTGCGGACAAGGACGTCGAAGCCGCCCTGGACGCTTGCCCGGATAGCGAAACAGGCCAAGTGAACACCCGGGTTCAGGATGTGCGTCTCACTAGCGTATTCATACATGCTGAAAAGGCGGCCGTGGAGATCGTTGCACTTGATTTGCATATTTCGGGCGATGATATGGGCAACGTTTTGAATTTCGGCGAAGCGATAGCCGGAGGCTGCGAGCTGATCGGCCTCCCTCCTATTTACGCGGCGAACGAGAAAAAGGAGCTGGCCTCGGCTGAGGGTGGATACCGATGCACCATCGCTTTCAAGATCGGTGCTTTCCCTCGAGTTCGATCGGTCGTTGAGCTTTGACGATGGCTTCTGGCCAGTCCCTAGAACCTCGTCGAAGAGGACACCTACGTTCTCCAACGGTTCATTCAGCTGCCCCGCTAGATCAGCTGCTGCAATACAGAACAGCTCACGGAAGATAACCGCATAGTCGTCGGCGTTCTCGCCTTCATCATTGCTCAGGCTGGGTCGAGTTTTAGTCCCCGGCCGGGATCCTCCGTATACGGCGGTGTCACGAAGATGGCTGCGCATGCCGGGTAGAAGGCCGGAGATGCTGCTCCAATTGCGCGTAGTTCGAAAAATCCAGTGGAAAACGGGATGAGTAACTCCAAACTCCTCGTCAAGGGACTATCTGATTGTAAGCACGCCCGGAGCTAAGAATCGCACGGGTCACATACCCGTTCAACATATGAGGTCGTAACCTTCTGATTCGGTAGGGTGCCTTCTGGAGTTACCAGAATCCTCCCATTCGCATCAAAGATGGCAGAAGCCAGGACAACATGCTGAGCTCTGTTGGCAGAACGTGACCTTCTCCTCTGAGCAAGTATGGCGAAGACGAAGAGGATAAAGCAGGCCACAATAGACTATCTCCGATCAGCATGACGTCGGTGGAAGCAGGGAAAAGGAAATATACCAAAACGATCACGATAACAGTCAAGTCTCTTGAAATGCTGGATGCGGGCGAAGAAGTGGCTCCCTGCTTCAGGCGATATTGCGTGCCTACAGCTGCCGTCCAATGCATGCCAAACACAGCACCAGCGAGGACGATGGCACAAAGCGCCCTCTTCCACCAGGAATTCGTCCAGGCGGCCCGGAGGACGAAAAAGACAGTCAGCGCCGCGATGGTGGCAGCAACGGCGACGATGATAGATCCCACCACATGTCCGATGCTATAAACGCAACTATAGTTCGAGATACCGGCCTGGCCAAGATAATGCATGCCGCAGATCGCGAGTCCAGCCAGCGTCCCCCCTACCACGACACGAACGATGCTGATGCGGTCGTTCGACCCCAGGGCGATAAAAGCGACAAGGAGCACTGTGGTCGGGACGAAGAAGGACAAGGCAGTAAACCCAGGGCTGTATACGATGTGTATCTCAAACTGGCCATTCCCTAGTTCAACCGCACGGTTTCCGACATAATGCATGCACCAAATAGCAATGCCTCCCATCGATACCGATGAGCCGATGAGAATATACCTGCACGAGGGGTTACCATGGATTCTTCATATTTGGCGATGGAACTTACCAATTGTACAGCCCCCTCCCCGAGGTCCTTCGATTTATGAGCTCCAGTGTTGTCCATGCCCCGACATAGCTGACCACGTATGATAGCACGGCGTATCCCACCGAGAAGGACCTGGGCACGATCTGTCCCTCCCACTCTTGCAGATTATTCGACATGGCGTTTCAACACCAGACGCAAGATATGGAAACTCTGCTTGCACAATGGCATAAGGGAATCGGAGGATGCTTCGGCCAAGAGGGTTTTGCGAATGCCTGCGAATGCATCTTTTAATGTGTCCCACGAGGTGGGGGTCCTTTGTAACCGGCAAGCCTCTCGAGCGACTACCGTCCCGTGTACCTGATCATGGCTTTAGGGCAGAACTTCCTTGCCTTGCGTACTAATGGGATTGTCAGTTGTTCCTAGATCCCTGTGTACATGTTGTTTCTCGCATGCTGAGCGTGCGAAGTACCTGAGAACCGCGATGGAACAGAACTCCTTGCTTGCACTAACCTGTGCGCCGTTCCCGGATCCCTGTACGACCTCTATCAACAGCTCCCAGACCTCGGCGCCCGTCCCTGACCAATGTAGCGCTTACGGTGGCGACTGTCCAAGTGGCATTGGCATTGGCATTGGCGTAGGCCGTGCCGGGCCACCGAGAGGAAGGAACTTTTCACATCATGAACTCGTAAACGCTCAACTGCCTCGCAATTGATTATTGTTGATTTCCCGGCGACTGCAAAGTCGACGATACATGTACATTGCATGTACTGTACCTTCGGAGGTTACTTCGAGCACCTGCACCGCCCCTGCAAGCGGCGCGGAGGCTGAAGATAAGGTTTGATTGATCGCCGCGGCAACACCAATCAGCCCGCGAACCTGTCGCCAATGCCACGTAACATGGGAAACTGACGAATATGCCCCGGCCCAAAGCGGTGAGGGAACCAGATTGGGCTGCGTGGCTGCACTGGCGTCCCCCGCTGGCGGCCCATGCGGTGGTGCACAACACGCCCCAGCGCAGGATGTGGCCTGGTTTCAATACTCTCGGGCGCCCAAGATGAGGCCCGGGAGCCAGGGCGCGACGTCCTATGGAGTCACGGCATCGCGGCTGAGACGTGGCGAGCTGAACCACAAAACGCCATCCACCACATCGGGACTACCGCTCTTGCTCTGGCCTTCGTGATTGCTTCCCGTCGCAACGTGGCTTGCGCAGCGACTCGAAAGACTTCTTACTCCCTAGCCAGGGAGGGATTTCAAGTCCCCTTTCGACTGTGCAGTTTTCCCGCCGGGATATTCCCAGGCAGATCATCGCCACTTGGCCCGGGAATCCCATGTGAAATTCGCAAGTTATCCCCGGAGGAGGATTAATATTTTACTTTGAAATATCCAAAGCTCGGTAGGATAAAAGCTCGATTATTTATTAATCTTAAAGAATATCCCAATTAAAATAGATGATGCGGTAAATTTAATTATAAGTCTAATAAAAGTTTTATTTATATTTAACCTGTTTATAATATCAATATCAATATCTATATATATACTCTGCTTTTATTACCTATTCTATCATAATATACTCTTTACCTAACTCTCGGCTAGAACCTCCGAATTTCACTACCGGCTTGTCTACCCACCTTCTCCATATATCATCTACTTTCTCAACCCCTTTTACCCCAATAGCAAAAACCGCAACTACAAGTACAGCCACCTCCTCCACCTCGTTGGTCGCGACCTCAAACTTCAACTCCTGCCTTATAGTTGGGATCAGTGTCCTCGGCGAAATCAAATTGGTATTCGCATCCGGCTTCAGGACAACCCCTCTTGCCGACGACGATGGATATAGTTGAATAATTCCACTAGCACCGCGGGAAGAAATAATCAGCGCCGCCGGGCCATCTTCAACCACGCCCTCCGACACTGCAGCATCTTTCGTGTCTCGAAAATCGTGGGGGCAGAGGCGGGGCAGCGCTCCACCGTCCCGTTTCCGGCGGCCGGCAATAGCAAAACCACCTTCAGCAGTGAGTACTGTTTGCTCGGCACGACTGCCGACATGCGCGGCTGCGCGTGTAATGCGGTGGATTCTTACATGCCAGTCTGGCCATCTGTCGCTTGGCGGGATGAGAGTCGTCTTGACAGTAAGGCACGACATCTTGCTCGGAGACCAGCTATTGACGAGCGTTGGGAGAGCAGTTGAGCTGCCATTTGCGGAGTGCACGTGCGCGGCGTCCATAATAGTCCCCGCACTCTTCCATCGTACTCGCCAGGAGTCGCTGGCGTCCTCGCTAATGGCCAGCGTACTGTCTGGTGCAAGCTGCTCCAGTAGCGGACCAGTAGGGACGCTGAAGGCGAACTCTGATGAGTAGGCAAACTTGCCATATTTGGCTTCCGTAGCTTTCATAGGCCAGGAGGCGAATTGCCCCGAGGAGAGGAGGTAGTGGTGATCAGGTGCCGAGATCAGGATGTGTTTGGGCGCGTCGAGGGCTCGGATGGAGACATGTTGTCGAGCGGATGGGGTTTGGTCGTTCGTCTTCGCGAGTGGATGAGGCAGTTCCTCGCAGGTCCAAAACTCGTGGTCTTCTGGCAATTCTACGGCACAGAAGGTCTTCAAGCACCAGTACGGTGACTGGGGCGAATTGTAGTCCTCACTCATGTACATGTTCGGATAGCAGTAGCCGATATTCAGCGTTCCATCCGTGTTGAATATGTCAGGCTGCTCAGCCCACCAACGCAGGTGCCGTAGAAGGAGACCTTTAACGACCCCGAGTGAAAGAGGGGCAGGAAGAGGGATGTCCGTGAGGACAACTGCGCTCCAAAATGCCGCGAAGCTGAAACGGTATGTAAGACTTCGGCCAAATGGAATTGCAGCACCTGTGACCCTGTTAGGCTGCCAAGCACTGAATCATCCCCCACAAGTCAAAGCAGTCGAAGCAACGGATACACCAATTTAAAAAAAAATAGCCCAATGAGAAATTTGTACCTACCATTGACATCAAAATATCTCCAGAACCCACCTGCGAACTCTGTCGCTCGCGCTCGAAAAACCGCACATCGATCTGGGTCGAGATCGGAGGCGAACTTGACATATAGCAGCTGTGAAAACTGAATCGCGAAACTTCCTGAATAATAATCCGCTTGCCTATTCAGACTCCCATCCTCGCTCCACGCCCCATCACTTGCCCACCCTTCCGATAGATAGAACCCCTCCAGAAGCGCATGATCTTGGTCCATCGCCTCTTTCAGCTCCGCATATGGTACACCTAGCACCTTTACGAGCGCTAGGTTCGTGAGGATCCGGAAAAACCGCCAGTTGTTCGTTGGCATCGTCTTTCCGTTGATTGAGCGCATGTACTTGATCAGATTTTGTCGCGCCCGTAGGTTTGACTCATCCTGTGCAGAAGGGCGAAGCAGATCTAGAGGCAGTGGCGGAACGAAGACAGCAGGAGCGGATAATAGAGCGTATGCAATGATCTCGAGCTCAACCATCCTCTGGTCTTCGTCGAAAATCGCTCCCCAGTACTCGCCATCTTGGCCAGGTGCGTTTGCAGGGTCTGTCCCAGCAATAAGGCCAGTGATCCAGGAGCGAAGTCGAGGGTCGATAGATGACATATCATTCGGGGACTCGGAAGCAAGTAACGCACCAACAGCCCAAAGGGGCCTCGCAAAGCCCTCGATTTGGGCCGCGACCTCATCGAAGTGAGTCCCGGTTGTAACAGGTAGGCGGATACGCGCCCCAAGCGGAGAGATGTAGGGTTTCAGCTGGGTAAGTAGGGCGTGAGTTGCAATTTTGCAATCCTCCCGTGACACGAAGGGGTTATCTGTGAAGCCGGCGAGGCCTGAGGGGCGATGCATGGCTAGTTGGTGGTGAAGGGCGCTGATGGGAGATTTGCGTTAAGCTGCTTGACAGATAACAAAGTACGCCTAAGGTCTGCTCACGCTGAGCTGCGGTATATTTGTTGATGTCGGCAGACTTTGGGGATATTAGTATTGTATATGTAAGGAGTGTTGTTTTAAAGCGTCGGGGCGCGGGGTATTTCATCGGCCGGGGACATAACTGATCGTCCGAGAGTGGGAAATGGTGGTGCCCCACTTTCCGCCTTTTTAAACTGGGTCATCAAAAGGCTCGATATTGGAAATATCATGTAATGACCTCTTACTTCTAATGGGCCACAGAGGGGCTATTTTCTTTCATCCTCACGACCGTTCAGATAACTGATTCATATTCTGGAAAGGCGAATGGAGCATGAGCTAATCCACTGCTAGATGACGAACTGGCTGCTAAAGATTATGAAATTTCTCATCCATTCTTCAACATGAAAATTATCCGATTAAGCAAAATCCACCTTACAGCTTAGTCTCGATTTGTACGTCCTCGTCGATTTTACCCTCTTCATCCTCCATCCGATGAGCGAGTTCTGCCTGTTGTAGCTCCTTTCGATGAAGATACTGCCCGAGCATGAAGAGGAGCCAGACCATGAAGACAAAGACAACTTCCACAGCGTAGCCTTTCGTCCATTGAGGGCCTGCATTTTTTTTAATCAGTTTTGTCGCTGTGAAAAGAGGAGTTGGGTTGTTTTACCTTCGATGATAGGAAATACAGCAATGGGGTAAAAGGCATTGATAGCCCAGCCAAATGTTAACTATCAGGTGTTAGTTGCTGTTGCAGAACATTTTGTGGTCTTTCATTACCATTGAACCCGTAGTGAAAGCACGTGCTTGAGAATCATCTTTCATGAGGATATTGACCCATGGCACAAGAATTGGGGTTACAGCAGCCGTGAAGCCGGTGCAAAAGATGGCAATGACTGCGCATATGTAAGCATCTTGTACATACGTTAGGGGAGAGCACAATTACATTTCAGCCAGTCGGGAATAAACCAAACAAGCAAACAAACGATTCCAAACATAGTGACAGCTTGCACAACGCTCATGATGGCCCACAGCGGGTAAAGCATACAGAGTGAGGTTGCAATCAGACACGATATAACAGATACGGCCGAAACCGCGGTGGGGATCGTGTTGATTTGAGGAACGGTCCAGCTGTAACCTGCTTTAGCTTGGGCTTTGAGCCAAATGGCCATTTGTCCGTTGGGATATTGGGAGGAGAGAAAGCTGCCAACAGATTAGTTCATTGGCCATTAAGAAGGGATATACGTTGGTACAGACAAGGTGTAGCATAATACTGCCACATAGAAGTGCCAGTGCGCAAGTGTGCGTTTAAGCATAGCCTTAGTAGTGGCTTTGTCAAACTTCCTGCTCTCTTCGACGCCCTCATCTTCCATTCTCTTCCTAGCAATTGCGTGTTGTTCTGGAGTCAACCACCACGGCTTCCCGCTTGAGGGCAGACCAGGGAACATAAAGTACCCAAGAATAGCAATAGGTACAGTAATAGCCCCATCAATGATAAACAGCCATCTCCAACCTGACATCCCGCCAACGCCGTCGAGGTTTGTGTATGCAGCGGCTTGAAGATAGCCTCCGAACATGGTCCCGATATTATTGGAGACGTACCAAACGCCGGCGCGCTTGAAAAGTTCATCGGGCCGATACCACGAGGAGAGGATATAAAGAGAACCAGAGGCAACAGGAGTCTCAAGAATCCCGAGGAGGAATCTCGTCCCGTAAATAGTTGAGGCACTATTGAGTCTACTCTGACTGAAGGTGAGAACGCCCCAAAGCACTTCACAAGTCGGAACAAACCAGCGTGCATATCCAGGCCGAGAGAGAATGAGCATAGAGGGAATCTGGAAAACAAGATATCCAATATTGTAGAAAGTGCCGAAGAGAGAATATCTGTAAACGCTCAGTTTCCATCCCTACAAATGATTTCGACAGGGGATGACTCACTGATTGCCATTCAGCTCCAGCTCCTCTTTCATTCCTGAGACATAAGCATTGTTGATATTGGATTGATCAAGATATTTCAGGAAGACTTTCTTGGCGTTAGCTTTGAACGCACAGACTCGGAGTTAACTAAATCTTACACATGAGGGAGCAGAATGAAAGCAGGAAGAAGTCCAGTTTCCTGAGCATCTTTCTCTCCTCGCCCGAGTAATGACTTGGGTACCAGTCAAGGACATACATCCAGGCCGTCCACGGCGATCTAACAGGTGGTGCATTGGCAGTTGAACCGATAACAGGTGCCACCACAGCGGTCACCTCACTCTCAGGATCCTGCACACGATTCGACATGGTGGCCTCGTATTCACAATAGTTGCTCCTTAAGAATGGCAGGTATCTCAGAGCGGTGTTGACAATAATGGTGGACTTGAGTGGGAGGAAGCCAAGTCATATATACGTAGAAATGAGCCTCCCGGAGACCGTGGTGTCTTGGAGTATGGCGCATCGAGGGCGTATGGAGAGTATGGAGAGTATGGAGAGCATGGAGAGCATGATGGAGTCAGAGTTCCCGTTGTTTAGGGGGTTCGCAGGGGACCTGGACGAAGCTGGAAGAGCTAAAAACCCGGGGTACAGAATTTGATGGCCGCCTAACCGAAAGAGGAAACGCGGGGAGCGGGGAGCGGGCATCGGGCGAAGTCAAGGGAAGGAACGACCAGCCCGGACTCCGCGACGATAGGGGAGAGCGCGGATGGTTCGTCGAGGTCCAGAACATCACAACTACACTACTATGGTACTAGCACGTGTGCTATCATCCAAAGCACATGTACCTATGGCACTAGACCCCACAATATCACGCCGTCTCGTTTCCGTCGCGGCGGGCTAATCCGCAGGTCAAAAGCTTCAAAAGCTCTCCCGGTCCCCGAACTTCGTCTCAGCGTCGCTCCAACCCTCCCGCCGTTTGTCCGCATCCCCACAACTGACCCCCCCACATTCCGCACGTCTCCACGCGTCCAAGGCATGGAGAGGGCCGAAGCCGAGCATGGGCTCGAAAGAGCAGAGTCCAATACTCGGACGTCTGTTAGCGAAGAGAAAGACACCCCAGCTTGTCAGTCGTGTCGAAAGCGGAAACTGAAGTGCTCACGAGAGAGCCCGACATGCAGCCAATGTGTGAGACTAAGTACTGACCCTGCAGCTTATTGTGGATGAGAAATACAGTGGCTAACGACAGAGGAAGGTTGCACATGTCGATATGATCAACAAAAGCAGAAACCCGGAATCAAGACTGGTGTGATTGAGAGCTTGAGTCGACGACTAGGTTCGTGAATCTGATGTTCACTGTGAAGTTGTTTTATCATCCTCTATTAATACTCTCGCCGACAGAGCTCCTGGAGAATCTCCTCCTCGATGGCGGAGGCAATCCAAAAGCTGGACCGGTCCCTAGTGATCAACCTGGTTGCATATATCATGCATCTCTATTGCTTGCCAAGGAGTTACAAGTCAATGTGGAGAGTTCGGGGAAATATCTCTCGTCCAGTGAAGTAGCTCCGAAAGGTCCCTCCAGACGCAACTGCCTGCAAGATACCGAATTTGTATTCAGTGCAGGAGACCAGGCTCCATCGAGTGAGCAGCCGTCCAAGAAGAGAAAAACCAATCATGAGCGTTCTGAATATAATTTACTACAACGGAACTGGGGCAATGCTGAGGATAGTAGACCGTCTTTATTACCATCAGGAAGGGTACTGAATCTCGTCGTTGATACATTCTGTTCAACCGTTCATCCGTGGATACCGTTCATTCATCTTGACCGGTTCAGAGAACAATTTAATGATGCAGAGAGGAGGCCCGACCTCGAGATAATATTACATGCTATGATATTTGCGACATTGAGGTATTTAAAGGATGAGGAAACCAATATGGAACAATCTGAGATCGCCTGTCAGGTTCAATTGTCTCGGAATGTGGTAATGCTTACTGCTACCGACCGCTTGACAACTCAGAATATTCAAGCCTTGATTATAGTAGCTTTCCATGACGTATGTACCCAAAGTTTGCGGGGTTTAATCATGACTGAATGGCACATAGGTTGGTTCTGGGAATATTTCCCGAGCTTGGCCTATCATTGGATCTTTAACAAGAACAGTAGAGTATTTGCAGCTCACGGTCGAAGCCGATGAAATGCAACAGTATTCGCTTTCAACACCACTTGCATTGCTTGACAAGCCTCAAGATTGGACCGAGTCGGAGAACAGGAGAAGGATCTTTTGGAACGTCTTCCTGTTAGACAGGTGAGTATCTAAGAAACAAATCTTTGATATTGGAGCTAACTTTGATGACTTAGATTTTGCTCCATTACAACAGGGTAGACTATAGTCTCTCAATAGCTTTCAAAATTTCATGCTAACGAGGATACAGTTGGAATACGAGTCTCACGTCCGATGATGTTCGTCGTAGATTGCCATGCGATGGAGGGCTTTGGCAACATAGAGAGGAAGCAGTAGTAACACCATACTTTGGGATATGGAGTAAATCAGCTGCGAGGATCGGAAATCATATTGCATACATACCCGCACATTATCCCAGTCCAGATCATCCAGTCGATACCAGAAGTCCCAATGGAATTGCTGATTTTGGCTCCGTGGATACATCGAAGTTAGGAGCATTTGCATATGTATGTATAATCATGACGCTCATATTCTTCATACAGACTACTCTCAGTGCGATCAGATTTATACAGTAGCTACTGCTAACACTTGTCCAAAGCACATCGAAGCAACAGAATCCTTAAGCCAGGTTACATCATTCTTCTTACAACAGAAAGTCGACTTTCGAAATCGCCAGGAAGCTGGAAGCTGGCTCACACGCTTCAAAGAGCTCGATCTTCGGCTCGTGCAGTACGTCCCCCTCGCTCCACCCAAACCGGTCATTCCTGCTTATATCCAGTAGCTGGAAGATGTTCCTCCCTCAGAAATGGAAAGACTCGAATATTTCCCGCGACAAGGCGTTCATCAATATGGATCCAAATCTTACAATGGCGCATATCACTCATAACACGTCAATGATTCTTCTCCATCAGCACATCGCATACCCTCCTCGAGAATGGGCGGAGCTGATCAGACTTCCTAGCTCGTGCAGTGCAGGAACTTGTGAATCCGCAGCAGTAGAGACAGCATGTATTAGCGAAAAGTATCTCAAGTACACAGATGTCGGGATCGTAAGCAGCCAATTCGCACTCTGTGCTTTCGTCGCCGCCCGCGTTCTTCTCGGTAAGACCCTATCGCCCCCATCACTATGTGCAACACACTAAGTCAACAAGTTCATTGGCAATACTATCAAACAACTCTCCTCCCTGAGTTCTTTAGCCTTCTAGCCAGCCTCGAGAATATGTCCAAGCGCTGGCGCGGCCCACACGCACCACAACAAGGCTTTCCGTCGTCGACTCAAGATACAGTCTCAGACCTGGATATGGCTGGCCAATACCGCGTGTATCTGCAATCTTTACATCGGCAATGTACCAGTTCTCCTGATTTCCGTATGGACACTAACCTCAGTGGCCTCTTGCCTCCTCTGGTACAGTCAAGGACCGTGGAGAGCGTCACGCTTTCTCCGTCGTTGACAACGAGCTCAGCACCGAGATACCAGGCCAAGACGTCTAACGGCGTGCAGAGTCAAGCTAAGCTAGATACTCCACAACGAATACAACACTCCCAATCGCAGCCTCAAACACAGCCCTCCTATTACGTCAGTCCGACACCATATACATCCTCTTCCATACCTGCCATATCCTCCTCCTCCACTGCGATACAAGCCCATTCCCCAACTCTGCCCTTACAAAATCCACTACAATCTCATCCGCCAGCAGCCGAAAATTTCGCTCCATCATCGCACCACCGCCCCGCCCCTTCATATTACTCCACCACAGACCTCCAGGCGCCTGTTTCCAGCGTCTGTGCTTCGCATAACACCCCAGACTTAAACGGAAGAATACCAAACGCACACAACCCGGATTCTATCATTAGTATTCCAAGCAGCATGAATCTTGGTATCGTTGATGAAAACAACACCATCGATGAACACGGTATTGATTCCCTGACTCAGATGTCGAATCTCCTGCTGGGACAGCAGTTTCTGGAGATGGACCGAGTGATTACATTTGAGGAGACAGATTTCACGATTGAGATGAATTTGGAGGCTTGGGGGGGTTCATGACAAGGTTTTACTGAGTGAATGTAAGAGGGGAAGAGGAAGGAAAGGGCGAAATGGAGATCTGGATTGGACTGGATGAAATTTGTTTATAATGAACCCATTAAGACATTTAGCTCTAATCCTAACTACTTCTTCATCTTTATTAAATAGAGATTTACAGTTCAAATACCAATTACCAAGTATCTAGGGACCCAACTCTGATCCTGTTCTGCATTGTACAATCACAAACGGACAAGCAAGTGCATGGAGCCTAATAAAGAATACATGGCTCTCGAAGACTAAGATTCAGATTCGAAAGCGGAGGAACGAAAGATTCAATAGGCAAGGGCACAAAAGAGGTCGTAAATCGTCACCGTACGTTCGTTCGTAGTATTTGCAAGTGGTAATTGAGGTTATTCGATAACCGCTGTCGCCGTCGCTCTGTACGCTGCCTGTGCTCCTGATTAGCCGCTGCTACTGTACTTTGTATAGGTATTTCTTTCAGCTGCTATATCCTCCACATCGGATCTGAATTGAGGTTATTCGAGTCGCGCTGTCGCCTTCGCTGTCGCCTTCGCTCTATACACAGCCGTGTACTCTAGTAGTAGCTACTACTATATTTTATATAATAATTACTATACTCGAATATATAGGTAGTAGTACTGAGATACTAAACAAGCGCACTATTTCTTCCGAACAATCGATTGCACAGATAATAGGAGAATACTACAGTTGAGAATATTAGATATGTCCGTCGAGTATGAGATAATTTTGTTGGAATCCCTGGATCTCATAAACCGGATGATTTGTCCGTGCATGAGCGGAAGTTACGATTAACTTACTAGTCGATACGAGGTCGAAGTGTTATAATGTGATCCCATTGTGGAGCGCCTGGCTCTCCTAGTTTATTACAACGGATTACTTGATACCTTATAACAGGTTCCCTCCATCAGACGCCCACTGGACTTCCTGGTTCATATTAGCCTTGCCCTGTCACAACGGAGTGGTTGCTTTTGCTGCGGCCCGGGAATTCACCCTCAAATCTCAAGGGACTCAAGGATCAATAGGCTACACTTTCACAGTCTGCATTCACACTTAAAATCAAAATCAAGGGGCCTTTTACCCTTTTGTTCTACTGAGATGTCTATTCTCCATGAGTTCCCCTTAGGACACCTGGGCTATAGTTTAACAGATGTGCCGCCCCAGCCAAACCCCCCACCTGACAATATCTTCCACCCGGATCAGGCGCCTCGAATCTGAATTTCGAAGTCGCCATTGCCCTGGACATACGCCCAGCCCTGGATCTTATTATCAGGCCGGTTACAGGCATCCATAATCAACCCAGCAGACCTAGCAACATTCTGACTGCAACACCATAACATCAGCATTTGAACTTTCTCATCCTAGAAGCAAGATCTGAAGCACGCGTTCTTCTTTGCCATGTATACCAGAAAAGAAATCAACGACTCACCATGGTGTCGAAGCCCCCTTCGGGGTACGGCTGATGGACCAGATCTCCGTGCTTCCACATCTGCGCAGAGATCTCCCTGCGTAATCTGTCACGCAGGTTGAACCCAGCGCTGCGAGCTGGTTGATGCATGTTACTGCCTCCTGGGTCTGGAGATGGCGAGTGTTAGAATGGTTCTTGCAATTGGGGTTTTGGGGTCTGTAGACGTACGTTTCCCCATAAGATGCCGGGTCTGCTACAAACGGGTGCGCGAGCTTCTAGATTGGAGGGAGCTGCGAGTGTGAGGGACGACAGAGCGGCTAGAGCGGCTATCAGGGAAGTTGCGAGTTGGACCATGGTGTTGAATGGTGGTGATGGTAGGTGAGAGTTTCGTGGTTTGTAGAGTTGAGTTATGATGAGTATGAAGAGTGATGCTGAAAAGGGATTGAGTATTGGGAATGAGAAGTGCTTTATATACCTGTGGAGAGGGCTTTAGCTCAGCTCGTGGCCTGTCACTCAACACAGCCATGGAATCGTCAGACCCGTAGAGAGTATTGGTAGGTCCGAACTCTTCAATTGTTTTTTCTGGAGGATTATGTTTTTAGACAAGGGATGCAGGGAATTCTGGACGTACCTGCTTAGTTATCAGCCTGTACCTATAATAAATAGGGCATCTAGGAGGCCTCCATTGGTGCCCTCGTAAAAATGAGGTAAGCTCCCGGATGTAGCCAATGTCAAGGTTAAAATAAGCCGACAGGTATACTGATTAGAGATGCGAGTCGTGATTTGGCAGGATTTGCGACCAGGTAGCCTCAGCAGGGGGAAGTACATCACCACGTGTAAACGTCAACATTAAACCGTACATTGGGCCATACCAGCAACAGACTCCCATTTCCATTGCTAGAATCCTGATTAATTGATCGGTTTTCTACAACTTATTGTCCGATTAGCGAGTGATGAGATAAAGTTATATAAAGTTAAAGAGATATTTTTGCCGACGTTATAGGGGGGAACACCAAGTCGGCTAGTCCAACGAAACGGGCATCGGAATAAGACCGGAAGCGACGATCCTCCGCCCGGATCATTATCGCCGACGGATAGACCAAGAGACTCCACCTATAGTTTGGCTCCGTTTAGGGCTCTATTGGAGATTATTTGGAGAGCGTGGTAATAAGGTAAATTTGTAGCTTGGAACGTGGGTACGTAGAGAGGGGATAAATAAGGTGTATTTCTACAAATCTTTCTTTCATATATCTCCTTTCCTAATTTACGTTCTTAACAAAAGTCGACTATATCCAATTTTCGACGGACGGACAACCTTATACCTGCCACTTCCAGTGCCACCGCTACAATGCCGGCCATGATCCAGCAAGTCAGCACTACAGAACCTGCCACCGAGATCCCGGGTTCAGAAAAGCAGCCGTATATCGTTGCCGAGGTCCCGATCTCCCAGGCCGAGAGTGTCCCCTCGGTAGATGATGGCTCAGGAACCGACTCTGGGGTGAGCTCGTCGCCGTCAAGTGCACCGTCGCTGACCGGCGAGAACGGCAATAAGAAAACAAATATCTTGAGTCTCGACAAGCTGAGTCCGGATACAGGACTTGGGCTGGGGTTGAACGTTGAGCTTGCTGAGCTTTTTGCAGAGAATGTTGCTGCGAAGATATGGAAAGTCGCAGTGCGGGAGCTGGAGAAAGAGGTCTGTCCATCGATCTCGAGCATTCCGCTCTTTTCTTCTTCCGTTTCTCCCTACCTTTCGCTCGATAATTAACTCTCGATCTACAGAACCCTCCTACAAGCTACCCAGAATACGTAACTACAAGCGGCCCCCTCGCAAATACCTACACAATGACCGAGGCCGATTTTTGGACCTGCGGGTTTTTCCCCGGCAGCTTGTACGCCCTCCTCGAACGCGCAATGAAGTACCCCTCAGCCCTTCCTATTCCTACCGCCCTTCGTCCAAACTTCATAACACAGCTGGCTGCGCTAAGCCGCGATTGGGCGGAGCCACTTCACGCGATGGCGAAACGCACTGATACGCATGACATGAGCTTCATTATCCAGCCAGCGCTGCGTATGGACTGGGAGCTCACGGGCAATGCACGAAGTCTAGAGAGTGTGCTGACGGCGGCGACAAGTTTAGCGAGTCGCTTCTCTGAGAAAGTTGGTGCGATCAGGAGCTGGGATGATACGGAGAATGCAAGATATACATTTGATAACATGGAAGAGGACTTCTTGGTTATTATCGATAGCATGTGCAGTAGGTTACACCCCGTTTCGTCGCAACGAAGTATAAAGTTGGTATTGGACGTGGAGTGGTGAAGTCGTCAAATGATTGTGGTGTCGGAATATGATACAGGCTAACAGGGCGCTAGATCTGGATCTCCTTTACTACGCAGGGGCGCATACTGGGGAGCAGAGACTAATTGATATCGCGACTACCCATGCGCACACCGTCCTCAAGGCTATCGTGCGGGATGACTGGTCAACGTATCATCTAATTGACTTCGACTCCAAGACTGGTGCTATAAAACAACAGCTTACGAACCAAGGTTATCGCGACTGGTCTACGTGGAGCAGGTTCGTATCCTTTTATTCTCTCTCGAACTGTGTCCGCTCAAAATCCTACCCCTTATCCTTCCTTGTACTATCATCCCTCACTCAACCCCACCGAATGCAAGAATAAACAGTTTTGTTAACTATCCTTTCTTCCCCAGAGGCCAAGCTTGGGCTATACTCGGATTTGCCCAGACATACACGTGGACGCACGACCCCGTGTTCCTCACGGCGGCGATCTCCCTTGCTGATTACTTCCTCACCCGTCTCTCCCAGGTTGCTATCTCTGGCAAATACATCCACCCTTACGTCCCACTGTGGGATTTTGATGCTCCAGCTGCGCCGACGCCTCCTCGCGATAGCTCCGCAGGCATGATCGCGGCAAATGGTCTACTGATCCTCCACCAGACTCTGCTCGGGGCTGGGCGTGCCGACGACGCTGTGCGGTTCCTCGCCGCTGTGCGGCGCATCGTCGCGGACACATTGGAACTATCATTGGCTACGAAAAGCGCCTTTGTAGTCCCGATAGCTCACCCCACCGCGGAATCTGGAACGTACCCAACTGTGATCGAAGTAGATGATGGACGAAAAGAAGGGGAGGGTGTCGTCGTATTCGACGCTATTCTCAAAAATGCAACCGCAAATAATAACGAATTTTCGTATAAGATCTACAGTGACCATGGGCTCGTGTATGCGGATTATTACTTCTTGGAGCTGGGGAATAAGCTGCTGAGAATGGGGTTGTTGTAGATTGGTGGGGATTGCGTCAGTTCGTGGAAGGCGTATAGATATTGGAAATAGGGAGCCAAGATTAGAGTTGCTTTTATATTTGCGTCTCCTCAGCTAGCATATTAACGGCGCTCCGACATCCCTAATTTGACGTGTTTCAGAAATATAACCATGTCTGCGTTGCTAAGCTTGACACTTGTTTCGTATATAAGTAGTCGAATTAATAAGTCGAATTAGCTTTCTCGGCAATTTTATACTAAATAGTTATATAAGAAATAAAGTCGAAATAACTCAAGTCGACTTCTATATTATAGATAAGCTACTAGTTCGAGATTAAGTCGAAAAGATATATTTAAGGTTTGCTAATTATCTATGTAGAGTTACGTTTGAGACGCCTCGTTGCAATGAAGTAACATTCCTTGCTCTCTCTGCGACATCGTACGCATGGTGGATCCTCAGGATTGTCAACCCTTCCCATGTCACATTTCACTTTTTGACGGCGACACTCTACGCATGCTTGGTATACTCGTTTGGGTGGCGGCGCGTTCTCCTCACTCAGTCTACTTGGCATATCACCCATTTGGGACATTTTTCCTAATCCATCGTGTCAGTTTGATGTTTTCGCAAGAGAACTTCATTCAGCGAAAAATCCTCAAATTTGTAAGAGATTGAAGAAGAGGGGGCAAACCTAGCTCGTCCTCGGGGTCTTTCCGTCTGAACCATTCGAGGTTTGGGCTCTTAGCAGTGCTTCTTAATGAGCGCCTGCTTATCTCTGCTCGCCGACTCGATGTTGGCTCCACTAGAGACTGGACGCCTTGGTCTAGCAGATCATTGTCAGATTCTAGTACTGATGATGATCGCATCTGAGGCTCTGGACTCTGAGACGCTTCGGAACTGGAGCCTAAACCATCGGAGGGTTTTTGTGGTGTCGTGAGGCGTTCTTTGGAATGTCGTTTTGGAGGAACATCTTCTTTTCCTAGTTGTAGATGTTCTTCGTATGGGAACACTCATCTTTGATAGGAGTTCTTGAGCGAGGTTGAGAGGGACGACATAATCTTCCCTTCATAACCTAGAATTTGTCCTACCTGCGGCCATTTCTTCATCTCGCAGACTTTCTCAAATCCTCCCATTGTTTCAACAGTTTCCCTCAATTTATACAAGTCAAGAGGACGCTTGTCAGCGGTAGGGAATCGATTGAGGACTGTGCTGTGCAGGTTGTGAAATCCTGCAAGTTGATTCAGGTATGCACCCCGGCTTCCACTCGCCGCCGACGACCCACCTGCAACCCTACCATCGACCTCCCCTCTATGCTGCCGATTCTTCAAATGCATTTCAAAGTTCCCCACGGTGGTTTCCGGGCCAGGGGTAAATGGTTTTCCAGGACAGCCGTGGCATCGGATTCGAGGCAAGTATATGTATTTCACACCTTTTGAGGTGGGTTCGCCGGCTGGAGGCGTGGCGCAAGAGAGTTCTGTGGCCGTATATACGGCGGAATAGCGCATAACACCTTCGAAACGGTCGTTGGGATATTCCTTTTGGAGGTCCGCAAGGCCTTGGGCTAACCATGCTGGAGGGGCGGGCTGGAAATTGTTAGTAGATATTTTGGGACAAGGAAGGAGTCTTATAGGAACATGAGTAGGCTGACCAGGAGGTGGTGCTTCTACTCGACCGATTGGTCTCTGTGGGACGGGAGTTATTAATGGCTGCAAAGTGGTATTCTGCTGACCCGGCGTCGAAGGAGGCCCCATTATACCTGGTACCAGAGTACCGACAGAAGACAGTGCATGATTCGCGTGTAGCTCAGCTGTGTCTGAATCTGTCACATATCGGCCATTTTCTTGGCGGTCATCGGAACCATAATCGTTGGAACCTGTCGTCACGGATCTGGCGCTAGAACCAGACTCAGAATCGGAGCCGTTTTCTCGAGGTAATGCTGCCAGCGCGATGCTTTCTATCTGTTTGCTGACATGCGTGACGAAATTGCGCCTCGACGTGCCTAGCACGCATAAGCATAAGGGGCATGAAAGAGATGCTGCCTCATGAGGTTTTCTTTACTTATACAATCCCAGCGGGCTTCCAGGTGCTTTCTTCTCGAGTGCCCTTCCATGCGCAGATTTGAGATGCGCATTGCCTTCTTTTTCTGTTGAGAAACTACCGGTAAGACTGCTTCGACACAATGAGCAGTGTAATACCGTGTCGAATCGATGTTGCTCAAACTCGTGGGTTTCCCACATCTTTCGGGTCGGAAATGTCCTGAGTACATTTTTACAATCTGAGAAAGTGCAAAGGTATGGCCTCAGATCAGCAAAAACGTGTCGTCTGGCAACGTCAGCAAACAATTTTCTCTTAGTATAAAGGGGAAGTCTCTCATACTTCCAATCAATGCGGTTCTTGATTTGACTCAACGTCTGGCCACAAGTTTCACAACTGAACGGGATTCCTTTGAAAACCGCCTTGGGTGTGGGAGGGACTCTTAGCCTTCCAGCCTCTTCATCGGCCTGGCTCGAAACAAATGATGTGTGTGATGCGGAAGTTGCGGTATAGCTCGTTTGTGCTGGCAGCGAGCTTCCTAAACCAGAGTCCTGGAATAATGAGACTGGGACAAAAACAGATTTGGCTGGTTCTTCAACAGGGACATCTGAGCTATCTGTTTGCGTAGGAAGCCCGCGGAGTGCAGTATGCCGTTGCCAGTTCGCTTCTCCAAGCCTCTCCACAAGTAGAGAATCAGCTTTCGGGAAGCGATCACAGATATTGAGAATGTACGTTCTGGCAGGCCCAGAGACATGAAACTCCAATGGCAATGAAGGCTGATCTTCGTCTGTGGCTTGACGTGCAAGGCTCAGTGTGTCTTCCATTGAAGGAAGCAGGTCCATGAGACATGTGGTATATATTTTCAACGAATGAATGAAAATGCGAAATTTATCCCGCTCTTCATGGGCGTCATCATCGGTTGTCTCACCACCAGAAATGCCTTTATCATCAGGGCTGTTTTGTACGAGGGCTTTTGCCTTTTCTAAAATGATCCTGAGCTCTTCAACGAGGGTTTCGGACTCATCACGACGTAGAGTGATGCTCTCTCTTGGGGTATCAATTATTTCGAAATTAGGTCAACTTTCCCAGAATATGCAGGCAACAGCAAGTTTGACTCACTAGATATCAGCAGTCTTCCTATTCCAACCAGTGAGGAAACCAGTGTCTCCTGAAGATCATCCGACTCCTCCACAACCTTTTCCAGCCTCCCGTCACGAAATCCGTCTCCCTACAAGAACAAATCTCTGAGGGATTTTTTAAAATTTTTGACATCTTTGCGCGAGATTCTATGGAAGTCGTTTGATAATATTGGGAATAGTTTAGTTAAAAGTTTGAGATCGAGCTCATACAGGGTCCAGGCAAACCCGGATGCTACACCGTCTTCCTGAACGTCCCCTGATCGATGAATTGTCGTCCCGTCAATCCACTCCACTACCTTGCCTGACTTGCCGGTTGGGTGCATTTTCGACTTGCGACGAAAGATTCAGTAGCCAGCGGTACAACCGTAGCCCATAGTTGATAAGGTTGGGAATCATGGGGAAGTTTGTGAGGTTCGCCGGGTCGTACGTGGGCACTTCCCAAGGCAGTGCGGTCGGTCCGCCTCGCTGCAACTCAGCCCGCCACCTCACAGAGAGGCTTGCACAGCCTCACTTTGAAAAAGAATTCATGGAACACAACTTTTCAAGCTTCGTCTTTTAGGCATCCATTCCAGCTTTCGTTGAATCTCATCGCTTACTATGTGGAAATCGTCGAAATGACAGGAGTTGAAGCTGTCGGGTTCGTGTTAGGGGTGTTACCCCTCATGATATCGGCAGCAGAGCACTACGAAGCTGTTTTCTGACCTTTCAACCGATATCGCAAGTTTGCACCCGAGCTCGAGCTATACCAGCAGCAATTAGGCACTCAGAAAACTATCTTTAGGAATGAATGTCACCTGCTCTTAGCCACTCTCACCAACCGGCAAACTGCAAAAGACATGCTAAGAGAGGGCAAGCACTTCTCATGGAACGATCAGGATTTGAATGAGAGGTTCTCCAGGCAGCTTGGAGACTCTGGGGTGGCTTGTAAGAACCTAATCAGTCTCATGCGAGGAAAATTAGGAGAGATCGAGGAAAAGACTGAAAGCTTTGGGTTGGTCTTACAACAGTCATTTCCTGTAAGACTTCGGACTTCTGGGCAATTATCTCAAGAATGGTCTCTGAAACTAATAACATGTTCCAGCTCAGTTCAATAGGAGACAAAGCTTGGAGGTCACGAATTGGAAAGAGGTTGAAGTTCAGTTTTTCCGAGTCTCGACTAGAGAAGACACTTGAAGACCTCAGAAATCTCAACCAAGATTTCCGTACTCTTGCTGCGCAGACAAACAAGCTAGATGACGTTGAGCACCTACCGATACCCTCGTCCGTTTCTCCTCCGCGAACGGATGAAGCAGTGAAAGATTGTAGACTGGTGCGAACTGCATCAGCGCAATTGCACCAAGCATCGGAGCGAGCGTGCAAGATCCACGAGAAACATACCGCACATTTCCGACTAGAGTCGCAACATGTTACTATTGAGCAGCCAGGCCTCCCTATAGTCAGATTCAACATGGCATTTGCACATTGTTCTTCAGGGGCTCCAACAACCCTAGAACCTGTCTGGATTGAAGCCGACTCCACTTTCAATGAGGCTCTGTCGGCATCGCCACAAAAGACAAGAACCAAATCTCAGCAACGGGCGCAAGACCGGTTAGTTGAGCTTTCCGGGGCATTAAAACGAGAGAACTCTACATCATGCCCTTCGCCTGTCAAACGGTTCAAGGCGAGGACTGTGTGATTCGACACGACAGCTTCACCTGCAGCTCGTTCTGGCATGGCAACGACGAGAGCTAGTACAACAACATTGCTCGGATCATTCTTAGTAGATCCTGCCTTCCCGGACTTCTGCATACAACATGACTTCTGCAAACAACTTGAAAAGTACAGACCGAAATCTCCGTTCAACCAATACATCGGCTTCCTCGAAAAGACAGGGCCATACAAACATCTAGTCTACCTCGCGCCACCTATCATAACCACTAGTAGCCGCCAATATTTCTCCCTACCCCTAGCGCTCGGGCTTATTTGACCGCAATGAGCGTTTTCCCCGCGCCAGTCGCCCCCGGACAAGGGGGTGGGCACGGGCCAGTCGACCGTGATAAGTCGACTGTAATAAGTAGTTTGGCCCTAGATCTGCAGGATACTGCAAGACCTGCCCCGACTATTAACTATGGAGGAGGAAGCTCCTAACACGACAAACGAAGCTTTCGTCTACCTACTTCTTATACCAGAGCTCTTTTTTTCGGTGAAAGAAGAGCGTGCTAAGTTAAGTGCGCGTTTTGCTGACTAAGGCACTCATAGGTCTAGGGGAAGGGATTTCGGTGTAACAGTTCCAATAGTTCCTCCGGCGGGGAGTTATACTGGAGGTGTTCTGTTTCGTTTACGTAGCGAAGTAATGTAGTGATCTCTTTTAATGATCTGTAAGTAATGTTAGAGTAAGTGAATTATAGAAAGAGTCAAGTGTAATTAAAGTAAACTATTATAATTGATATTCAAGAATCAAGTTGAGTACGAAACTTCTATCTAGTAAAGAAATTATATTACTTATATAGAACTTTCCTACTCCTGGATCTGTTTAGATCTGGATCTATTCAGATCAAAAGTCTGAACAGATCTAGATCTCCCTAGATCCTTTTTACGTGATCTTATTATATAATTCCCTGTTGTTATATAACTTCGTTATATATTTCTATAGTTCTCTGTAGTAATATAATATATTACCCGAGCTTCAAGTTATAAAGTTGGCGTTTATAACACTATTTTCTATATAGTTTAGCGTAATCTTTTAGTTTAAAAGTTATATCGAAAACGTCGAATATTAAATATAACTTTTCTTCTCTTTTAATATAACTTCAAATTATAACAAATTTAAGAACTATAGACTATTTACTGATTTTATAAATTCTAAAAATAACGAAATAATACTTTATTCAAGTTGTGAAAAATATAACCGGACTTATATAGTCCTGAATGAAAAGTCGAAAAAGTATAATGAATATATTTATCGAAGTTCGAAGTACGATATTAAAAGTATTATAATTAATAGTTTTGAGTTCTTTTAATATATTTAAAAGAAGTTTCACTTTGAACGTGAAATAGTTCTAGTAGTAGTAATAGAAAGTTTTACTTATACTAAATGTCTAAAGAAATAGTAAAAGTTTCTCAAATATCGGATTTCCGATATAGTGTTACGAACACTAACTTTATAGTTTGAAGTTCGGGTAATGTACTGTATTACTACAGAGAACTATAAAAGCAGGTGACGAGGTCACGTGACAGCGGGGAATTATGTGATGAGATTATATAAAGAAGATCTAAGGAGATCTAGATCTATTCAGACTTTAGATCTAAATAAATCTAGATCTAACTAGATCTAGGAACAGGAAAGTTCTATATAAACAATATAATTTCCTTACTAGATAGAAGTTTCGTGTTCAACTTGATTCTTAAATATCAATTATAATAGTTTACTTTAATTAATATTTGACTCTTTCTATAATTCACTTACTCTGATATTATTTACAGATTATTAAAAGAGATCACTATATTACTTCGCTACGTAAACGAAATAGAATACTTCTAATACGACTCTCTGTTAGAAGAAATATTAGAACTGTTATATTTTGAGTACTTCTTTGCTGAAGTAAGTAAATTACTATAGTTTTAGCAACTCTACTAGCTGCGAAGCTACTTACTACGAAGTAGTTAGCTGTCGCTAACCCGAGTACTAGTTAAGTAAACTTTACACTATCGACTAGTAGACTCTAGGAAAATATTGAGATATCTGACTTACTCTATAAATTCAAAGTCGAAGTTAATAAATCAATTTATATTATTTTCCCCGACAAATATAATAATAACTAAAAAGATTTCGAGACTTTCATCTTTCAAGTAGAAATCTATTTCAATTTCAACTATAAAAAGTTCGAAGTTAACTATAATTAATAAAACTTTTAAATAACTTCTTACTTACAAGAACTAGTTTTAGAATAAGTCCAACTATTCTTTGAAGACTTCTTCAGAAATAAATTAGAAGATAGGAAAATAGTAGTTACGAAAATTATCTTTAAATTATAGAATAAAATAAAGAAAGAAATATAACGAATATTTGGAGATATCGATATTATTTAAGTAATAATACGAAAGATATTTGATTTTCGCTAAACTGGAATAACTTTTATTTATATAATAGAGTTCCAAAAATATAATACTAAGATAAAATAAGACAGTTTTACTTTGATAGAATTATTCTATCGAAGATTAAAAGAATATATTTATAAAAAAATAGTATAATAAAATATAGTCTATAACAACATTGTTAGTATAATTGAAAATATTATCTAGTTAAATAATCGTTTATAAAAATTCAAGAAGAACTACGTTCTACGAGAAAATTAAAAAAGAAACTACTAGTTTAGACAAAGATATTAATAGAAGAAAACTAGAACAATTAATATAACTTAATATAAAAGAAAGAAATTTATTTTGAACGAAGAATAAAACAAATGTCGGGAAAAAGATTTATACTTTGAATATAGACTTCTAAGATACTAAACTATTTCTTATTATAAAAGAAAGTTATAAAAGAATAAATAAACTTAGAAAAGAAAGTCTCGACAAATTAATATTACTAACTACTGATAAATAAATATAACTAGACGAAAGAATCTAACTGAAGAAGATCTTGAATTTATAAGTATTTACAGCTAACTTAGAGTTATAGAAACTCAGTAAACTAATAACTTTCTATTATACTAGACAGTAGAAGACTTAGTACTATAAGTAGAAGTTACTAGTCTAGAGAGTTTGACTTTACCTAACTCTTAAAAAAGACTTGAGAAACTTAGTAAATAAATAACACTTGACGAAAGTATAGAGATAAATATAATACTACTGTTACGAACGCCAACCTTATGGCCTGAGGCTCGGGTAATGTGCTGCATTACCACAGAGAACCATRGAGGCATGTGACGAGGTCACGTGACGGCAGAAAATCATGTGATGAGATCACGTGAAGAGGATCTGGGGGGATCCAGATCCGTTCAGACCTTGGATCTGAACAGATCCAGATCTAACCAGATCCA
>NW_022474216.1:0-1874 GCF_003357145.1 Venustampulla echinocandica | reverse complement strand
AGAAGAGATCACTGCATTACTTCGCTACGCAAACGAAACAGAACACCTCTGTTAGGATTCCCCGTCGGAAGAATAACAGAACCGTTACAACTACAAGAAAAAGAAGAATAATTACTATTTGAGATTACTGAATATAATAATATATAAAGAAAAGAAAACAGCAGTGAAGTTTTTATATTCTCAAGAGTAATTATAAACGATAAACTAATGAAATATTATATATATTTAGTCATTTATATTAACGTAGAGAAAGTCGCTTTCAAAGAAACTAAAACAGAAAAAGTTATTATCGAAAGTATTAACTTAAAAGATAAACTATTTAACTTAGTAGATCTCCTAGAACTCGGAAACATTTGGGAAATTCTAATAACCGGACTTCACAAAAGAATTTGAAAGAAAGTAGTATTTATACTAGAAGGACGTTATTAGTATACTTAGTAAAAGTTCTACTAACTTACAACTAGTATATTTAAGACTGAGAATCTTTATCGGCTATTAATATAAGAAACTTATCACAGAATATAAACTGACTTTTACAGAAATAATGAAGTCGTAGAAATACTAAAGAACTTCCTTGAACTGAACGTAGCTGGAAGATAGAGATATATGAACGTCGAAGTAATATTTAAAAGAAAGAAGTTCAGAATAATAATTAACTCTAAAACTAACAGTAACTATATTTCTCTTATAACTATTACTAGACTCAATATTCCAATTATAAAAATACTATTTTACGAGTTAATAGTAGTAGACAGATCGTAAATAGATTACAACAACAGAGTAATCAGCTAAAGAACTGTCTTTTCGAGATTAACAACGAAGAACAGATATATAATAGATATATAGTTTTATATTATACTAATCGGAAAATACTAAGTTATTTTAAGAATACTTTAGATCCGAGAATACAACTTTGAAATCGACTAAATCACAGAGACTATTACATTTAGTCGATATTATTACGAGAGTTCACAATAACTAGAAAGCTAGAAAGAAGTTAATACTATTTCTTCTAATACACTAAAATACTTAGCTGAAGATCTTCTATAAGATGTTAGTAAAAGTAGTAAGAAGATCCCTATATAGTATAGAGAATTTGAGAGATTGTTCGAAAACCTAGAAGATATATATACTTTACCCGAATATCAACTATAAAACTACGAAATCAATCTAAAAGAAAAGTAACAGCTACTTTCTGAGAGATTACGTCGACATTACTATAATACTACTAAGATATTAGAAGAATATATTACAGTAATACTAAAGAAAAGATAAATTCGACTATCTAAATCACTAATAGTATCGAATATACTGATTGCTAGTAAACTAGGAGATCCGAAAAAGAGACTTTATAGCGATTTTTATAAGTTTAACAACACTATAATAAAAGACTAATATCTATTATTTAACACCTAGTATCTACAAAACAGATTAACTAAAACAAAAATATTCACAAAAATCGATTAATAGAATACTTTTAATTTAATTAAAATCAAGAAAGAATACGAATAGAAAACAGCTTTCCTCGTACTTTCAGGACTGTATAAATATATAGTCATACTATTTAAGTTAACTAATATACTAGTAACGTATTAACGTTAGAACAACAATATTCTACAAGAATATTTAGATAAGTTTATTATCTATTATTTAGATAATATCTTAATATATTCCGAGAAAATAGAGAACTATAAAAAACATATCCGATTAATACTAGAAACTCTTACAAGAATTAACTCTAGACTAAAACTAGAAAAATATGAATTCGGAGTTATAGAGGGTTATTTAGGGTTATTTAGGGTTAGGGTTATTTAGGGTTAGGGTTAGGGTTAGGGTTAGGGTTAGGGTTAGGGTTAGGGTTAGGGTTAGGGTTA
>NW_022474215.1:1162626-1165542 GCF_003357145.1 Venustampulla echinocandica | reverse complement strand
CGTCACGTGACCTCGTCACATGCCTCCATGGTTCTCTGTGGTAATGCAGCACATTACCCGAGCCTCAGGCCATAAGGTTGGCGTTCGTAACATAGTTAACTCAAACGTTGAGTACGAAGTCGAATAAATATTAGACTATAGACGAGTTAGAAGTATAGTCAGATATCTGATCAAATAGTTGAACTATTTATATTCGGAGAATATATAGAAATCTAGGACTTATTTCAACTACTACTAGATATTTGAAGAGTTCTATTAGCGAAACTAAGAATCTCTTAGACAGAGTTGTCAGAACTCGGCAAAGGACCGAGGTCGAAAGAAAGGTCGCTGTCTAAGTTGTTACTTGTAGTAGCTAGCTACTTCGACTCTATTTCACGAGTTACTTCTACTTCTTTCTTGTTCTTTTCTTTCGTTTCAGCTACTTCTAGTTCATCGAGAGAACGTAGCTCTTTCTCTATCATTTTCTTATACTTTTCAATAAACATTCTCTTTTATTTACAAAGATATAGAATCTTCACTATTACTATTTCCTCGTCTTTATCGAGTTTCTGTTCGAGTTTCTCGATAGAAGTTTAGTCGGAAAGTGAGAATATTCGGGCTATTATATTATAACTACTCTGTCTTTGACGAGTATATTCAGAATAGCGAGTAGAAGTCCTTAGATTAGCGACGATATACTACTGCCCGGACTTAGTATAAGTAGAGCAAAGAGACATTTCTTCAACGTCAAAGGAACACTCGATTTCAACAGCTAGAACAATTTACTCTGATCTTTTCTTTGAATATAGAAAGTTATATAAGAGTAGTATAATGAAAGAAGAAGAAAGTTATACCCGATATTCGATATTTTCGATATAACTTTTAAAACTAAAAGACTATACTAAACTATATAGGAAATAGTGTTACGAATGCCAACTTTATAGCCTGAAGTTTAAGTAATATATAGTATTACTACAGAGAACTATGAAAGTATATAACGAAGTTATATAACAGTAAAATTATAAGTCGGGAATTAAATAATAGATAAAAGAGATAGTTGAAGTTATCCAACTATTTAGTTTATCCGATTTACGAACAGATAGTTAGTATTATCTATGTTATTCAAAGAGCAGGAAAGTTCTATATAAATAATATAATTTCTTTATTAGATAAAAGCTTCGTACTCAACTTGATTCTTGATTATAATAGTTAACTCTTGATTAATAAACTTAATCTCAACTTTGACTTACTAAGACTACTTCATCGTCGCGATTATTATAAGTGATTACTATATTACTTTGCTATACAACAGAAACTTTACACCACAGCAGTTATAGACCCGAGAAGTTGTAATTGCCGAACTGTTACAGTAGAGGGGGCGTGAGCTCCTGAAAGAACTCTTAAGAAGTTAACAGATCCGAACTCGATTCTATTCTACTTAACACTTATATATAAATATATAAGATAATAAACAAGATGAAAAGAACATTCTTCAAAGATATAAATATTACGAATACTAACTTTATAGCCTGAAGCTTAGGTAATATACAGTATTACTACAGAGAACTATGAAAGCATGTGACGAGGTCACATGACAGCAAGAATCACGTGATGAAGAATCACGTGATAAGGATTGAAAGGATCTTAGGGATAGAGTTGCAATCTACAGGATCGGGCTTCGACTCTCTATATTTATTCAGATCTATTAATATAAAAATTCTATATAAACGATGTAATTTCCTTACTAGATAGGAGCTTTGTATTCAACTTAATTAATGAACTTGATCTCAACTTTGACTTACTAAGACTACTTCATTCTTGTGATTATTAAAAGTAATTAACTGACTTACTTTACTATATAATAGAAACTTTACACAAACTAGTGACTACTGTTACAAGTAAGCTACTAGCGGAACGTTATAGTAAGTTATCGGCAGACCGTTACAATAAGAAGTTTTTAAACTGAAAGTAAAAAGTTAATTTTCGTTGAAAAAAGTTGATTGTTTGAATTTAACTCTTTATATAAATAAAGAACAAGATAAAGGATATCGGAGAACTTTAGAAGATTCCAATATTAAAACTAGCAAATTACTCTATTTAGCTGTCAAAAGCTAAGTATAATAAACGATTACTCAGGAACGACTATACTTAGTTAACTAAACTAGTAAGTAAATATAAGTCTTTGAATATTGACAATAGTTAGTTTTTAACTATATAATCAAAAGTTCCTTTGACATTTAAAAGTAAAGCCGACGTTTTTTGTTTCCGTTTTAGGCCTATTTCGACTTCGTTATTGAAGAGCAAAGCTGCGTTAATAGCCGATTTTTTGAGCCTGCCCCTTATTTGGCTAGAGTGGAATAGTTGGGTTATTTCAGCTAAATAGCTTAATCGTTGAACTAGAATCTGTTCGCTGACTTTGCTTAAATAATTGAAGAATAATATTACTTTATACACTTTAAGTAGAATGTAATTGGGCTTTCCTAGCTTTTTGAGAATCGCTCCTGTAGCTTATTTCCAGCAAGTAGAGTAGTATCCAACGTCAATTAGAGCTGAAAAGAACTTAAAGAAGACTTCCAGTATAGTATTATAAGTGTGTTAGATAATTACTTGTGTAATTAGATCTAGTCTAAGTGTTTTTGCCCTTGAACTTAGTCGTATAAGTAGTAACAAGTTCCGGTTGTTACGAACGCCAACCTTATGGCCTGAGGCTCGGGTAATGTGYTGCATTACCACAGAGAACCATGAAGGCATGTGACGAGGTCACGTGACGGCAGAAAATCATGTGACGAGGTCACGTGATGGTAAATAGATCGGGAAGGATCAATGATCCATTCATATAGAGAATCATGAGGATCATCGATTCACCATGATCCAGGAGCAGGAAGGTTCTATTTAAGCAATGTAATTTCCTTACTAGATAGGAGCTTCGTGCTCAAC
>NW_022474215.1:1149891-1154466 GCF_003357145.1 Venustampulla echinocandica | reverse complement strand
CATTAGAAGAGATCACTGCATTACTTCGCTACGCAAACGAAACAGAACACCTCTGTTAGGATTCCCCGTCGGAAGAATAACAGAACCGTTACACCGGTATAGTTAAGTTAGGCCAAAGCTACTTATTTGAAGGAATATAACTTAACTAACTTGGCTTTGGAGCTTGAGGTAGAAGTGGGAAAAGCGTAGAGCGAAAAGTGTTACATTTCCCGGCAAATGAAGACTCTAGGTATTCCGGATCAGCTAAGTACTCTGGATTAGTACTAGCTTAAATAGAGGATATCAATTCGGTTTGTCGGTCTTTAGTATAAGTTATAACTTTGAAAATAGTCTTTAGATCCTCTATTTCAAGAAAGTTGTTCTAGTAGCTCTGTTTTGCCTGTTTTATAATTAAAAGTCGGCGTTTTTAGCTATAAGATAGTCGCGTTTAGTAGTATAGTTATAACTATACTAGATAAACGTTCGTTGATTCCGAATTATTTTCTAGCGTAGTTCTTTCAGATTATTGTTTTACTAGAGTTTAGCTCTAACTCCTACTTTCCTTTTTGGGATATTTAAGTCTGCTACATCTATAACTGCTTTAGTAAACTCTTCAGAAACTTCATCGAGTAGTTTAATAATAGTTATACTACTCTCTTCTTTTTGGAGAATAACTAAAGAGTTCGTATAATTAAATTATATAGTTATCAATTCAGGTAAATTGAGAGCTATATAGTTAATTATACTAGATTTCAGCTTCTCTGAGAATATGCTCCAATTAGCTAGGTCGGTGTTATAAGTAGTAGTTAAACTTAGATTATCGACTAGTAGTCGGGTATTATTCGCAATAGTGAAGTTAATATTATAGTAATCTTATCCGAGATCTTGGAATATAATCTAGCTTTAGATTTTGCTAGCTAAGTTTAAGTTAACTAAAGTAAAGTCTAGGACACTTTCTCTAGTTATATAGAGTTTGAAAAAAGTACTTATACTAAGAGTATTTAATAACTCTAAACTATTAGATTCGATCTAATTGACTAGCTCTTCAGTTCTAGGAGAAGTAGTAAGTATTAGTAGATATTGAAGTCTTCGGCTACTATAGTATTAGGGCCTAGGACCTTAGAGTATAGTACCCGATTAACTGTATGTAAGTCCGAATCACTTAAATCCCGCTCGTTGTAGATATTCAGGAATTAAATAGTCGTTTTTGTTTCTGAAATATTTAAAATAAGTAGATCTAGGTCGTTTAGTGAAGAATTAGCTATATAGTAAGAGAACCTAAACTTTTTAGCTATATAAGCTAGTATACGTAGCTGTAAGTAAGTTTCCGGCAGAATTTGAATGAATCCAGAGTAGAGAACTGAATAGATATTACTTGGAACTAGCTAGAGCTCCTGAACTAGTAGTATATCCACTTTCGACTCTACAGCTAGCTGTAGAGTACTCTCTGTAGTTTCGGCGCTACAGTTCAAGTTCACTTATAAGACTTTAATACTAGAACTAATTATATAGTTCTAGTATTTGGACCTTTAGTAGAACTTTTGGATTTGAGTGCCAAGAACACTTCACAGGTTTTATCTGTGGCCACGTGGGCTGCTTTGCAATTAGCACACTTTGGAGCTAAGTGTAAATACTTTTTGCTTGTAGCTTTGCAGCTAGAACAATAGTACTACTTAGTTGAGTAGCTTTCAGCACAAAAAGTACACGTAGGAGCCTTTCTACAAGTAGCTGCCTAAAGTCTAAGCACTTAGTACACTGTGTAGTTAGAGTAGTAATATAAAGCTTTTCAACTTATATACTTATTCCAGCTATATAGAACTTATTTCGAATAGCTCTATTAACTTCTTACTCTGTAGCAAAAGAGAGAACTATTGAGCCAGCTGTTACGAACGCCAACTTTATAGCTTGAAGCTCGGGCGATATACAGTATTACTACAGAGAACTATAAAAGTATATAACGAAGTCACGTGACAGTAATAGATCATCGGGATCAATGATCTATTCGTATAATAGATTATTAGGATTATTGACCTGTTCATATAACAGCTTATCTTTAATTAATAATCTACCCGGATCTAGGAGTAGGAAAGTTCTATATAAACAGTGTAATTTCCTTACTAGATAGGAGCTTCGTACTCAACTTGATTCATGATTAAAATAGTTAACTCTTGACTAATAAACTTGATTATTACTTTGATTTACTTAGACTATTTTATTATTACAATTATTATAAATAATTACTATATTACTTTACTATATAACAGAAACTTTATACTATAATAATTATAGACTTGAGAAGTTGTAATTACTGAACTATTATACTTTGAGTATTTCTTTACTAAAATAAGTAAATTACTATAGTTCTACAAATTCTAATATCTTTATCTACTAATTTCCTAGTAATAAACTTTCTTATAACTCTAACTTCAGTCTAAATAACTATAGAACTTATTAATAAAGATTTCAAAGTTCCTTTTCCCGATTTATTCAAAGGAAAATATTCTAAAGTTAAAGTTTTTGTTATATAATATAAACTTTATATCAGATTCAATATTAGTCGTTTCAGCTCGGAAGTCGAATAAGTCTTTTAGATAATTATTTTCTTGAAAATAAGAACTTTCGAATAAATCGAATCTTTTCTTAGAAAATTATATAAATAATAGAACAACGAATAGACGACTTTCTACTCGTTATTCTACTAATATAAAAGAAATTTTCAAGAGTTAAATAAAATTTAAGAAATATTTTAACAAAGTTTTCAGAAATTTAGACAAGAAACGTAATATAATACGAATTCTTCGTAATCTTAGATAATATAATTCTACAACTATTTATATAGTAGAATTCTAGTAGTATATAGAATATATAAAATAAAATAATAATATACTAATAAATTAGTATTATTAGAATTTCAAAAACTAAGTAAAAGACAAGATCTTAAAGACTAATTAGTTAGATAACTTAACAGACTTCGTCGATCTCGTTATCAAAGTCGATAATCGTTTTCATAAATAATAAATAAAAAAGTATAATAACTATTCTTCTAGTTATAATAAGAAAGTAAACTAATTTAGAAGAAATAACTACTAGTTATAATTTATAGAATTAAACGTTATTAGTCGTCGAGTTAGCTTTTCTTAAAAAGAGAAATAACGACGAAGAGAAAAGAGATTATATTATAAGTATAAATTTCTAAAATATTAAACTACTTTCTATCGAAAAAGAAAATAGCTAAGAAATAAGAAATTATAGAAAAAGAAATTTCGATAAATTAATATAATTTAATAAATAAATATTATTTATCGAATTTCTTTTATTAAAAAAGATCTCGAGAATATATATATTTATAGTTAATTTAGAATTATAGAAGTTCAATAGACTAATAACTTCTTTTTTCAATAAGAAATAAAAGTAGTTATTGAATTTAAAAAGAATAAAGAAAGAACTGAATCTGAAAACGAGTTTTCTCTAAATATATTATTTCAAATATAAGAAAAGTAAATCTTTATCAGAATATCAGAAAATAGAAACTTTTAGAGAAATAATATAAATAATATTTTCTTTTTCCTAAAATTAATAAATAGAATTAAATTTATTTAGTTCAGAAAATATATTATTATTTATATCGACTTCGAAAGAATTACTTTCAAGAAAGAAAGAATATCGGATATTATTATCGAGAATATTAATTCTAGAGAATTATTCTAGTTTCTAGAAAATATTCTCGAACTAAGAGATATTTAGGAAGTTATTACAACTAAGATTAATAAAAGAATCTAGAAAAAAGTTATATTTTTACTTACTAAATAATACGAATATATAGAGTAAATATTTCATTAATTTACTACTAATATATTCAGACTTAATATACTATATTAGTTGACAGTTTAGAAGAAATACTAATAGATTTAAGTCGATTTATTTAAAGACACTGAAATAACAAAGATATTAAAAGATTTATATAAACTGAATATTATAAATAACTAGGAATATATTAATATAGATATTATATTTAAGAAGAAGAAACTCAAGATTTTAATCGACTTTAGAATTAATAGTAATTATATTTCTCTTGTAACTATTATTAAATTTAATATTCTAATTACTAGAATAAAATTCTATTAGTTAATAGTAGTAGATAATATATAAATAAATTACAACAATAAAGTAATTAGTTAAAGAACTATTCTTTCAAAACTGACAATAAAAAACAGATATATAACGAATATATAGTTTGATATTATATTAATCGAGAATTACTAAATGTTATAAACGTTAACTTTATAGTTTAAAGTTCAAGTAATATAATTTACTACTATAGAGAACTATGAAAGTATATAATGAAGTTATATAACGACAATAGATTATTAAGATTAATAATTTATTCGTATAATAGATTATTAGAATTATTAATCTATTTATATAATAATTTATCTTTAATCAATAATCTTCCTAGATCTATAAATAAGAAAGTTTTATATAAACGATATAATTTCTTTATTAGATAAAAACTTCGTATTTAACTTAATTCTCGATTATAATAGTTAATTTTTGATTAATAAATTTAATTATTATTTTAATTTATTTAGATTATTT
>NW_022474215.1:914352-1149871 GCF_003357145.1 Venustampulla echinocandica | reverse complement strand
TAATTAACTAACTTATTTTACTATATAATAGAAACTTTATATTATAGTAATTATAAACTCGAGAAATTATAATTACTGAATTATTATATTTTGAGTATTTCTTTACTAAAGTAAGTAAATTACTATAATTCTATAAACTCTAATATTTTTATTTACTAATTTCTTAGTAATAAACTTTCTTACGACTTCAATTTTAGTTTAAATAACTGTAAAACTAATCGACAAAAACTTCAAAGTTCTTTTTCCCGATTTATTTAAAAAAGAATATTCTAAAATTAAAACTTTTGTTATATAATATAAAAGAGATTTTTAGAAATTAAATAAAATTTAAAAAACGTTTTAATAGAATTTTCAGAAACTTAAACAAGAAATATAATATAATACGAATTCTTTGTAGTTTTAGATAATATAATTCTATAGTTATTTATATAGTAGAATTCTAGTAATATATAAAATATATAAAATAGAATAATAATATATTAATAGATTAATATTATTAGAATTTCAAAGACTAAATAAAAGACGAAATTTCAAAAACTAATTAACTAGATAATTTAATAAACTTTGTCGATCTCGTTATTAAAGTCGATAATTACTTTTATAAACGATAAATAGAAAAGTGTAATAGTTACTTTTCTAGTTATAATAAGAAAGTAAATTAATTTAGAAAAAGTAACTATTAGTTATAATTTATAGAATTAGATATTATTAGTTGTTATACTAACTTTTCTTAAAAAGAAAAATAATAACGAAGAAAAAAGAAATTATATTATAAATATAAATTTCTAAGATATTAAACTACTTTTTATTAGAAAAGAAAGTAGTTAAGAAATAAGAAATTTTAGAAGAAGAAACTTCGATAAATTAATATAATTTGACAAATAAATATTATTTATCGAACTTCTTTTACTAAAAAGAACTTCGAAAGTATATATATTTATAGTTAGTTTAAAGTTATAGAAGTTTAATAAACTAATAACTTCTTTTTTTTACAAGAAATAATAATAACTATTGAATTTGAAAGAAACGAAGAAAGAACTGAATCCGAAAACGAATCTTCTTTAAGTATATTATTTTAAGTATAAAAAGAATAAGTTTTTATTAGAATATTAGAAAATAAGAACTTTTAGAAAAGTAATATAAATAATATTTTCTTTCTTCTAAGATTAATAAATAAAGTTAAATTTATTTAATTTAGAAAGTATATTATTATTTATATTAACTTCGAGAAAATTACTTTTAAAAAAAAAAGAATATTAGATATTATTATCGAGAATATTAATTTTAGAGAATTATTTTAATTTCTAGAGAATATTCTCGAATTAGAAAATATTTAAGAAATTATTATAACTAGAATTAACAAAAAGATTTAGAAGAAAACTATATTTTTATTTATTAGATAATATAAATATATAGAACAAATATTTCACTAACTTATTACTAATATATTCAGATTTAATATATTATATTAGTTAATAGTTTAAAAGAAATATTAATAGATTTAAGTCGATTTATTTAGAAATATTGAAATAATAAAAATATTGAGAAATTTATATAAATTGAATATTATAAATAAACGAGAATATATTAATATAAATACTATATTTAAAAAGAAGAAGTTCAGAATTTTGATCGATTCTAGAACTACTAACAACTATATTTCTTTTATAACTATTATTAGATTTAATATTCTAATTACTAGAATAAAGTTCTATTAGTTAATAGTAGTAGATAGTATATAAATAAATTATAATAATAGAGTAATTAGCTAGAGAATTGTTTCTTTAAAACTAATAATAAAAGACAGATATATAATAAATATATAGTTTAATATTATATTAATCGGAAACTACTAAGTTATTTTAAGAATACTTTAGATCTATAAATATAACTTTAAAATCGATTAGATTAGTAAAACTATTATATTTAGTCGATATTATTATAAAAGTTTATAATAACTAAAAAGTTAGAAAGAAGTTAATATTACTTTTTCTAATATACTAAAATATTTTACTGAAAGTTTTCTATAAAATATTAACTAGAATAATAAGAAGATTTCTGTATAATATAAAAAATTCGAGAAATTATTCGAAAACTTAGAAAATATATATATTTTACTTGAATATTAACTATAAAACTATAAAATAAATTTGAAAAAAAGATAGTAACTATTCTCTAAGAGATTACAATAATATTGTTATAATATTACTAAGATATTAGAGGAATATATACGAAAAGTATTAAAGAAAGAATAGATTCGATTATTTAAATTACTAATAATATCAAATATATTAATAGTAAGAAAGAAAAAAGATTTTAATAAAAGACTTTATAATAATTTTTATAAACTAAATAATATTATAATATAAAACTAATATCTGTTATTTAATATTTAGTATTTATAGAATAAACTAACTAAAGTAAAGATATTTACAAAAATTGATTAGTGAAATACTTTTAACTTAATTAAAATCGAAAAAAGATATAAATAGAAGATTACTTTCTTTGTACTTTTAAAACTATATAAATATATAATTATACTATTTAAATTGACTAATATACTAATAATATATTAATATTAAAATAATAATATTTTATAAAAATATTTAAATAAATTTGTTATTTATTATCTAGATAATATTTTAATTTATTCCGAGAATATCTACAAATATAAAAAGTATATCTAATTAGTACTAGAAATTCTTACAAAAATCGACTTTAAACTAAAACTAGAAAAATGTAAATTCGGAGTTATAAAAACTATATTTCTAAATTATATAATTTAGCTAAAAGAAATGAATATTGATTTAGAGAAAATCTAGTAGATTAGAAATTAGTTTGAATTATAGAACGTCAAAGATATTTAATCGTTTTTAGAATTCGGGAACTTCTCAAGACAATTTATTAGAAACTATTTAAATATTTCTATATTATTTATATATTTTATAAAGAAAGATATATTATTTATTATAAGAAAAGAAGAAAGAACAGTTATATAAGAATTAAAAAATAAATATATATAAGAATTTATTATAGCGAGTTTTTATGAAAATTAACTAAATATAGTCGAAACTAATATTTCGGATATTACTATAAATATTATATACTTTTAGTTAGATGAAAATAGAAAACTATATTCTGTAGTTTACTATTCCGAGAAATATTTGTTAACTAAATAGAACTATAATATTTATAAGAAAGAATTTATAGTTATAGTTAAAGTTTTGAAATATTAGAAAATATATTTTTAAAATATAAAGTTTTTAATTATTATATATATTAACTATATAAATCTTTATATTTTTATAATTATAAAAGTTTTAAATAATCGACAAATAATATAATAAATAAAAGAACTTTCTTAGTTTAATTTAATAATTAAATATATTAAAAGAATTAATAATCTTAGAACTAATATATTAAATAAATAACTAAAATACGAAAAAGACAAAGTTTATAAGAAAGTAGTTATCTTTCAGGAAAATAAAAACAGAGATTTTATTCTTAATATAAAAGAAATTACTATTTTTACAAAAACTAAAAAATTATAGAATAACGAAATTATTTAAATTTAAAAGAAAGATTTAGAATATATAAATTATATTAATAAGAAGCTGTAAGTTTTAAATACGTTTACGAAAGAATTTATTTTCAAATACTATATAGTATTAGTTTATAGATATTAAAGAATTAATAGAACTCTTTAACGAACTAAATAATATTATTATATCGATAAAATTAACATTTTAGTTAAAGAAGTAATAAGAGAATATAATATTTATATTTGTAATAAGAATACTAAATATATACTTTATAAGAAAATAAATACTATTTTTATTCTAGAATTATTATAGAAATTAATTTAATAAAACTTTATTATTAAACTTTTACTTTTTAAAAATTTAATAATAAAAGTAATATATAACTCAATTTTAGTTATTATCGAGTAATTTACAAAATATATAATTATTATTCTATATTTAGAATTTAGTATAGCTGAAGAACTTATATTTACTTTCTTGCGAGAAATTGTAGTAAAATATAAAATATTAGAAAAGATTATCTTTGATCGAAATAAGTTTTTTATATCTAAATTTTAGATTATTTTAACTATTTATTTAGAAGTTAAAAGAAAACTATCGACTACTTTCTATATATAAACGAATAATAGAATAGAAAAGATAAATTAGATAATCGAAATATATTTATATTATTATATTAATTATAAATAAAATAATTAAATATTATTATTTTTATTTACTATATTTATATATAATAATATAATTACAAATATAACGAAAGTATTATTATTTTTTACTAATTATAGTTATAATATCAATATTTATTATAAAATTTAGATATTAGATGTTGATAACTAGTTAATATAAATCTAGATAGACAAAATCAAGAATTTATATAAAGAACTAAATAATAAACTTTAGTTTATTATAGAAAAAAGTACTTTATATTATAATTCGAAATATAGTCAAGAGTTAATACTATAAAAGAGAAATAGAGTTTATTTATTTAGAAAAAATATTAAAACTAAACAATTAAATAATAAACTAAATTATAAGAAATTAGGATTATTCAAAATTAAGAAGTTCAAAAGATGTCTAAATTATAAGTTTACTTTACTAAAAATAATAAATATCTTTCTAGTTTTCTATATTTCTTTCTTCGAACTAATACTACTAAATATATTATTTATATTAGTAACTAAAATAGAACTAGTCAACTTAAACGCTGAATACGAAGTCGAATAAATATTAGATTATAGACGAGTTAAGAATATAGTCAAATATTTGATCAAATAGTTAGATTATTTATATTCGGAAAATATATAAGAACTTAGAATTTATTTCAACTATTATTAGATATTTGAAGAATTCTATTATTAAAACTAAAAATTATTTATATTAAATTATTAAAACTTAGTAGAAGATTAAAATCGAAAGAAAAGTCGTTGTTTAAACTATTGTTCGTAGTAGTTAACTACTTCGACTTTATTTTATAATAAGTTTTTTTTTCTTTTTCTTCTTTTTCTTTCTTTTTTATTTCATCTAATTTGTCGAAATTGCGAAAATTATATTAAACTAGTTCAGTATTCTATCTTTTGACGAGAGTTTATTATTTCTCGAGTTATTATATTTGAACGAAATTCTCTATAGTTATAATAAAAACTATATTTTATTCAAACTGAAAATAAGTTTTTTTATATTAAAAGAATTCTAGATTAGAAAACGAAATTCTTTTTATATTATATTTTATATTATAACGAATATATTTATTATATTTTTTCGATATTTTGTTTAAAATAATATAAAATCACTTGTACTTCTTATAACTTATATAGAATAATATTTCGATATTATCAGAGTTTATTTTATTACAAAAAACAATCTTTTTTTTATATTTCAGAATATATTAAAGTAATATAATAAAGAAAGAAGAAAGTTATATTTATTATTCGATATTTTCGATATAACTTTTAAATTAAAAAACTATACTAAATTATATAAAAAATAGTATTACGAATATTAACTTTATAGTTTGAAACTCAGGTAGTATAATTTACTATTATAGAAAACTGTGAAAATATATAATAAAGTTATATAATAATAATAGATTATTAAGATTAATAATTTATTTGTATAATAAATTATTAAAATTATTAATCTATTTATATAATAGTTTATTTTTAATTAATAATCTTCCTGGATTTATAAATAAGAAAGTTCTATATAAATAATATAATTCTTTTATTAAATAAAAGTTTTATATTCAATTTAATTCTCGATTATAATAATTAACTTTTGATTAATAAACTTGATTATTACTTTGATTTACTCAAATTACTTCATTGTTATAATTATTATAAGTAATTATTATATTACTTTACTATATAACAGAAACTTTATACTATAGTAGTTATAGACCCGAGAAGTTATAATTACTGAACTATTATATTAAACTATTTTAGGAATATTTTAGATCTGCGAATATAACTCTAATATCGACTAAGTTAGCGAAACTATTATATTTAGTCGATATTATTATAAAAGTTCACAATAACTAGAAAGTTAGAAGGAAGTTAGTATTACTTTTTCTAATATACTAAAATATTTTACTGAGAGTTTTCTATAAAATATTAGTTAAAATAATAAGAAAATCTCTATATAGTATAGAGAATTCGAGAGATTGTTCGAAAACTCGGAAAATATATATATTTTACTTGAATATCAACTATAGAACTACGAAATTAATTTGAAAGAAAAATAATAACTACTTTCTAAGAAATTACAACAATATTACTATAATATTATTAAAATATTAAAAGAATATATACGAAAAATATTAAAAAAAAAAAAAAATTCGACTATTTAAATTATTAGTAATATTAAATATATTAATAATAGAAAAGAAAAGAGATTTTAATAAAAGACTTTGTAGTAATTTTCGTAAACTAAACGATATTATAATATAGAACTAATATTTATTATTTAATATTTAGTATTTGTAAAATAAATTAACTAAAATAAAAGTATTTATAAAAATTAATTAGTGAAATACTTTTAATTTAATTAGAATTAAAGAAAGACATGAATAGAAAATAGTTTTCTTTATACTTTCAGGATTATATAAATATATAGTTATACTATTTAAGTTGACTAATATATTAGTAATATATTAATACTAGAACAATAATATTCTACGAGAATATTTAAACAAATTTATTATTTGTTATTTAAATAATATCTTAATTTATTCTAAGAATATCTAAAAATATAAGAAATATATTCGATTAATATTAGAAGTTCTTATAAAAGTCGACTTTAAACTAAAACTAGAAAAGTATAAATTCGGAATTATAGAAACTACGTTTCTAAGTTATATAATCCGATTAAGAGAAATAAATATTAATTTAAAGAAAATCTAATAAATTAAAAATTAGTTTGAATTTCAGAATATCAAAAATATCTAATTATTCTTAAAATTCGAGAACTTCTTAAAATAATTTATTAGAAACTATTCGAATATTTCTATGTTATTTATATATTTCACGAAGAAAGATATACTATTTATTATAAAAAAAGAAGAAAGAATAACTTTATAAGAATTAAAAAACAAATATATATAAGAATTTGTTATAGTAAACTTTTACGAAGATTAGCTAAATATAGTCGAAACTAATACTTCAGATACTATTATAGACGTTATATATTTTCAGCTAAACGAGAACAGAAAACTATATTCTATAGTCTACTATTCCGAGAAATACTCGTTAACTGAATAGAACTATGATATTTATAAGAAAGAACTTATAATTATAATCAAAGTTTTGAGATATTAGAAGATATATTTCTAAAGTACAAAGTTCTTAATTACTATATATACTGACTACGCGAATTTTTGTATTTTTATAACTATAAAAGTTTTAGATAGTCGACGAATAATATAATAAATAGAAGAACTATTATAATATAACTTTATAATTAAATATATTAAAAGAATTAATAATTTTAGAATTAATATTTTGAGTAAATAACTTAGATACGAAAAAGACAAAGTCTACAAAAAAGTAACTATCTTTTAGGAAAATAAAGACAGAGATTTTATTTCTAATATAAAAGAGATCGCTACTTTCACGAAAACTAAAGAACTATAAGATAATGAGATTATTTAAACTTAAAGAAAAGATTTGGAATATATAGATTATACTAATAAGAAACTACAAGTTCTAGATATATTTATAAAGGAATTTATCTTCAAATATTATATAATACTAGTTTATAGATATCAAAGAATCAGTAGAACTTTTTAGCGAATTAGATAATATTATTATATTAATAAAATTAATACTTTAGTTAAAGAAATAATAAAAGGATATAATATTTATATTTGTAATAAAAATACTAGATATATATTTTACAGAAAAATAAGAACTACTTCTATTCTAGAACAACTATAGAAATCAATCTAATAAAATTTTGTTATTAAATTCTTACTTTCTAAAAACTTAATAATAGAAGTAAAGTATAACTTAATTTTAGTTATTATCGAATAATTTACGAAATATATAATCGTTATTCTATATTTGGAATCTAGTATAACTGAAGAACTTACATTTACTTTCTTGAAAGAAGTCGTAGTAAAATATAAGATATTAGAAAAGATTATTTCAGACTGAGATAAATTCTTTATATCTAAGTTTTAGACTATTTTAACTATTTATTTAAAAGTTAAAAAAAAACTATCGACTACTTTCTATATATAGACAAATAGTAGAATAAAAAGAATAAATCAAATAATTAAAATATATTTATATTATTATATTAACTATAAATAAAATAATTAAATATTATTACTTCTATTTACTATATTTATATATAATANTATATTTATATATAATAGTATAATTATAAATATAACAAAAGTATTATTATTCTTTGTTAATTATAATTATAATATTAGTATTTATTACAAAATTTAGATATCGGATATCGATAATTAGTTAATATAAATCTAGATAAACAAAATCAAAAATTTATATAAAGAACTAAATAATAAACTTTAATTTATTATAGAAAAGAACGTTTTATACTATAATTCGAAATATAGTCAAGAGCTAATATTATAAGAAAGAGATAGAATTTATTTATTTAGAAAAAATATTAAAACTAAATAATTAAATAATAAACTAGATTATAAGAAATTAAGATTATTTAAAATTAAGAAGTTCAAAAGATGTTTGAATTACAAATTTATTCTATTAAAGATAATAAATATCTTTCTAGTTTTCTATATTTCTTTCTTCGAACTAATATTACTAAATATATTACTAATATTAGTTACTGAAATAGAACTAGTTAATTTAAACGTCGAATACGAAGTTGAATAGATATTAGATTATAAACGAGTTAAAAGTACAAATAAATATTTAATTAAATAATTAAATTATTTATATTCGGAAAATATATAAAAACTCTAGATTTATTTCAACTATTATTAGATATTTGAAAAATTCTATTATTAAAACTAAAAGTTATTTATAGTAAATTGTTAGAATTTAGTAAAAAACTAAAGTCGAAAAAAAAGTTACTATTTAAATTACTATTTATAGTAGTTAGTTATTTCGATTCTATTTTATAATAAATTTCTTTTTCTTTTTCTTCTTTTTCTTTTTCTTCTATTTTATCTAATTTGTCAAAATTGCAAAAACTATATTAAACTAGTTCAATATTTTATTTCTTAACAAGAGTTTATTGTTTCTCGAGTTATTATATTCGAATAAAGTTCTTTATAATTATAATAAAAGTTACGTTTTATTTAAACTAAAAACGAGTTTCTTTATATTAAAGAGATTCTAGATTAGAAAACGAAATCTCTTTCACGTTATATTTTATACTACAGCGAATATATTCGTTATACTTTTTCAATATCTCGTTTAAGACGATATAAGATTGTTTATATTTCTTATAACTTATATAAAGTAGTATTTCGATATTATCGGAATTTATTTTGTTATAAAGAACGATTTTCTCTTTATATTTCAGAGTACGTTAGAGTAGTATAATGAAGAAAGAAGAAAGTTATACTTGACGTTCGATATTTTCGATATAACTTTTAAGTTAAAAGACTACGCTAAGTTATATAAAGAATAATATTACGAACGCTAACTTTATAACTTGAAACTCGGGCAATGTATAGTATTACTACAGAGAACTATAAAAGTATATAACGAAGTTATATAATAGTAATAGATTATCGGGATCAATAATCTATTCGTATAATAGATTATTAGGATTATTGACTTGTTCGTATAATAGTTCATTTTCAATCAATAATCTACCTAGATCTAGGAACAGGAAAGTTCTATATAAACAGTGTAATTTCCTTACTAAATAAGAGTTTTATACTCAACTTGATTTATAATTAAGATAGTTAACTCTTGACTAATAAACTTGATTACTACTTTGATTTACTCAGACTACTTCATCGTCGCGATCATTATAAGTGATCACTGTATTACTTTGCTATGTAACAGAAACTTTACGCTACAGTAGTTATAGACCCGAGAAGTTGTAATTGCCGAACTGTTACACCAGCTAGCTGATTTTGCCGGCGTTCTTTAGGTGTAAGCCAATAAAGTGTTCTAATTAAGTTCAAGCTAGTATTGAACGTTTTAATTTTATCAATAATTAAAGCTATACTTTCAGAGGTATTGAAATCAGTAGTAAGGATCCCGTGGATAGCTACTTTGAACTAAGGCTCATCTTTATATAATGCCTGATTAAGTACTATATACTCCCAAATAGTTCTTTTTTCGATCAAGAAATCGGCTATATAGTTAGGATGTAGTTGTAATAACTAGATTCCTTTTCAGAAATCTAGTTACTGAAATAACTACAGGGCCTTTGATCCCTTTGTCGGTAAAAGCTTTATTTAGGGCATTTCGGGCAGCTAGGGGAGAGAGCGAAGTAGGTGATCCAGGGGCTTGTGTAACGATAAGCTTATTTAGGCTAGATCGTTCTGATTTGGGCGGTAAAGTAAGTTTAGGCTTTCTGCTAACCAAAGTCCATTCTTGGGGTGTTTTTGGGGCTCCGGAGCTTTAGTCTGCAACACTTGCAAAGGATAGTATGTTAAGTTGTTATTTAGCGTCTGATTGATTGATTGATTGATTGATTGATTATTCCTTTTAACGTCCTTTGTAAGTCAAAGACTATAGTAGGACAGTTAGAGCTCTAGAGCTCTAACAAGCTATTGTAAATACAAATATAAGAGTCAATATAGTCTGGGGACAGTGAGGGCCTAGCCTTAGTAAAATCAACGCTATACAAATGAAAAACAGTAAAATGACCGAAACACCTGACTATAGCACTGTATAGTTAAGTTACTCTTCCTCCGCTCTCTCTAAGTGCCACTGCCTCGTTACGATCTTAGTCTCTTTTAGGAAGTTAATCGTCGCCGCTATTCCGACCTTGGTGTGTAATAAAAGGGGTAAGGTGAGTCTAACCCCCCTAAGTTCCGATTTGAGTGCCGATCTAGCTCCTTTGTACTCTGAACAGCTAAGGAGTAGGTGTTCAGGGGTCTCTCTCTTACTGCACCGGCATAAGTCGCTATTGGAGCGATCTAGCCTAAATAAGTACGATTTGAGGTATCTGTGGCCTAGCTTGAGCTGATAGAACGCACTAGCTGTTTCCTTTTTCGTATTAGGTGGAATTGAAGGCCTAGCCCCTATTTTCCAGATAAACTTGCAGGTATAGCTAAGTGGGTTGGAATTGGGCTTGTTTGTTGTATAGTTATTTACATAACTTAACTACTCTGCCCTGCAAATCCCTTTGATTTTCATTTCTAGGTAGGCGAAGCTAGTACTATTAGAGCTAGGCTCCTCAAGTATAGCTCGCTTAGCTAAGTTATCGGCAAGCTCGTTTCCTTCGATATCGGTATGCCCTGGGACCCAAGCTAGTTCGATACTAGCCCCTTTTCGAATTACTTCTTCGGTAGCCTGAATAGCTCTAATTTGGCAATCTTGGCCAGGGTTATCGCTAGGCGTTTTCAGGCGGTGTAGGCCGGCTTGATTATCTGAATAGATCCGGTATTTTTGCCGGGGTATAGCTATTAAGCTAACGTACTCAATAGCTTGCGTAACCCCTTCGAGTTCTCCGTTATAAACAAGCTGTTCGGCCCCGATATTAACTATACTTCTATACTAGGTAGTAGGTATAGCTATACCTACTCCGACACTTATACTGTCGGGTATATAGGAAGCGTCGGAGTAAACGTGGGTAATTCGAGTATTCGGGATCGATATTCGGGTATTGTGAGTTATAGCTTCTTCCTCTTTAGGCAATTGACTAATTTCGACCGAATAAGGTGTTTTTCGGGCCCAGGGGGGGAATTGAAAGTGCTGGATCCGTTCGTAGCTATAGCTAGCTATACAGCTAATTGAGTCTATAATCCGGTCAAGCTGTATAACTAAAGTCGGTTCGGTATAGTCAAGTTCCGAATCTGAATCCAAGTCCGAAACCGGTCTAGCTAAGTATTGCTTAGCTATCGAAGTGTTAGCTAAATCGGCACTAGCTCTTTCGGTATTTTTACTAGCTTCTAAATTAACTGGGTGGTTTTTAGAGAGCCTAGTAAGCCGGAGAGCGTATTGCTGGATTGAGCTATTAAGCCGGATTTCAGGGGGGGGTAAGCTGGCCTCCACTTCTATCGGTATAATAGGGGCTGTTTTGAATACTCCTAATATCTTGCGTAAAGCTAAGTTTTGGAGTTCCTGGAGTCGCTTTTTGAAGCTAGCTTGGCCTCGCCACCAAATAATCGATCCGTAATCGGCTATACTTGTAACGCAGGCTATATATAGCTGGCGTATAGCTGCTGGGGATAAGCCACGTTCAGTATTAGCTAGTCGGGCTAGGCGTAAGAAAGCCGATTTAGCTTGGGCTATTCGAATTTTGAGGTAGTCTTTGTAAGTGAGTTTTCGATCGAACCAAATACCGAGCCACCTAACTAGCTGTTTAGGCTTTATTCGAGTTTGATCCGGCAAGCGTAGCTTGGCTTTGCTGAGCCCAAAGTGGATTAGTTCGGTCTTAGCTAGATCGAATTGAATCGCACTTTTAGCCCCTTGATCGAATAGCCTAGCTGCCTCTCTCTCTAATATCTTAATATTACTCGTATAGTTAGGTGTAGTAACTATAAGAGCTATATCGTCGATATAGGAGAGTGGGCGGGCTGTAACTATACCGGTAAAAAGGCCCCTTATATAAATAAGGAACAGGATAGGTGATATCGGAGAGCTTTGGGGGATACCGGTATTAAGAGCGACAAATTGCTCGATTTGGCCGTCAAAAGCTAAGCGTAACTGTCGATTACTAAGGAACGACTGTACCCAACTAACTAAGCTAGTAGGTAGGCGTAGGTCTTTGAGTATCGATAATAGCTGATTCTTAGCTACGTGATCGAAGGCTCCTTTGACGTCTAATAGCAAAGCCGACGTTATTTGCTGCCGCTTTAGGCCTATTTCGATCTCGTTATTGAAGAGTAAAGCTGCGTCAATAGCTGACTTTTTGAGCTTACCCCCTATTTGACTAGGGTGGAGTAGTTGAGTTATTTCAGCTAAATAGCCTAATCGTTGAGCTAGAATCCGTTCGCTGACTTTGCCTAGGCAATTGAGGAGTGATATTACCCTATACGCTTTAGGTAAAGCGTAATTAGACTTTCCTGGCTTTTTGAGAATCGCTCCAGTAGCTTGTTTCCAGCAAGTAGGGTGGTATCCAACGTCAATTAAAGCCGAAAAGAGCCTAAAGAAGATTTCCGGAATAGCGTAATAGGCGTGTTGAATAATTACTTGCGTAATTAGATCCGGTCCAGGTGTTTTGCCCTTAAGCTTAGTCGTACAAGCGGTAGCCAGCTCCGGTATAGTTAAGTTAGGCCAAAGCCACTTATTCGAAGGGGTATAGCTATTCCAAGTTGGCTTTGGAGCTTCAGGGGGCGGTGGGAAGAGCGTAGAGCGAAAAGCGTTGCATTTGCCGGCAAATGAGGACTCTAGGTGTTCCGGATCAGTACTAGCCTAGATAGGCGGTATCAATTCGATCTGTCGGTCCCTAGTATAGGCCATGGCCTTGAAAATAGTCTTCGGATCCTCCTTTTCAAGAAAGTCATTCCAGTGGCTCCGTTTTGCCTGTTTTATAGCTAAAAAGTAGGTGTTTTTAGCTATAAGGTAGTCGCGTTTGGCAGTATAGTTATAGGTATACCGGATGAACGTTCGTTGATTCCGAATCATTTTCTGGCGTAGTTCTTTCAGATTGTCGTTCCACCAGGGCTTAGCCCTAGCCCCTACCTTCCTTTTTGGGATACTTAGGTCCGCCGCATCCGTAACCGCCTTTGTAAGCTCTTCAGAAACCTCATCAAGTAGCTTAGCAATAGCTATACTACTCTCTTCTTCTTGGAGAATAGCTAAGGAGTTCGTATAGTTAAGTTGTATAGTTGTCAATTCAGGTGAATTGAGAGCTATACAGTTAGCTATACCGGATTTCAGCTTCTCTGAGAACATGCCCCAATCGGCTAGGTCGGTGTTATAGGCGGTAGCCAAGCTTGGATTATCGACTAGCGGTCGGGTATTGCCGGCAATAGTGAAGCTAATACCGTAGTGATCTGATCCGAGATCCGGGAGTACAATCCAGTCCTGGATGTTGCTGGCTAGGCTTGGGCTGACTAGAGTAAGGTCTAGGACACTTTCTCTAGTCATATGGGGTCTGAAAAAGGTACCTGTGCCAGGGGTGTTCAATAGCTCTAGGCTATTAGATTCGATCCAATTGACTAGCTCTTCAGCTCCAGGAGAAGTGGTAGGTGCTAACGGATCCCACCAGGGGTAGTGGATATTAAAGTCTCCGGCTAGTATAGTATTAGGGCCTAGGGCCCTAGGGTAAAGTACCCGATTGACTGTACGTAAGCCCGAATCGCCCAAATCCTGCTCATTGTAGATATTAAGGAGTTGAATAGTCGCGTTTGCCTCCGAAATATCTAAAACAAGTAGATCCGGGTCGTTTGGTGAAGTATTAGCTATACAGCTAGAGGGCCTAAACCCCCTAGCTATATAAGCTAGCGTTCGTGGCTGTAAGTGAGTTTTCGGCAGAATTTGAGTATAGCCGGGGTGGAGTACTGAGCGGGTATTACCTGGGACTAGCCAAGGCTCCTGAATAAGTAATATATCCACTTTAGTCTCTACAGCAAGCTGTAGAGCACTCTCTGTAGCTTCGGCGCTACGGTTCAAATTCACTTGTAAGACTTTAATACTGGAACTAATCATATTGTTCGAGTATTAGAGCCTTTGGATTTGAGTGCTAGGAGCACCTCACAGGCCTTATCCGTGGCCACGTGAGCTTCTTTGCAATTAGCACACTTAGGAGCTAGGTGTAAGCACTTTTTGCCTGTAGTTTTACAGCTAAGGCAATAGTGTTGCTTAGTTGAGTAGCTTTCAGCACAGAAAGCACACGTAGGAGCCTGCCTACAGTAGCTTTCCAAGTGCCCAAAGCTAAAGCACTTAGTACACTGCGTAGTAGGAGCAGTAGTATAGAGCTTTTCAACTCGTACACTTATCCCAGCTATATAGAGCCTATTCCGAATAGCTCTATTAGCTTCCTGTTCTGTGGCAAAAGAGAGAGCTATTGAGCCAGCTAGCTGATTTTGCCGGCGTTCTTTGGGTGTAAGCCAATAAGGCGTTCCAATTGGGTTCAGGCTAGTATTGAACGTTTTGATTTCGTCAATAATTAGGGCCATGCCCTCAGGGGTATTGAAATCGGCAGTAGGGATCCCGTGGATAGCTACTTTGAACCAAGGCTCATCTTTATATAGTGCCTGATTAGGCACTATATGCTCCCAAATAGCTCTTTTTTCGATTAAGAAATCGGCCGTATAGTTAGGTGTAGTTGTAATAACTAGATTCCTTTTCAGAGATCTAGTTACTGAAATAACTACAGGGCCTTTGATCCCTTTATCTGTAAAAGCTTTATTTAGAGCATTTCGGGCTACTAGGGGGGAGAACGAAGTAGCAGTTCCAGGAGTTTGTGTAACGATAAGCCTATTTAGGCTAGATCGTTCCGATTTGGGCGGTGAGGTAGGTTTGGGCTTTCTGCCAACCAAAGTCCATTCTTGGGGTGTTTTTGGGGCTCCGGAGCCTTGATTTGCAACACTTGCAAAGGACGGTATAGTTAAGTTGTTACTTAACGTCGAATTAGAGGAATTGGGAGCGTTTGGGCGTATAGTTAAGTTATTACTTAACCGGTTGGATTCAGGGGTAGGGTGGGCAGGGCCGGTGGGGCCGGTGGCACGTGGGGCGGCACGTGAGAGGTCACGTGACTTCGCTTCGAGCTGCCGAGTCGCCGATTCCAGATTTGAGATCTGGGAAGAGATGATCGAAGATGCTTTTTGGAGGTGGCCGTGTTCAGTGAATTCTCTAAAGACCTCGAGTAGGTCTAAGAGTTTAGACTGTTCGGTACGGGCTTTTGTAAGGCTGTAGGCTTCGACAATTAGGTCTCTAGCCTCGAGTATCGCTGTACCGGCGTTACGAGTGGTAGTAGTGCCGGACGCTCGGGTATATTCCAATTCGAAATCGAAGTCGGAGTCGGAGCCTAAGTTGGCCGGGCGGTCTGTGCGGCCTGAGGTAGGTACCCTTTTGCGTGCACTGCTTTCAGGGGGTGGTGAGGCTCTAGGCCGCTTCCGAATCGGGCTAGGGGCGAAAAAGTTTTCAATCTCAGTGGCGGAGGCCAAAGGGTCACTGGAAAAGAAGTCGAATTGAGCTTGCGTAACGTCCTTTGGTGTCGATATAACTTGAATTGAGGGTATATTAGGGCTAGGGCTAGGTGCCTGCTCTATTTCGTCCGAATCGACGTAATGCCGGGGCGGTGGGGGGGGCGGGAGCTCCTGAGGAGGCTCCTGGAAGAGCTCCTGGGGAGTCAACGGATCCGAACTCGATTCCATCCTACTCAATGCCTATATACGAATATATAAAGCGATAAATAAGACGAATAGAGTATTCTTCGAAGATATAAGTGGTTTTTAGGCCGAAAGCAGGAGGTTGATTTTCGTCGAAAAAAGTTTTTTTTTGGGAGTCGGAGCTTGCATTATTACTAGTAATACTTGACTATTAGTCAATAATCTAAGTTTAACTATTACTTATAATACTGACTTAGCTAATTGGAGTATATTCTCAGAGAAGCTGAAATCCAGTATAATTAACTATATAGTTCTTAATTCACTTAAATTAATAACTATATAATTTAATTATACGAACTCTTTAGCTATTTTCTAAGAAGAAGAGAGTAATATAACTATTACTAAACTACTCGATGAAGTTTCTGAAGAGTTTACTAAAGCAGTTATAGATATAGTAGATCTAAATATCTCAAAAAGGAAGGTAGAGACTAGAGCTAAACTTTAGTAGAATAACAATCTGAAACAACTATACTAGAAAATAATTCGGAATTAACGAATATTCATCTAGTATAACTATAACTATACTGCTAAACACGACTACTTTATAGCTAAAAATACTTACTTTTTAACTATAAAGCAAGTAAAATAGAGCTACTAGAACGACTTTCTTGAAAAGGAGGATCCGAAAACTATTTTCAAAGTTATAGTTTATACTAGAGACTGACAGATCGAATTAATACCGCCTATCTAGGCTAGTACCGATCTGGAACACCTAGAATCCTCATTTGCCGGCAAATGTAACGCTTTTCGCTCTACGTTCTTCTTACTCCTACTTCAAGCTCTAAAACCAAGTTAGTTAAGTTATATTCTTTCGAATAAGTAGCTTTGGCCTAACTTAACTATACCGGAACTTACTACTGCTTATACGACTAAGCTCAAGGGCAAAAACACTTGGACTAGATCTAATTATACAAGTAATTATCTAATACGTTTATAATACTATACTGGAAGTCTTCTTTAGGTTCTTTTCAGCTCTAATTGACGTTGGATACTACTCTACTTGCTGGAAATAAGCTACAGGAACGATTCTCAAAAAGCCAGGAAAGCCCAATTATATTCTATTTAAAGTATATAAAATAATACTACTCCTCAATTACTTAGGCAAAGTCAGCGAACGGATTCTAGCTCAACGATTAAACTATTTAGCTGAAATAACCCAACTACTCTACTCTAGCCAAATAGGGGGCAGGCTCAAAAAATCGGCTATTAACGCAGCTTTGCTCTTCAATAACGAAGTCGAAATAAACTTAAAACGGAAGCAAAAAACGTCAGCTTTACTTTTAGACGTCAAAGGAGTTTTCGACTATGTAGCTAAAAACTAGCTATTATCAATACTCAAGGACTTACGTCTACCTACTAGTCTAGCTAGTTGAGTATAGTCGTTTCTAAGTAATCGTCTATTACACCTAGCTTTTGACAGCCAAATAGAGCAATTTGCTAACCTTAATACTGGAATCCCCCAAAGTTCTCCGATATCCCTTATCCTGTTCCTTATTTATATAAGGGGTCTCTTTACTAGTATAGCTACAACTTGCCTACTTTCCTATATCGACGATATAGCTCTAATAGTTACTACACCTAACTATATAAGTAATATCAAGATACTAGAGAGAGATTGATTGATTGATTGATTATTCCTTTTAACGTCCTTTGTAAGTCGAAGACTATAGTAGGACAGTTAGAGCTAGAGCTCTAACAAGCTATTGTAAATACAAGATTGAGAGTCAATATAGTCTGGGGACAGTGAGGGCCAAGCCCTAGTAGAACTAGAGAGAGAAGTAGCTAGGCTATTTGATCAAGGAGCTAAAAGTGCGATTTAATTTGATCTTGCAAAGACCGAACTAATCCACTTTGGGCCTAGCAAAGCTAAGCTACGCCTGCCGGATCAAACCCGAATTGAGCCGAAACAGCTAGTTAGGTGGCTCGGCATTTGGTTTGATCGTAAACTCACCTACAAAGAGCACTTCAAAATCCGAATAGCTCAAGCTAAATCAGCATTCCTATGCCTAGCCCGCCTAGCTAATACTGAGCGCAGTTTATCACTAGCAGCTATACGCTAGCTATATATAGTCTGCGTAACGAGTATTGCTGATTACAGATCGATTATCTGGTGGCGTGGCCAAGCTGGCTTCAAAAAGCGAGTCTAGGAGCTCCAAAACCTAGCTTTACGTAAGATATTAGGGGTATTCAAAACAGCCTCTATTATACTAATGGAAGTGGAAGCAAGCTTGCCCCCCCCTGGAATCCGGCTTAATAGCTCAATCCGGCAATACGCTCTCGGACTTACAAAGCTCTCTAAAAACTACCCAGTTAATTTAGAAGCTAGCAAAAATACTGAACGAGCTAGCGCTGATTTAGCTAATAGATCAATAGCTAGGCAATACTTAGTTAATTCGGAACCCGACGATACTGAACTAACTTTAACTATATAGCTAGACCGGATTACTAGCTCAATTAGCTATATAGTTAACTATAGCTACAAACGAATCTAACATTTCCAATTCGCCCCCTAGGCCCGAAAAACACTTTATTCAGTCGAAATCAGTCAATTGCCCAAAGATGAAGAAACGTTGGTTTACAATACCCGAATATCGATCCCGAATACCCGAATTACACATGTTTACTCCGACGTTTCCTATATATCCGACAGTATAAGTGTCGGAGTCGGTATAACTATACCTACTCAATATAGTAGCATAGTTAATATCGGAGCCGAACAACTAGTCTACAACGGAGAACTTGAAGGGGTTACGCAAGCTATTGAGTACGTTAGTTCAATAGCTATACCCCGGCATAAATACCGGATCTATTCGGATAATTAAGCTAGTCTACACTGCCTGAAAACACCCCCGGCCAAGTTTGCCAAATCAGGGCTATTCAGGCTACCGAAGTAGCAATCCAAAAACGGGCTAGTATCGAGCTAGCCTGGGTTCCAGGGCACACCGATATCGAAGGAAACGAGCTTGCCGATCGCTTAGCTAAACGAGCTATACTTGAAGAGCCCAGCTCTAATAATACTAGCTTCGCCTACCTAGGAATGAAAATCCAGGGAATTCGCAGGGCAGAGTAGTTAAGTTATGTAAATAACTATACGACAAATAACCCCAATTCCAACCTACTTAGAGAGGCCAGGCCCTCAATTCCACCTAATACGAAAAGGGAAACAGCTAGTGCGTTCTACCAGCTCAAGCTAAGCCACGGATACCTCAAATTATACCTATTTAGGCTAGATCGCTCCAATAGCGTTGAAAGGAATAAACAAACAAACAAGTAAAGAAGAGAATTATCTTATTATAATCTTTAATTTACATAAGAATTTAAAATATATAACACACTGTTTAAATTACTTGTTATAAAGTATTATTATATTAAAAGTCTAAGACTCTAAATAAAAGTCTAAGACTCTAAAGCTTGTTTATTGTCAAACGGACTATTTATATTAAGTTTAACTAATTAAACCTAGCTTAATAGCATTCCTTTGTCTTAGTAGGCGAGTCGGACCGCTCTGGACTCCGACCGTTGGAAATATCTGTTAAAGCAAAAGACTCTCCCAACTCGTCACTCGGGTCACTAATCAATTTGTCCATGAAGCTGACGTAGTTGTATTGTGGCATTCCTCGGTCTTCCTGCAGATCTGGTCCCTTATGTAAAGGTACGATCATGGTGAGCTTTTCGATAACATCATCAGGCACAAGACTATGTCGAAGATCCATTTCCGTAATATATGGCTTTCCGTCAGCAACTTCTCGGAAACTCTGGAAGACCTGTTCTGCAGTGTTCTGATCCTCAGTAACATCGACCATGAATCTAATGAATTGCTCAAAAGTGACATAGTCCCTGCCGTTAGAGGTCTCAAGGAAATATTCGTGCATTTCGTTCTCGCTAAAGACAAGCCCAAGCGATGCTAGAGCAGCACTGAACTCGAGTTCTTGAAGGCTATTAGTGGCATCTCGATCGAAGTGGCGGAAGACACTTTCGAACTCCTCTAGCTGAATTGGCGTTAAATTTGTCATATTGCGTGCCACTACTTGATTATCCAAGAAGGCCAGCTTCTTTGAGACCGAATTCTTGACCAAGCTAAGTTCATAGCAAAGCTCGTCGTATGTGTAAGTTGTGAAGTCGTTCTCCTCAATATTTGCCTCCTCGCATTTTTGATCAACCACCGCAATAGTTTCTAGGTACTGGTTTAATGGCGTCAAATTCTCGTTCAGCCGCCTGACATGTTGTAGCTGATCCTCAACGTCCCCCTCCAGTCCCGATATAGCAAGTTGCATGGTGTTTAGTGCAAGAGCGAAATCATTCGCTTTGTCTGCGAAGGATTTACGCAGAGCATTCTTAATGCTGTTAAACATTAACACAAGTCCTTTGGCCATTTAAATTCAGCTCAACTTACTCTCTTATCGTTTCGTTAATGAGCTGGCCTCTTGCCATTTCGGACTTCATCAAAGCGGCCCATTCCTGTTCCACCACGCTTAGTCCCAACTCTGGCGGTGGCTCGTATGCCCTCAACCTATATGTGCTCATTTTTGTTTTGATGTTGCCCAATAGCGCAACTAGGTCGCTCTTCTCCGCAACCCATTCTCTTTTTTCGCCCCTTTTGTAAGCGCTGAATTCTGTTGCTTGCCGTTTCGCATCGGCGTATGATCCCTCAAATGCTGCTTGCTGCCATTGCAGGCCTTGATCCCTGATATTATTTAGCAACTGCCTCATCCTTCTCTCATAGCTGCTCTGCATTTCCCAGGCACCCTGCATATTGTTCACGAATTTCTCGACCCGCCTTCCGGCATTCTCGACCTTCTCCATTTGTGAGAAAGCATGGAACCAATAGGCGATGTATGTCATCAGACTCCTCTCATCTGGTTTTGCGACATCGCACACATCCTCCACATCCAAGAGGTCGGGGATCCCAATTTCCTTGTGAGCAATCTCAAACGCCAATTGCATGTTGCCCCGATGATCGTCCTTATCTAAGGAATCATAGTCAATCAGGTCTGGTCGATGAATATCCAGCAGTGCGCAAAAGGCCAGGCCATCGTTCCAGCTGTCGGTGAAATTTCGCACATCAACTTCATCGTAGCAGGCCGTTTTCCTTTGGCACCAAAGTAACAGGCCTTCCTTTGCCGTCATTCCTTCTTCATTAATATCCGAGATGGTAAACCGCAGAATCAAGGTCCATATCAGACCTAAAATAATCTTTCGATTGCCGTCTACGACATCTTCGGCTCCGATATTCGTCATTTGTATCCCGCGCGACTTAATAAAGTCTAAAGATAAGTTGGCATTTTCGAACCGCTGTACTCGGAGTTTGGGCTTCGCCGCATATCGACCGAGGGATTCATTGGAAAGACATTCGAGAAGATGAATAAGGATAACCTGACCGGATCGAGCGGTGTTAGTATCGGGTTTGGGGGTTACTATAGTACACATCGGAGAGAGGAAATAGTTTCATACCCCATCACTGAGATCCTTCACAAGATCTACAACAGATAACTCTCGAGCTTCAATCTTTGTGTTCAACCTTAGGACGTGATTAGCTAGGTAATCATACGGCCGAACCCCTCGGTCGCCTTACCATTTTGTGAAGGTCTTCTGCTGGACGGTAATCCATTTCTGCTGCTCCGCAAAGGCCATCTTCGACAGGGCCTGCTCATGCGGCGGTTCGATGGATTTCAATCCGTGACCCACGGGGAGGCTGGCGGTATTTCGATTCTGGAAACGGCCTCTGCGGCGCCCTGGCAAGATCTCACCGCTTGTACCAGTTGAGGCGGCTGGCTTAAGGCTTGCGCTGGCACTACGCTGCAGGCGGGTTGTGAATTGTTTAGATCGATTGGCTTCCCTCTGTGACGATGCGCGATGGCGGCTGCTCTTAACCTTGACGATGTTCGTGTTGATACTTTGGGGTGGTGAGGGTGGAAAGGGCGGAGATGGCGACGGCGACCATAATGTTGACGGTGATGAGTTGTTTACTCGCGCGGAATCACAGGAGGAGACGCTGTCACGACAACCGAGCCGCGACGGTGGGGGGGTGGTGACGATCAAATCCCGACCACCACCGTATTGATATTTTGACATTGGTATGGTCGTTGAGATTGACATGGTTTCATCGCACATGGCAGCCATTTTCCCGACTCCCTTTGACTGCTGCAAATTCGGTTGAAAATAGAGTTATGCTCGTTTTCTTCCTTTCTTTTCTTCTCTTTTCCTTCCTTCCCTTCGTCGCGTCTGCAAGCCAGATATTATATTATTACAATACGGGAGACCTTCCCCCATTTGCAAGCCCCGTTGCTGTGCATAATGAAACACTGCCTTGATTGTCGCATCTTCGAATCCCCCTTCCGGCACAGCGAGGCTCAGTGGCCCTGTGTGACAAAATCCATGCTCATATTGCCCTGTAACTAATCGTTCATGCGTTACTCGATCGAGTACGAGCGCTCCCTCTGCTCTCTCTGCTCCCTTAGCCGCCCTGCCTCTCCCCTCCGGGGCCGCAGAGGTGGGTGGGTCGGCTGTGGTCCTAGGCTAATATTCATTCACCAATCCTTATCCAAAATTGTCTTCGTTTTGAGGAGCGTTGCAAAGGTCGCATGAAATCCAGAAGCCTTGATACTCGTGCTGTACGTAGTATGTGGTACATACCGACCTAGGTACCCACCAGGTACCTTAGGCAAGGCGTCCTTTCCCCCACACCCCTTCTGCGACCGCTCCGCATACCTAGGTACAGTAAGAAGTGCTACCTCGGCCTGCCTACCTACTGGTGCTACTTAGGTTATCGAGTCTGAAGTCGTGTTATCTTCCCAGAACCGCCCACCCATACACCTCTCAGCGTCGACAGTGAATGCAGAATTTCCCCCAATCCACAGCAGTACAAGTCAACAGAGACAGTAAAACGTTTCCATAGTCTATACCGCTAGATAATGATTCTCCGCATTTTGCCATTGAGTAATACATCTATAAAATGGTGACCCATTTCGACGTCTGCTCCCGGTTGAATGGGAGGACATATATGGGCTCTAGAATCGCACGATGCAATTCACAATCGTCTTCAGGGTACACCACACCTCTTATCGTCTTGTAAAAGTTTAGCTAACTACTGGTGTTCAAGTTCGAGGTAGGCTTTGTGTTCACATCCCTAGGTTTTGGCTCTACTGGGCGCTCTAAAGCTCTAAAAAGCTAGGCTCAGAATGCCACAAATAGGAATATATCATACCCTCTTCGAAACTTCTCTTCCAGCCATATTTCAAATACAATTCGGCCGAAGCTTTGGTAGAACGACGCGCCGACCTCAATGAAGCATTTGCTTCTGCGGTGGCTCACGGAATGTTTCACTTCCGTACGCGATGTAGAACATTAGTGGGGGACGGTCAAGTTGAGATGGCCCCTGGTTTGTTGATAGCACAATGTAGTTGTGGGAAACGGGGTTTGCTAAGGCTTGGGAAGGGCTATTATTTCATATCAACGGCAATATGCACTTGAATGTATGCTAATGCCGCCGTAAATGGAGATGAAATTGAATTTATTATCACTGCAGATCCGCTTGAAGAGGCAGTAGTGGCAGCTAGGGGTCATATTTGCTCCGATTTAACTGCTGGCCAGGGTTATGGGGAAGTGGCCCCAGTGCGGCCCATCAGTCCGTATCCGAATCAGAATCAGTGTCTAATTGCATGGTGAGATGGACGCTCTCATTATCAGATGACTCGCCCTCCGAGGCCATGTGAACATCGTCAATCATCTTCGTTTGGCTATGTGTTTCATGATTATTGCCGCCGTGTGCTGTGTCTGCTGTGGTCTTCCAGGAAGGGCCCGCAAACGGGCTTTCTGTACAAAAGCTATCTTTAGTGACAAAAACATTGCTTGTCGCGCACAAAGTGTTTTGCGTACTAGTACTGCCTGGGATAGGATGGTCTTCGGGATGGCCAAGGCCGGGTTGTTGATCCATGGGACGATCATGCCGAACATGATCTTCTTGTGCTGGCTCAGGCTTCATAATAAAATCCATGCTCTCATCCTCGGAATCCCCATGGCGGGTATCGTCCAAAGGACGCTGTACATTTGAAGTAGGTAGGGGTGGCATTCGGGGTCTGAGAATAATCTCGACTATATCATCGCTGCCGAAATCTCTAGTAAGATGCGGAAGTATGCTAGCCATAGCCATCCCATTCTTCCCCAAAAAGGGGTACAAAACACTGGACAACATAGCATGTTTGTTGTGAGTTAGGATTGCGGTACGTTCGACTAGCGAACGCAGCGGCATATCTAGATGCTGTTGTGGTAGAGTTGATAGCAACAGAGGCAAGAGCTTCGCTGCAGCGACCTGGAGTTTTGCCTCTGCATTTATACTCGAGTTTTCAACGCCCATTGCTAAACTGATACCTTTGTGGTGGAGGAGCGCATTGGAATTTTGGGATGCTGTAATGCTATGGCCATTGGGGGTTTTCTCGACACTTTCAGCGACCCCAAGTTTGGTCGAGTTTGGATCGATGGGAACCAGATCTTTGCAGCACCACCGTATGATGGGCGCAAGTTTACTAGTTTGAGATTTGTTAAGGCTTTGGCCAACATGAATCAAAACACTAGCCATGACAGTATAGGTGACTGATCGGAACTCAGGATTGCTCCTACCAGAAGGAAAACTCCATAGTAGCTGGCAGAGAATGCCGTCCGCTAGCGGAACGAAGCCTTGGTCTAACCTCGTAGCAATGGCATCGACGAGTTGCAAGCCGGCAATATATATTTGAGGCATGCCACACCATAAGGCGTCCTTCTCATCGCGATCAATACCAGGATGGAGTCGAACGCTCCCTTGTCCCGAAGATGAGCTTGAGGACGGTATGGAGATTGATAGCATCCTTGTAATCATATCCACAATAGCTCCTAGAGGTATAGAGACAGATGGCGAGGTTTCACTCCGAAAGTATTCCGTCAGAAACTCGATCAAGCCCGTCAATCGCTCCACACCAGCGAGTATACCATTCCATGCTGGTAGGTCGCTAGGAGTGTTTCCGCCACCACATAGATCGAGGTTGAGGTCAACAGGTGCAGTTGTATAACCTGCGGTCGATTCCCAATCCTCGATAACGGCTCTAAATACATTATCGGCAGTCATGTGGATATCTTTTACAATATTGCGGATTTCCTTTCCCCATTCTTCTCCGCCACCGTTCTTGGGGGCGGTCTGGTGCAGAGCCACGACAAGATGGCGTGCACTCTCCCTGGTCGACAATGGCACAAACATCCCATCCGACACAGTCGGAGCAAGATACGACCTTGTCACAGTCCGGATCCGAGACGCGAACGGTCGGTAGAGGGTGGTGTGGCGAGGTAATAGAGTGGTGAAGGACTGGAATACAGCTTCGACCAGAGAGCATGGCAACCCGGGGGCACCGTCTGGTGAAGCAGAAACTAGATTTAAACAAGATGTTATGAAGCTGGGTAGCATTGGAGTCGTAATCTCTCGGATGAGCGTTGGATATTGATGGGTTAGGCAATATATTTTGGTGAGTGCCATTATACACAATTCCTTTGATACAACAGGATCGGGCTTCTGAGTGATAGTTAGTAGGCATTCATTGTGGACGGAGGAGGCCGCATTTTCTCACCACGAGGATAGATAGTAGCCCTCGAACCCATGACTCTGAACCACGCAGGATCTCCCATTCCCCCACTTCTACCACGCCTTTGATCATGACCATAGCCGCGAACCTCCCTTCTGGACTTCGGCCATTGAGCAAGGCAGACAGTTGCGTCTTTAGCTTGTGGATAAGCCCGGAACTCGCTGAAGCATCAGCTAGATTTGCATTTGCATTTGAAGTAGGGGATGACAGCGGGGCCTGGCATTGCGATATGTATCGCAGAAGTGTTGGGAGGCGGCGTGGAAGTTCAGGGACAGGAATTGCGCTGAGCTGAAAGCAGAGGACACGCAGTTCTGGCGGAAGAGACATTGCGAATAGAGAGACCGGGGAATTGATTTCCGTGCGCTCAGCTTTGTGCGCGAAACTGCTTGGATTAGGGACCTATACTTAGGCCATGGACTAGATTTTGGGGTTGTAAATCTCAAAGGCCCAAAAAAGCACTTCAGCCAAATCCTAGATCCCTCGGACGGCGGATGCCAATTGTAGTATATTCGGCAATGCCTAGAAGACACTTAAAAAGCCTACGTAGGAGCTGGCGATATGAACTCCTCAAAGTTCGACGTCTAGGGTTTGTTAACACGGTGACTGAAGTGAAGTCTCTGGCACCTTTCCAAAAAAAAACTTAAGTGCGGAACTGCGTGTTTTGATTGGCTATCACAACTACGAACAACAAATCCAGGTTCCCTACGCTGCTTTCTGCCCTCCAGATCTCCCCCAGAATAAGCTCCCTCCCTCCTCTCTCACTCATGTCTCAGCCTTGCACTGTCGATGCTTGATACTTTACGGTTATGCACCAGCAACTTTGACCGTTGTATAATGCAATTGCCATCTGTGGCGCGCGACCTTCACATCATCCGGGACCTTTCCTAGCCCCAACGATGAGCGTACGTTAAGTTATGACCCCTAGCCCCAAGACCCCGCCCGAGAGAACACAACTGACCTGTGGTTGCGCAGCGCGAGCAAACAAAGGCGGCCTATTATATCCAACAGTTGGATGAGGCGCGATGCCAGGGCAATTGGGATGCAGTGCCTGAGCTGGTGAGGAAGGTTAAGAAACATGCGCCTAACCGGACCTGTACGTGCTATACCAAGGGCCCCTTTCTAGATTTAGATCGACGGCCACCGAGGGTCTACGGATGTGCATGAGCGGGCATTAACATCAGGAGCAGGCCTCGCATTAACCGCCGAATCCGAATATGCCTTGAGGCAAGCGTTGTTCAATCAATCCAGCTCCTCTCGCCCCACCGCCACAAGGCCTTCGAGTGCAGCAGCGACTCAACCGGCGGCTATTTCCCGATATATTCCCCCGTTATTAGATGCCATAGAGCGAGAGCAGACTTTTGGTGAGGATCAGTTCCAGGCGGCAGTATGCCTCGGGTGGATACATTGGGAGCTGGGTGAGCCTGCCCTCGCTGCGTCTAGGCTTCCCAAGAATATAGAGGAGAAATTTTCGGAGCTGGATGGCATCAATGAAAGCTCAGCAGGATGGACCAGAATATGTGCGGTGAAAGCTACATACATAAAGGGTATGTCACAAATACAGGCAGGGGCTTCTGCTGAAGCGTTGGAAACCTTTGACTCTGCTTTGCCAATTCTGCCAACTACAACATCTACGCCACCTGGCAAGGAGCTGCGCTTCTGGGAGGAACTTTTTCTAGCTGAATTTTGCATGATTTCGAGCCATGCAATCAAGTCCAAGGTAACCCCGTCACTGGAAGCAGAGACGCTCTCTGCCTTTCGCGCTTGGGCCCAATTTTGGGACGCCCAATCTCCAGCAGCTACAGGTGGTCATGCAGTCCAAGCAGATGCTCCTCGACGACGCGTATGGAAAGAATACTATATGGTACTTTCACATCTCTTGCAACAAGAACTGCCATATCCAACAACACCTTTAGCTGTTACCTACGCTGAGTCCTCGGCCAGATTGCAGCAACACACAGAGTTAAAACGGGTCGAGGCGAGATATGAGGCCCTTCTCCTAAGTGAGGTCCAATTCCCAAGAGCAGACCAGGCCAGTGAAGAGGTTGAAGCTTTCGTGGAAATGGTCATGCAGAATTGGCACGTTCTCTGTGGCGGTAGCTGGAAAGAGCAGGATTTGGGTGAGGGGGGGTTAGAGGGTGTTAGCAGAGGCGTTCTTGATATTCTTTATCGGGCTGCGACTAAGACTTTCCATTCGACGGCAATACTCAGGCATCTATTTGCAGCCCACTTAGCAATAGCTGAAGTCGAGTTAGCGCTCAAAGCATTCGATACCTATTTGGATATTGTTAAGAAGGGCAAGGCGCGGATAGAGAAAACCGGGCAATCAGAGCATAGCCTAGATGATGATGAGACAGTGCTTAGGACAGTTTCTGAATGCATCAAAGCCCTTTGCCGTTACAGACCGCGCCAAGGAGCAGAGAGAGCGAGGGAACTGGGGCAGTACTTGACAGATTGGCTTGATAAGCGCCGTCCGTTTGAGCAACATAATGGCAATGGTCGAAGTCTTGCGAATGGACTTTCAGGAAACCCGAACACTATAATTGCTCCAAGGGTATTCGCTATAGTCTGGCGTTGCATTGGGCTGAGCCATGCTCAATGGGCACAAGAAACGCGTGACGCATCAGCTAGAGAGGACATTCAACTTCAGGCAATCACATGCTTCCGCAAAGCTCTTTCTCCAGAGTACGAGAGTTCCACAGACGTGGAGACTTTGTTCGCTTTAGCAACCATCCTTGCTGAACGCAGGGAACTAGGCCCAGCTATTGAGGTTTTAAAGGTTGGGCTATTGCCACCTCGGCCATGTACGCCTATCTCTTCCCACGCGTCGGGTCTCTCGTATGGATTAAGACCATATCCCGGGCGTTTCGCGAGAGAGAAATCATTGATACCTTTATGGCATCTCATGGCCTTGTTGCTCAGTGCGCGGCAGGACTTTGCTACTGCAGTAAGGTCATGTGAAGGGGCCTTTGAGCAATTCCAGGACCCTAAATATCTTTTTGGAGAACAGCAGCTCAATAGGACCTACCGAAGCGACCATTTGAGTGCCAATATTACCCCCCAGGACTCGGGAATTGTCGATGACATGAACGATTTCGAAAAGGTCTGCGTGCTCGAGGTCAAAATGACACAGTTAACGCTTATTGAGGTGCTCGAAGGACCTGAAGTAGCAGTCAATGCAAGTGATGAACTCTTGAGCCTCTACGCAAGACTTTTTGGCGACGTACATGAGGAATCATCTCCTGTGAGGGCAGTTGGAGGTAGTCTGCCCCCTAAAAGCTCTTCGGGTACCGTCAAAACAATTAAAGGCAGTATATTTGGAAGAACCGGTCGGTCCACTCAGAAATCAAACTCACTCGGAACCACTCTCACCGAAAAGGCCAATGCTCCGCGCCCTCAAACTGCACAGACGATAGCAAGTACAGCAGCCCCTACTATCCAAGTCACAGAGGAAAGGATACCTGTAGACAAGCAAACCAAAAATTCAAAAAAAGGCGTGCACCACCACGAGAAATTACACAAACGCGGTGATAGCGTTTCCAGGAAAAATAGTACTAGTGCCCGAAACAGAAGCAGTAGCACCGGTCCAAGATGGAATCTTGGAGCGGCAGATACTACAGTGGGGCCTATTGCAACCATGGCAGAGGTTGCTAAAGGCACAGATAACGGAGATGAACTGTTTAGTGGTGAGCATGGCCAAGTGGGCTTGGCTCTGACTTCCGATTCCTCTGCGCAGCCGCTGCCGGCCCGATCCCATCAAATGTTGGACCAGGAACCTGCTTTCAAGGCCGCACATCTCGACCCCAGGGTTGCGCGGGGTAGGAGACTTCTACAGGCATCACCTTATTCGACTTCGACAGCCCCAGTAATGCGATTTCCAAAGGACCAAGAAAGACGCAGTAGGAAAGCAATCCTACTTAAAGTTTGGCTATTTATCGGTGGTTTCTACCGACGAGCATCGATGTTCGATGATGCTAAAGGCGCTATCGAAGAAGCCCAGAACTTAGTTGAAACGTTAGAAATCGAAGTTTCTAAAGAACTAAAGGGTAACCCTCATATACAGCATTCAAGTTGGGGTTGTGGAAAAAGTGTTGGTGAATTGTGGAGCGATGTTTTTGTAGAGGTAAAAATCCCACATCCGGGTTCATTTTAGTTGTCACTGACGCCCCCTCAGCGTGGATCCATTGCAGTCGCTGAATCTTCTCCTTACACTGGCCTGGAATACTTTGAATCTGCACTTACGAGCTTCGCGGACCACCCCTTGGCGATAGTTGGTCTATCGAGTTTACTTCTCGACATCTATACTGAAGATCTACTTCCCCCAACCCCAGTACCACCGCTTACTGCGCCTAATGGCCACCAAATCCCTTCAGCATCAACGCTAGCTCCCATGGTTGCGTCTCCATCTCGAAAAATTCCGTATCATTCACGCACGACCCCGTCATCCTCCTCACCCCTTACTCCTCAGCGGCCACTTGGTTTACCTTCACCAACGTCTGCTATTAATTTTCCCAAAATTCGACCACCCCCTATCTGTCCAGAGCCTTTTGACGAAGAATCAACTCCTAAAGAATCATCTACGGTTCTCTTAGATCGACTAGCTGCAAGAGATAGGGCTTATGGTCTTCTCACCAGATTGACGAAGCTTGGGTCAGGATGGAACCTTAGCGAAGCTTGGTTTGCGCTGGCTAGGGCTTATGAGGAAGGTGGGCAACCTGAGAAGGCCAGGCAAGCATTATGGTGGTGTGTAGAGCTCGAGGAGGGCAGAGCCGTGAGAGATTGGAGTGTGGTTGGGGGCGGCAGATATGTTCTGTGATTTTGACGATATACACCAAACTGGATAGCTCAATATCGTAGTGTTGGAAATAGATGAGACCTACCTACTTATTCAGCATGGGAAGTATAGCGGAGCGGGAATTACATAATCTTAGTACACTCTCATTCCACTTCCTCTTGGGTACATACTAGCTGTGGGTGAGCCGATGTCTTTTTCGAAACGGCGCCTAGCAAATCTCCATTCAAGGCATCTTAGGCGAGACTAGGTCTAATAGGATTTATAAGCCATATGCCTCTTACATTGCGCACTGAACTCTTACTTGCACTCTATTCTTTTTTGGCCTTGCATCTTATTCCATTTCTCAGGTGGAGAACCTCAATGTTCCCTCTTTCATCTAACACTTGGCATTGCAAAACGTTTACGGATGATTTATATAAGACGAATTATACAGAAAACTATATTTTCCAAAACATGCAAGATACAGCCAATTCCCAAGTTTTATTTCTCCAGCACAAAACTCACCATCGCCCTCCCAGGAACACTCCCTGTCACCACCCCAGCGCTCGAAATGCTCGCCGTAGTTGTACTCATGTCATGTGTATTATCTGTGAGCCATGCAGTGACCTTCGTCGCCGCAAAATCTCCGTTAGTGCTAATACTCAAGCTCGCTGCGCTTGCACCTGTATTAATGACCACCATAGCTAGAGTTCCATCCGTATTCAGATATGCACTCATTTGCAAGCCGTTCCCGCCTCCTGAGGTTCCTACTCTGACGGACCCTGGTTTTGCACTCCTGGCAAACTGCCCAAATGCCCATAGCCGCTTGGAAACACTATAGGTGGTGCCAGAAACCGATATAAGCTTGGAGTTTGTGTTGCCGGTTTGGAGGCCAATCCAATACAGATAGGCGCTACAATTTGCATTCACCACCGCAGTATGGATCAGCGAGGCCCAGCGCATACCTTCTCCCGCTCCACCAGAGCTGTAAAATGCTGTCTGCCATGCCCCATTTAAATCCGCGTTCTCAGTCTGCCAAACCCGCCGGGTCGTGCTGAGAGGGTTTCCAGGGGAGCTGGTATACGGGTGAGAAGTGATGACTGAGAGGAGAGACTCGGCACCCGCCGATCTGATCTGGGAAGTCATGCTGGCCTGGTTGGACCAACCCTCAGAGTCGCAGCAGTTGATACCGGTTGAGAGATTGGCCGCCTTGATAGTCGGGGAAAGAACTTTGATGAAATCTGCTGCTTGTGTTCCGGATGAGAGCATGCTGGCATAACTTGCACTATTAAGCAAAGTTAGATCGATTAGATTAGGGGGGATGAAGGGGGGGGGGGGAGATGGAGGGGAGTACTTGCCTAAATTCTGGCTCATTGAGGAAACCCAGATGCGTGATATCAATACCCGCTTCTTGATAATACTTTACATATTGGACGAGGTAATTTGCATAGGCTTGTTTCCAATCGCCGCTGGAGCAGCCATGCCCACTGACTCCACATAGATACCCACCGTTATTCTCGTTGTTGTTCGTCTTCATATATCCCGGTGCGCTCCATGCGTTGGCATAAAATGTCCTGACACCATAGGTATATGCTTGCTTGGCGACGAACAACTGGCCACTGTCTTTCCCATCCCAAATATAATTTGGAGCGGCACTAGGAGACCCGGGGCTCTTGGGTGCAATAGAATTCATGTGGTCGCTGCTTGAATCTGGGGATGAACCAATACCGATGCGCAATATCGTCATTCCCGCCCCCGTTTGCGGATCGAAGAGTAGGTCAAGAACCTCCTTTTGCTGTTTGGCTGGAAGATTGACGATAACGTTCGCCCTCTGAAATGCCTCCGAAAATCCAAAACCATCCATTGTTTGGTATTTTTTGCTCACATCTATAGTTATTGCAGTCCCCGACTGTCTTGATAAATTCGGCCATGCTACCGCTATTGAGGGAATAGTAGCGGCTAACGCACAATGAAGAAAATGCATTTTTCTCTTGCCTTGAGTTACAAGGCAAAGGATGAGAGTTAAAAAATTATAAGGGAAGCTTGAAGGAGAGCACAAATAGTACAACCCCTTAACGAGATTGAGATATTCAACCAGCGAGGCTTGCCCATTTTTATAACTAGAAGTCCAACGACTTTGCGTATACCAAGAAGGTTCAACGGAAGTTTTTGTTTAGCCTTGCAACTGGCCGCGATATTGGGGTACTAGGGTATCTTCGGTATTGCGAGCGACGTGCAAGCCCAGGACAGAACACTTAAAATCCACAAGTGATATTGGGTTATGAGTGCGGACAACCAAGGTTCTCCGCCAATTACTAGGTTCGGATAAACAGGTCTCTGCCGGAATGTATAGTAGATAGTTGTATCATCGCGAGGCTAAAAGTAAAGGGGAAACATTTTCCCATTTTGCGACCCTATCATAATGCTCTCTGCAATCCTTCGTGAAAGCCAAGACAAGCCGTATTAATTGAATATAAGTCGCAGGGTATTTGTCACCCTCCGTGGACAATGGAGAGTTTTGAAGGCCACTGAATGTCTAGTTCTCGGCAATTGGAATTATCTAAAACACCCGGATATTAGAAATCGGTTCTGCTCTCTATTTAATAACACTGCTAACTAGCTAACCAAAAAATTACATAATTATATGTTTCACTGAGTGTGGTGTTATAGTACTTAGGATCTACACATCTAGTATTGATTATAATAATTTGGCTACTCAGCTTTTGAAGTGGCGTATAGTTGATATGAGTAGCTAGAAGAATAGGCGACGATGAGCGCCACAGGCCTAGAGGATATATGATTTTTCAATAGATGGCACATTGAGTGCAATAAAATAAATAGTGCGATTTTTTAAGGAAGTTGTAAGTTTTTAATTATGTTTTGTGTACTGCGGAGACGCTATCCTACCTGTACCATATCGTATACCAGATGCGGACAAGATAAGGAGAGACGAAGCATTGGTGACGAGAAGTGACTATACTCAAGATGGCACAAGGATGAATTCTCTAGGCTATCGGGTGGGACTGATCAAGGGGAGTTAAAAAGCGAGTAGGCTAGAGTAGGCATTTACCTTCGTGAGATTCCTCCTAGCCTCAGCCCGGTACTATAGGACCTCTGGGTGAGTCGGTGAAGGAATTAGCACAGCAACGGATATTGTAACTGCTTGTGATGTTTCTTCACAATGTCTAATTCAAGCGGTTGGCCGAGTTCTTTGTGTACAGAATTTCCAAATCATGATGAGATAATCTTCTCATGGAATCTCTTCATATATCCTATCACCTTCCTGGGGTGGTTGTAAGAAGTCATTTGGCACTTGCTTCGGGATCTGTCGCTCCTCAGCCCACTGTCTAATTGCTTCGAAGTTTTTGCATTTATGCTCAGTGTTGAAGTCCACAAACGCTTTTGGTGCATGCAAGTCCCACCAGACTTGGCCGAGAAGTCCAGTATCGGGCATGCACATCAACTGCTGGCGGATGATGTCGAGGCAATGGGTTACATGAAAGCGAACGATGTTGTCTTTATTCTTGAATGCACCATTACCTCGAGCATGGTAATAATCATAGTTGAAATAGAGCGCTTGCCGAAGTAGATCAAGGCAGTGGAGATGATGCAGTCCTTCGACATTGGCGGGGAAGCCACCGCCATATCTAGAGGAAATCTTCACTTGGTCTAGTAACAGGCCGGATTCGGTGGCTTCGCTGGCGGGAACAGCCAAACTCCTATCTTCGAGGGGTCATTAAATATAAGCAAACAGATCTGGAGGAAGGATATTTACAATTAACACCAATCGACCCCCATGCGGCATCAACTTCAGGTCCGGCACTTTGTCGAAAAACGTTCTCCTTCAGGAGCGAGCCGTTAAACCGAACCGTATGCAGCGACGTGTCAACTTTCTTGAGGATTGGAGCTATTTAATATCTTAGCAGCTGCTTTCGGGCTAGTGGACATCAGGGGGCCTTTACAGTACTTCTGAACTTGTGTAATACATTCCCTCTGAAACCAGGCGGACTTTTGACTCCCAAGAAAAACACCCAAGGCAAAAGCAGATATGGTGCTCATAAAAGCGACAAATATGTGGAGGAGGATTCGATTATGATTTCTAGTAGAGCTGTTGTACTGTACGAACCCTTTCGACAGCAATTGCTCTTGGGCCTCAAATGACGATGAGCCATGCTCGCTCTCGCCTTTCAGTGAGGTGTACATGGCGTTGGGAAGTAGAAAGCGGCAACGAGTCCCAATATTAAGTGCGTGACGGAAGAAAGACAAGATGTTGACATGAACAATTTAGACGGAAATGGGCTTTAGAAATGGGTAGTCCTAGACGCCTCGATGGCAAAGCTCGACAATAACCCTTCGGTTAAGGCCGATCCATGACCATCTCAAAAGGGAACTGGTGGGAACCTTGAATAATTGTTTTTGTAACGGGATACGAGCTCCACAAGGTCGCACTTGCTCAACCAATAAAGCTTGCTACTCAAGACACTCATTCGCACAGAGTAGACCAGAGGAAGGGAGTCTCCATACGAGGCAACTCACATCATCAGCGAAGGCGCACATGGATGCCCATATATGACACGAGCCGGGAAGATACGAGACGGAGGCAAACTCTGTGATACCGTGATTATGGTGAGATTATGCGGCACGACAGCGAGATCACGGTGGTACTAGCGATCGGTCGTCACCGTTGACGTGCGTGTGCCAACTCAATTCGATCGGCTTTGAATCTTCGTGGCCCTGCAGAAGCTTTGGTTTGACTTGCAAAGGGAGTATACGAGATGTGTAGTAGCAACTAGCGTACTGCAAAGGGCCCATGACCTGGGTTGGCAGCTGGTTATGCAGCGCGTATACTAGGTAAAGCTTCTGTTCAACACTTCCCCTGCAACTTTGCAAGTTGCAACTACGCATCGACCTCATTTGCAGATTCGCTGGCCATCTCAAAGAACTCTTGCTCCCTGTGGCTATTGTTATAGGCATATGCGAACCGTTAACCAAGTGATCGACGGCGAGCTCACATGGACATCACCGCAACCACCCTTCTGCCTCGAGGGTCCGAGGTACAAACCTCAAGGAGGGGAAAATGCCGGCAGCCGTTTTGATTAGATCGTTTCCGAGTTTGATGCCGTTTGCACCATGTGCTACATGGTATATTGGACGTACTCTCCGATGTAGTTTGCCGTCAGATTTGCTTGAAAAGCTCCAAACGGCATGTTTGGCAAGGCCAAAATTGTTGAGTTTGTATTCATGATTAGATAGTAACCGTGATGTCGCCACCAACAACCTACCCGCCTGTGGTGGCATGGGGTTTGGTAGAGGTATACCGCTGTATACTCCACTATATATTTCAAGGTGATCGAAGGGATCCGTCTTCATCTTCAGCTTCATCAGTTTATCTCCATCCTCCCCTCTAGTCATATTATTTTTTACCTAAATCAAGCTTCTAAGCCTTTCACTCCCAAACTCCTTCCACCATGCGTGCTTTCCAGTTCATCGTTTTAGGCGGTGCGGCCGTCAGCTTTGTCGTCGCAGCTCCTGTTGCCGAGCCGGAGCCTTCTCCCTCCCCTCAGCTCAATTACAACGACTATGGTGGTATGTTTTTTGTGTGCGCTACTATAATAACACTTTTCTTTCATGTTAATCATTGTTAATAGACTATGGGAACTACGGCAAATACGACTACTACCCTACACCGGGTCCAACTCCCACTGCATATGGCAAGTACGCTTCATATGGCAAATACCCGGAGAAACGACAAGTAGCTCCTGATGAAGTAATCGACCCTGGAGACTATAGTGGTACGTGGTAATCTATATATTTTCAAAGGTCCGCGAGTAGTGCCAATTCCGACAGATTATGGCCAATACAACAATTACGCACAAAAGCGCGAAGCTGTCCCTGGCGAAGTAGTGGACTCCGCGAGTTATGGAAGTATGTATTAGTCCGTATCCTTTCTCGAGATTACATTAATGGAAAATCGAATAGATTATGGCAACTACGGTAGATACGGCAGATACGGCAGCTACGGAAGATACCCAGAGATGCTCGAAGCTGGTCCTGGCGAAGGAGCAGACCCTGCGAACCATGCCAGTATGTTCTGTCTGTATCCTTTCAAAGTTACATTAACTGAAATTTGAATAGATTACGACGGATGCGGCTCGCACCCGGAGAAGCGCGAGGTTGCTCTAGAGAGTGGACTTGATCGCGGCGTTATGTAACCCATTATTATTTGCTTTGGAGTCCCGCAAGTGATAGCATGTCCAACAGATTACAGCAACTACGGTTCGTACACAGGATATCGTCACAACAAGGGTGAAGCCGAAGTTCAGCCTTCAGTCTAAGCCTGCTTCCACATTCTGATTCTAAGTTGAATAAGTTGGGTAGTTTGTGTAGTGGAGGCTTGCTACAAAGGGCGGGTAAGACGAGTTCCGCTGCCATCTCGAAATCAAGGCCAATATAAACAAATAGTTTTAATGCAACAAAAATTGTATGGGGTTGTCATTTATAGATTGCTATTGCCACTGGGTATATCTGGATGCTCCTTCCTGCTGAGATTTGTTGTGTGTTGCTGGATCTCTAAAGATAGTGCTAATATTAAGTAACAATTAATGGGTGTGAAAAGGAACTAGAACTAGAACTTAAACTTGAAGCTATAAAGGTCCAACAGCTATTACTTAGATATAAATCTGATATCGCGTAAATATCTAGCTGAAATTGAGATATTCAAGTTATATAAATATCTGCCTGAAATTAAGATATATATACCTACCTAAGTAAAGTAGGTAATAGCTGTAGGTACCTGATATTTCTAGCGAAAAGTGCGCTTTTTCTGGGATACTCCGGTCCGGGACACGGATGTGAGTCCGGAACTCAGTAGTAGTCGTATGATTGACTTATGACAATGACGTATAAGAGTTAAGAGGCTGAGCGATGACCGAGGCGTTAGGTGGTTAGGCGGCGAGTCCACAGCAGGCTGGGCAAGCTACGAGTACCTGCGTGGCATAGAGCGAGGACGAAGTATACCAACTACCAAGTACTACGTAAAAGTACCCGGTACCTTAGGTGGGTAGTAGTGTACTATGTAGCCCGGAAATCACTGATAATAAACCCCAGGGTCACCAGGCTGTTACTGTAGCACCTGTAGTTGCCTACGAGGTAGATACCTATAGGTATACGGTAGTAGTAGGTACGAAGTACTGTACTTACGAAGTAGTACTTTAGAAGGCTGACGAAAGTCGCAAACCTGCCCGCTGACTTACCAGGTACCTTAAGTCAACGTATGCCATAGCCAGGCGCCAGTCGCCAGTCGCCAGAAGTCCGCCCCCGGTAAATAACCGAAAGTCCCTACCAGCACTGTAACCCGCCCGCCAGCCTGCTCCGAGCGCTGTACACGGATCCGGTACATTTACGCTCCTGTAGGCAGGTATGCCGTGGACCTCTAACTCCTGGCTGTACAATTCGGAATTCTAACCATTCCCCTTACCATCTATTATACTTCTCTTCCTCCTCCTCCTCCTCCTCGGCTTGTGCCTGTGCCTTCGTTCGTTAACTCTATCCGCAAAACCGTCTTGGTCAAGGTGGTCAAGGTTTCAGCACGACTATCGTTCATGCGAGGGTGCTGGGCATCTTAGGTAGGCATCTGCAACACACTTTAGTACTATATCCTTTCTTTCTTCGTTGAGGTCTTTGGAAATAACTTGTTGGCCCTTGCTGATAAGATGATGTTCGCCTTGCCAGATTTTATGGCCTCGTCGAACGTGAGGACGAGCGACAGCCCACATCCACTGCAGTCCTCACAGTCCTTCTCGAAGCTTGAGCCCCGTAGTCACGACTGCTCACCTCGCACTCAGCGGGCAAATACAATTCAAAATGGCGTGACGCCAGAGCCTGCGGCCCCCTACCAGGCAAATAGCAGGAACAGAATGGCAGGCACCCCAGAGGACCAGGTGGATCGTGGACCTGATATTCAGGTCCAGGTCGGTGATAAGCTGCCTGCCGACTTTGACGAACTCCCAATAGAGCTCGTGAGTCTGGCAGACAGGTGAGTCGCTCCAATTGCCTGTTATCTCCACGTACAATACTGAGTCCTCGATAGCTTCATCGACTCCCTATCCGCAAAAGTCCATCCGACTCCGCCAACGGCCGACAAACTGTCAAGTTTGTTCCAGGACTTTTACGTAGTAGCCACCACACATATCAATACACATATTTCAGCCTTGTCCTCGCGCCAACAAAGGGGGAAGTCCCCGGTGCCCTCGGTCTCGTCGCTCTCGTCGACCGCAAGTAAAATTAGGGCCACCGCAGTTTCGATTGGCAACAAGGACCGCCCAAAAGCTCTACCTGAGAGGAGGGATTCTGAGCAGCAGATGCTTACTGCTGAAGAAATTGCGGACCGGAAGCGGTCAAGGCGAGTCCTTGAGTTGAAAAGGGTTGCCCTGGAGGAAGCCGTAGAGAGACGATTGTGTGAACGTATCTACGACCGTATATTTCGGCACAGATCTACTCAGGATGAAGCTCAGGATGAGAAATTGCGATCTAAAACTGCAGCTCTATCGGTGGTCGGAATTGGCCTGGGGGATCTTGGGATTGATCTGGGCCATACGAACGACCCCGATTCTTCCGAAGACAAGGAGACTGAAGTACGCGAGTGGCTGGAGGGCGCCAGAAATGAGCTGGTTGCCATGAATGATCAAAAATATCCGTTAGGCAAACTTCACCATTTGAAAGCAGCTCATAAGAGTATCGTTGATACTCTATCCCATTTCCATCCATCCTCTTCTGCCGATGAGATTATGCCTATGCTGATCTATACATTAATTACTTCTCGGCCTGAGGGTATTGATGTCATCAGCAATCTTTACTTCATCCAACGGTTTCGAAATGAAAGCAAGATTGACGGCGAAGCCGCGTATTGCTTGACGAATCTTGAAGCGGCCATCACATTTCTTGAAACGGTGGATTTAGCTAGCTTGAGAGCAGATGAAGCTCCTTCGGGGCCTCCAAAATCCAATAGCCGGCCCACTACTCCTAAGCTAGAGAAACCTGGTTCGACAACCCTTGGGCTCACACCGCCGTCATTGATATCGACTCCAGAGGTGAGCGCCCCAGCTACAAATGTGACCGATACCCAAGGCATTGCTTCTCCGGCGGGACTTCGACCATCCATACAAGTCCATAATCGGCGAATTAGCGAAATGTTTCAGCCTCCGGCGCAGGTATTTGGAGCAGCGGGTGATGCAGTATTGAATACTGCGGACCAGGGCTTCAAGACAATTGGGAATTCTCTTGGCGAGAGCTATAAATTCCTCGTTGGAAAGCTCAAAGAACGGCAAAATGAGACTATCGGCTTTTCATCCGATATCATCGTACCCAAAACATTAGATGACGCTCGGAAACTCGTGAGCACGCCACCCCTGGAAGCTGAACTGTCCACCAGTGGAGCTCGTTCGCTTCATGTCCCAGAGAAAATTGGCCAAATGCGTAACTCCTCCGGGCCTAATCAAGGAGAAAGGATGCTAGGTTTGATTGGTGGTCGCAAGACCGCTCGAGACAGGAGTGCTGATAGCAACCAAAGCTCTGGCAGCAACCAGAAGCTCGCCTTGACTGAACAAACCGGCGAAAAAGGGACAACGCCCTCTCCACCCGCTCCCTTAACATCCACCAATCCTGCAATCGTGGAATCCATGCGAAATCTAGGCAATACACTAAATCCAATGAACCGAATTGCGGGGATGAGCATGATGCGTGGATTTGGACGCCCCCCCGTAGCATCTTCTCCGACTCCTCCAGCGAGTAAATCCATCCCGGACGGTCGTGTCGCTGATCTGGTGACCGTATGTTACCTCTTAACTCGTTAAAATCAAATACACTGACAAATAGCAGACATTTCCCGATCTTGCCCCGGCTCTACCCCCCAAGGAGAGTGATATTACGAAAGTTGCACCGCCTATCAAAAAGTTCATGGAGTTGGAAAATCCTGGAGACTTGAAACTCAATGAAGTCTTGGAGCTTCTGAGAGATTATAGACGCCTGGCAGGGGCGCTGGAAGATATGGGCGCTGTTTGATAATATGGCATTGTTTAATGGAATAGTCCAGAGGTAGGTATTTATACTATGGCCAATCACATTATATGTATTTATGGCATATGGGCGGCGTTATTTGTACGATTCTTTGTATCATTGTGTTGGGAGAACTGGCTGGCTTTGAAGTACAGTATGTGATATTGTACCTGATGAGTTTAAATAGTGATCTTGCACATATACTCACTTTTCAGAAAGAGTATCCATATGATTACACTAGGCAGTGGCTGATAGACGACTCTCGATGTCGGTTTGCTTGACCTCCAAGTCTCCTTGCGTTCAACGAAGATTACTTCGCCTCCGCGTTTAAACAACGCTAAACCGAATTAAGCTAGACTGTTCGCTACACGCTCTTACTGGCCCATTCAACTACCTAGGTATTCAACGTGACTTTGTGTCAGAATAACAACGGTACAGTACGAAGTATAATCGCTTAAATTGGCTTAAATCCGCCTGATGTTCTATTCAGACCCTTGTTACCTTATAGCCCTTACTAGCGCTGTGTGCTAGCGTGCTGGTACAAGGGATACGCCTCAACGCATCTCCATGTCTGGATTGCTGCTCGGCATGTGCCAACATCTACAACTCCTTTCAAACAAGAATGGCTCTTCCACGGCATCCAACTCCAAAGTGCACCTCTGCCGGCAGAGTCACGTCCCGAATGCTGCTTTCGTTCCTCTTGTCGGCCCCCATCGCCACCGCTTGGAACGATGCCGCACGTCAACAACATCAGCAATACCCACCGCCTCCAATACCGCCCATATTCCCATCCCTTCCTCCCGACACACAACCCCATAGCCCTGGGGGGGAGAATGCGCATGTATTTGTAGGCCACTCCTATCTTGTTATTTACACAACCCAGCAACTAATAGCACGCCAATAGAGCTTACGCCATGTCTTCCACCAGGACCTCAACCGCCCGGCCGATCACCTGCGGCTCGATGTGCCAAAGTCAGCATCGGCAGTGTGGATAGAGTCAGAATCGGAGGACGGCACATTAGAGGAAGTAGACCGGCCACTGTTGGTTCGGAGTAGCCCGATGACTATACATCGATTAAAGGATCGACGCCCCTCTGTCGTGGACCCTATGGTGGCTGCTGCCCGGGAATACAATCAAGTCTGGGCCTCCTCTCCACAAGCGTGGACCTTTGACGAAGTCCTCGGCCCAGATGTCACCGATAGAGACACCGTCTTAACTTTCGCTCAAATGGCGGCAAACGCTTACGTTGACACTCCGGGTCAAGGGGACTGGAAAGACGTTAATGGAGGGTTTAACCGAACCGATGATCGCGGTTTTGGCTGGGAAAGTGATGGGTTGCGAGGCTATCTCTATGCCGACGAGGATTACTCGACGATAGTAATCGGCTTAAAGGGCACAACCCTCGCCATATGGGATGGTGACGGCACGACAACGAACGATAAAGAGAACGACAACCTTTTCTTTAGTTGTTGCTGTGGGCAGCAAGGAAGCACGTTTTATCGTACCGTTTGCGACTGCGCTACAGGAACATATACCTGCAACTTGACTTGCCTGAAGAGAAGTTTAACGAAGGAGAATCGATACTACGCTGCCGCTCGACATTTATACAACAATGTTACCGCGCTGTACCCAAACTCTAATGTTTGGATGTCTGGCCACTCGCTAGGAGGTGCTGTGAGTGCTATGATCGGCCTAACTTATGGCATACCTGTCCTCACGTTCCAAGCCGTACCAGACGCCTTACCAGCAAACAGATTAGGCCTCCCTGTTCTGCCGGGCACAGATCCTGATCGGCCAGGACAGCGCGACTACACTGGAGCTTTCCACTTCGGACAGAATGCCGATCCCATCTTTATGGGTACGTGTAATGGTGCCACAGCTAGCTGCTCCTATGCTGGTTATGCGTTAGAGAGCGCCTGCCACACTGGGCGAGAATGCGTCTTCGATGTGGTCAATGACAATTCAACAAGAGTATCTATTATTACACACAGAATTATATGGGTGATTAACAATGTGCTAAAGAAATACACCACGGTGCCTGAGTGTAAATTTACGCCAGAGTGCTATGATTGCCCATTATGGAAAGAAGTTACAGGCAATAGCAGTTTAACTACTTCATCGACTTCGAGCTCCACAAGAACCAAAACGCGGACTTCGACCTGTCAGACTCCTGGTTGGTGGGGATGTCTTGACGAGACTACAACAGGATCTACCACGACGACTAGCAGTAGCACTACCACGACAACGTCGACGTCAACTTGCAAGACTCCAGGATGGTTTGGTTGCAATGATGAGACTACGACAACTAGTCAACGAGTTACAACCACCATGTCCACGGCTACATCAACATCAGCAACCACCACAAGTTCATCGATGACATGTGAAACACCTGGGTGGTTTGGTTGTAATGACCCGACCACGACACCCCCTGGTTCCACTTCGCGAACTTCGGTACAGTGCAAAACACCTGGGCTATTCTGGGGATGCCATGACCAGACTGCTACGGCAACACTATCGCACCCTATCACATCACCTCCTCCATTGCCGACCTCGACAAGAGCAAATCCTACCGCAAGCCGGACGACAAGCCATTCTTGTACATCTTCGGCCTGGTTTGGATTGATATGCGTCGATCCGTCACCTGTCACTACTCCAAGTTCGATCCCTAATGATCCTTCCCATGGGAAATCCTATTGTGTGCGTCGAAATTGGCTTGGTTTCTGTACAGAATGGTCGAATATGACCAACCCTCCCAAAGAAGAAATCTAGAGTGGATATTTTGATTTAGATGTAAATTGGCAAGCGGGTTGATTGGTAATATTTGGGCGTTTGGAACTCTCCCGGGAGACACGGTATTTGGGGCTGATAGGCTTGAGAATTCGGAGTATAACAGGGCGCCATGAGCAATGATATAACAGTATTTATGATACCAGCCTATTGATGTGTCCACTCTGGCTTTTTCTTTTCTGCAAAGGCCTTCATGCCTACCTTCTGATCCTCGCTCCCAAACAAGCTGTGGAACACCCTCCTCTCATACTCGACACCGTCTCGCAATGGTAGGTCCTGGCTTTTATTTACGACCTCCTTTGCAGCCCTGATCGCCACCTTACTATGCCCTGCAATCGTCTCCGCTGTCTTCAAGGCAGCTTCCATCAACTCGTCGTAATCCTTAAACGTCCTGGCCGCAACGCCCCATTCCCCGGCCTCCTTCCCACTAAAGCCCTTTCCGGTCAAAATCAGCTCCATAGCTCTGGATTTCCCAATGGCTCTTGTGAGTCGTTGGCTTCCACCCGCTCCCGGAATTGTCCCCAGTTTAATTTCAGGCTGGCCAAAGTTCGCACTCTCCGTACAATAAAGAACATCGCACATAAGTGCCAATTCGCAGCCGCCACCCAGAGCATGTCCAGACACGGCACCAATTATGGGCTTCTTGATGTTGGTCGTGAGGTACGACCAGGATTCGATAAAGGATGTAGTGTATGCCTCGGAGAACGACAGATTGGCCATCTCCTTGATATCCGCCCCGGCGGCAAAGGCACGGTCAGAGCCTGTGAGGACAACGACGGAAACAGAGGGTGAAGCATCGAAAGCTTGGAGGGCACTGTTGAGTTCGATTATTAGGGGGGTGGAGAGGGCGTTGAGGGCCTTTGGACGGTTAAGGGTGACTGTGGGGTAAAGCGAGTTAGTAGGTTGATTTCAGCTGTATGAATGAGCTTCTGGGGGACTACATCCTTATATACCTTATATATATATATATATATATATATATATATGCATGGAGTATATAATATAACACTTGGGAAAGGGGTGAAAAGCGGAGAGAGAGCAGAAGACGTACTTTGGCCGACACCTGGCCGTGGCTCAGTGGTTTGGATGAACTCATAGGATTTCACTGACCACGCCGACGAGCTACGAGTGATGCAGGGGAGAGCTGATGTTGGTGTTTTGAAACAGGAGGCAATTGGCCTCATGCTCCTAAATGCATTCATCATTCTAATAGAGGTGGGGATAATAGGGCAATGAGCAATCGATAATCGATAATATATATAATATATAATGGATAATGGATGATGAAGAGGTAGAATACAGGGAGATGCGGTACTGGAAGCTTGCCCCCTCCTCCCGCCCCCCAAGCCCCAACCAAGTAGCTGGCTTATTGCCGACACCAGCCGTAAACCACGTGCGTAGGTACCTGCCTACCTGTGCTGTACTGTACGCAGGTGAACATTCACGTGCAGTGCTAGGCGGGTCCGGGCCGGCCAGGGGCAATTATATTCCACGGGGAACGCGAACAGGTGTCGATTTCACTTTCGCGACAAGCACTCCGAGTTTTGCTGAACATTGCGCCACTGCAGAGACCCTTTCGCATACATATTCTCCATAATCCAAGATAGAGACAATCTGCTGAACCTCTTACACACTGGGACGAAGTGCGAGCTGCTTTCTCAAAAGACTGCAAGTAAAGTGAAGGAAAGGGGAAAGGGAAGGGAAGGGAAGCAGACATGGATTCAATCGAGCCCGAGCAAACCCCTTTTGCAGCGGTGAGCGCGCAGACTTCAAGACTTCAACGTGTGAGTAGGCCGTGATTCCAGACACTCAAGACGGCCTGTCAGGCTGGATTGGATGTATTCCGGAACGGTATTTGCTGATGAATGAAATATGGCGCATAGCAATATCAAGCCTTGCTCGACAAGTCAACGCCTTATGTACCATACAGATGGCTGGGAACATTGGGTCTCTTATTGATTTTTTTCGTCAGGATATTCGTTGCTCAAGGGTGGTACATTGGTATGACCTCTCAGACAGGGTTTCATGCTACAAATATCTGACAACACGATGCACACAGTCGCATACTCCCTAGGAATCTATTTGCTCAACCTCTTCCTCGCCTTTCTACAACCTAAGTTTGACCCGTCCAATGAAGCCATAGACAACGATATGGAGGATGGTTCGGCTGGCGGACTACCCACGAAACAAGACGAGGAGTTTCGTCCATTTATCCGACGACTGCCAGAATTCAAATTCTGGTATTCAGCAACGAGGGCAATCACAATTGGGTTTGTCTGCACTTGGTTTGCCATCTTCGATGTTCCAGTATTCTGGCCAGTGTTGGTTGTTTACTGGTTAATTTTGTTCGCGTTAACAAGTAGGTGGTTTCGCACATGACTGTGGAATGGAATGAGTGCTAACGTGCGATAAAGTGCGGAGACAAATCCAGCATATGATCAAATACCGTTACGTCCCCTTCACATTCGGCAAGGCGAAGTACAACAAGAACAGCTCATAAACTGCCACCAGGTGAAACACTTGCGAAAGGAGGACACGTTCTGAATCGACTGCAGTTAATTTCCGCTTGTACAAAAGGTTCTTTTGGGTGTATTCAAAACTACACAACGCGTTGGAGCTGGCAGACGTCCACACGTATTTGCACGCTGCGGGAGGGAATGGGGAATGACTTTTACTGCCTTTTAATGATTGAGTGGCCACATACCTTGGCCGTTCTCTATTCGAGCTACAATTACAGCTAGGGACATGGGATGCATATTTAAATGGCTGGGAGGCCAGTCAGTGGGGTCTTGAACTAGATGCTTGGTCTGCGTGTAGTATGGCAAATAGAATATGATCAGATAAAAGCTGTCGGTCGCCGGCCACCACTTTGTATCGTGAGACCTACGTAGTGGCAGTTGAGTACAAATGCTGAGCTGAATAACTGAAGTCCTTGGTTTTATGCGTGATATTATAATAGCTCTCAGGTCTGGGATATCTTTGACATGATTTCATTCAAATCTATCCTGCCTATTATTAAGATTAAGATACATGCGAGACCTTGTGGTTGAGTAAATCTCAGATACAGTACTAGAGAAGCTGAAAGTTGGCGCAACGGTGGAATCTTGTTCCGACGGGCCTTGCTCAGCCTCGTCAAAAGTTCCACGCGAATCGCACCTTTGACGCGCTCGAACATCATCACCCTCCAGTCAACTCCTATCCAGGTCCAACTCTTTAGTGACATAAAAAATGTCGTCTTCAGCCCCCCGAGGCGCTGAGCGTATGATCCATCAAGACTACATTGCTCGGATACGATATTCCAATGCACTGCCGCCACCTCCAAACCCTCCCAAACTTCTGGACATTCCCAACACCGGTCTTGCTAGTGGCCAATACACAACGCCAGGTTTTGCATCGCGGCTTGCCCGAGAGCAGCCTCTTAATATTGAAGCGGATGCCGAGCTTGGTATGCCATTGGATCTGGTAGGCATGCCAGGGATCTTTGATGGTGATGAGAGTTGTAAGTCAATCTTAGGATGCTTTCCGCGATATGATCACTCATCGTTCCTGTAGCCATCCAAGCACCGTTACAAGCACCCGCTCCCCATCCTCACGACCGCGCTCTCCTTCGGCCTCTTTCAACCCTTGGCAAGCCCAAATTTTCGGATTCTGGCGTTTCCTTTTTGCGAAGAACCGAGTATATCTCTTCGCATACCTCGAGAGCACGATATGATTCTACGACTCCGAGACCCCTTATTGGCAATGGTGGGAGCCGGCCGAAGGGGCTCGACCAAGATGTAGATAAAGAGTCCCCAGAGTACATCAAAAACCAGGTGAAGAAGAGTTTCCAGATCGCGGAGCAAAACTTGAAGAATCGCATTTCAGTGCGACACCCCACAAAGCGAAATCTACAGCTTGTCGAGGCATATCCTCTCCTCCCCGACCTCGATGCTTTTCCAGATCCTGGCGGTTACGTGACTATCAAGTTCCTTACAAACCCTGTTCCACCGAATTCAACATATGATATTCGGGTCGAGAACAGCTTATTGAAGCCAATTGAGGCCACTGAAGAGGAAGAGAACGCAAAGCAACTAGCCAGGGAGGCTCACGAGCGAGACCCGGAACGATATCCTGCGCCTGATGATAAAATTGAATATGAATTCTTCATGACCGAGACACCCTCTGCTGCGCTGAGCTTCAAACGGAAATTCGATGTCCTCGATCCTGAACATGAGGATGAAGAGCTCTATAGTGATAGGAATGGGTCTGGTGAAGGATGCTTCAAATTCAAAAGAATTCGCGCTTATGAGAGTGCCCTTCAGACCGGATCCGTACCCGACAAGTACGAGGAGGAGGTCATTATTGCCGTTCATGACGGCAAGGATGGCCTCCACCAGAAGGGGGCATATTACTATCCGATTGTTCAGCGAACAAGTATTAGACCTCAAAGACAGAAGAATATTGACAAGAAGATGAAACGGATTCACGACCCAGATGAGGACAAGAACGTTACTGATTTTGTGGATATGCGGGTTGAGGACCCTAGTGAGCAGATGAGGGATGCAAGGAATATATTTAGGGAGTGTCCGTATGGCGTAGATAACGAGGAGGAGGATGAAGTAGATGGGGCGCAATCAGAGCGGCAGAGAGAGAAATCCAGTACCCCTGAGCAGAGGGTTATTGATGATGGATCTGGTAGCTGATCAACAGCAGGGGGCGAGGCTAGATCATTATTCGAGTAATGACACTTGGATCTTTTATCTAGCTGACTGTATAGCAATCAAGAAGTTTCGCAATAGGTCCTTGGTGCAGGGTGTTCTCCAGATATAGGATATCACAATTGGGGCGGCCAAATAATATGACTAGATAGTGGTCAGCAGGTGTTGCACTGCCGGGGATATAATTGTTACAGGGCATGCCACAGGGACCATTCTGGTGTCTTGCAAATTTAGCAAACCTAGTGAAGTCTATCCAAACTTCACTATCGTTCAACCAAGTCTACTCCTTGTTTTTGGCTGCTGCTAGTCACTAAGATAGCACCCACCGAAACAAAGACCTATAGGGATAATATAGTTATGAAGGAGTTAGCAAATCAATAACGCTCTTTGTTTTGAGAATTTCAACGAATTATGACATATTACGACTGTTATGCTCCACTCCAGAGTTGGAGGTCGAGGCCATCTCTCCATCTAGAAATGTATAGCTAATACAGGCCTAACTCTTCAGCTTCTGAAGAGAGGTGTTGTTAGTTCCTATAATGACACAAGAGGGGTAAATCCATCTCATTAAAGGCTATTATATCCAGTCTCTAAACAATGGGTAGTGGTCGAACATAATGCAGTTATTAAGCAGAGCCGTGGTCAATTTTTCTGATTAGACAAAACATAGCTATCAAGGTCTTTAGAGGCTATCTATAATATACTAGTTGGATTCTTGTTGGTCTTACCTCTTAATTCTTATTGAAGAGGCTCACTGAAAAGTACTAACGCCAGTGGCGCGAGCAGGCATTTTGGAGGCATCGCGATCTAACTCGTATATACGCAGCAACGGCCTGCTATAATAAGATAATGGACTATATTTACTTTAACACTAATAAGTTATTTATCTTCACCCCTTTGCTGTTACGTCGCTTCAGCCAATCCTCAATTCAATAACTAGGACATCCTAGCACTCGCGCCTAGTCTGTAAGCCCAACGACCCCATTTCAAACCCTTTATAATATGGCTAGTGCTCGAGTACTAGCCAAAGGCTCGTTATCAGGCTAATCACGAAAGTGTCAACAAAGACTTGTAATCTGGACGGCCGATGCTCATTGCTATAGTGCTGCTACACCTACTTAACAATTTGAAATTGACAAGCGATCTCAGGTAACAGTGACACTATATAATATTTGGTATCAGGATGCTAGGCTATCGACGATAGAAGCATATTTGAATTTGCCGGGTTGGAACTAGCGGTGCTGCCATCAATGAGCACGACACGTGGTTGGCGGACGTGATGGTCTTTGAATAGAATACTCGAACGACGGTAAGGACTACCTCCTTGTTTGTGATTATGTAAAATTTATAGTCTCAAGGACAAAATTTGAATATTGACTGAAGTGACTGGGACTAATAGCGTAGCTTTGGTGTGTAGCTAAGGAGAGCATACTCTTGACGAATATGCCATGAGTAGTGTTAGGTGTTATAGGTGGGTCAAAGATAGACGCATTTTGTAGCTGTAAAATAAATAGTTAAACTTTCCGGCAATTTACCAACCGGCCGTGAGCATTCAGTTGATTTTTGACCTGTAGGTTGATAGATGGTTCGGAGGGGCTAAGAAAAGTAGAAATACTGCTGCTAGAACCATGGCCCTCGTGCCGGACGTCGCAACTTTGCTATATCGTATATTATACTCAGAAACGGTGAAATTGGCCTCCTGATTATTTATTAGCGGAATACCTTCGTACGTCCCAGACTGGGGATAGAGTATGGTCTCTGCCTGCTAAAACTTGCGGCCAGTGTTTGGGGAAAGTCTCTCCTGCAGCTTCGAGAGAGAGCTTCTCAGGTGCGAAAGATAATTCCGCAATAATTTGGCCATAGGAGTGCACATACTCTTACTCTATGCACCTAGCCCTGGCACATGGCAACTACTAGAGTACCATAGGAATGTCTGTATCACTGCACTAAAGCTCTTACAGGAATTATGGTTTTGCGATATCCACGTTGAATGTTCCAATAGACACAAAGGAGTCACTCGGGATAGGTATTGTAGGTAACGCTGCCTTGCCAGTGAGAATCAAGTTGACGACGATACTGTACCTACACATAACTGACACCAAAGACGCGTTAATTCAAAAGCGAAAATGTTTCGCCCCCTCAATGTGAATTACATGAGAGATGTATGCCGCATCGGCACCAGACTTTCTGTACTTGAGTAAAGAGCGACTAGTGACGTTTAGGGGCTGGACTTTTGAAAGTGACCGGGGGCCTAAAATAGGGGCGAGTGGAGGAGACCTCATCACTTCGATTGTCGACTCACGCTCCTCCTACTGACTCGGGGAGTATGCATCTCAAAATCCTCCTCCCACCTTCCACTTCTGCCTTCATTCTTCACACTCTCCCTCCTCTTCATTCCACTCTTCCCAAAGCTGGGGCCCTCGCCCCTCTCAGCCTTTCCTTCATCGCTATCATCGCCGCTTTTCTGACCTCCCAATAATATTCCCTCATTGACCCTGCCACTAGTGGACCCAGCCCCCGCAGCAATTGTCTGGCTCCTCTCATTTAGATCTGCCACATCCTCGCCGAAGTTCCCGCCAACACTAATCATAGTGAACGGACTTGCTGTTGGACCATCAAGAATTGCCAGCTCCTCCTCTCGAAACCATCTTGGTAGGACGAACGTTCGGATAGGGATCAAAATCAGAATGAAAATCGGAAACCCGACAGCGGCGATGGTCTGCGTGATAGCGAAAGTGGCTCCGAAACCAATGAGTTGAATGGCGACAAAAACCCAGATGGCAAGACGGCGTTGGATGCGTTTCAGTGGCTCCGAGGCTGGTGTTAGAGATTTGTCTCTACAAAGGAAGATAATTTTCTGCGTGATGCCATTGCCTTCTAGGGCTTGTACCCCCATAACGAAGAAGAGGCCTGCAAGAACCCCTTGGGGGATTAGGTGGATAACGACAAGTAGAGGACCGGTCATGGTCCCAAGAGTAAGTATTCCTTGGGCGAGATTAGAAAAGCGTTGCTCAACAACGTGGTCGATTTTTGCGACGACGTGCCCCTTGTTGGCACCTTCTTCGTTCGGATCAGCAACGATTTTGGTCACGCATAAGGAATCTGTGTGGAACGGTGCTTGTGGGATGAGTCCATTGGGGGCTGGTATCCCGAGAAGACCTGCGACACCGGTCGTCAACCCCAGGAGAAAGAGATCCCAGTGGAAGCCGGCTGGTTTGCGGAGAGGAAACTCGGTGCCTTGTGCGATAAGAGACGATACTGCGGTTGTAAGTTCAAACGTCACCAGTGCAAATATCGGGACATACCATTGTGGTCGAAATAGAAGAGAACAGTGAGCAAAACCGCAAACGGGATAGCGATGAAAACATCGGAGACCCTTACATCCCAGAAATGTATAAACCATCCCCGTTCAATCGTTGGAAAGAACGCCCTGCTTGTAGGCAGGGTGGCTAAATTTACCTCGCTCATCTTTCCGATGTGAACGAAGCCCGTAAAGAAGACCACCGTGAGCGGTGTTCCGTAATCTTTGATGAAGACACGGATATAATGCTGGAACAAAGCACTTGTGCCAATAGCTCCACAGATGTAGCCTACCACAAGTACTAGTAGCGCGACCATGACAGAGAGATAGAAGGCTTCATCTGATCCCTGCCGACTTAGGACCTGGATCCCTTTCTGGAGATAAATGAATGCGACGTAGAATCCAAATATATCACACGAAAATCTTGTGACGTATTTCAAGGCATTGCATGCATTGGTGGCCGCTAATATCCAATGCATGACTAGGGACCATCTTGGGAAGTCAGTGGATGTCATATTGAAAATGGATCGGGCAACTTACAGCCCAATTAATGCCATAAAAGCGAGATAGTTGGTGCCTGTAGGTGCCATGATGTCGTAAACCGTACTTAAACCCATTAGCCTTCTGATTAAACCCAAATACGTCTGAACTCACTAATTAAAGACTGTAATGGGCCCAGTAACACCCACAATAACCAGCGGCTGGGCAGCAAATATTGCAAAAACGACAGATCCCAAAACAGAAGCAAGAAGCACTTCATTAACGCCATAACTCATGTTTGTTTTGGTAAACCTACCCACAAGATGATTAGCGTTTCACTCTCAGCTCTTATTACGTAGACGCACTTACATATCCAATGAGAATGCCAGCGCAGGCAATATACTGTTTCGATTAGCACCGAATCCAATCTAGATTCATATCCCGACACCCACACAGCTGATCGTGACAGTAGGCAGGAGGGAAACACGCCGGGACCTACTTGGCGAAATACATATACACCGTGGCCGGCACTACCCTATAATCCCATGCGTCCTTCCAATCGCCCCAATAGTAGGGCAGCCGCCTCCTCACATCAAGTACCATGCCCCTAAACAGCCGTATCTTCCACCATTTTGGTACATGTTTGCTCCTCGCACTCGCATTGGTATATTGTTGCCTCAACTCGTTGCCCTCATCCTGGACGCTAAAATGTGAATTTGAATTCGAGTTCGACTGCGAGGCTGAGGAAAGAAAACCAATGCGGGGTTTCCACGACTTTTGCCCTGATGATGAAGGGTTCGATGGTCCAAACGCGAGAGGCGGGTGTAGAGAGTATATGTTTGAGGGCGAGGATTCAGCCACCATGATGAAGAAATCCTGGTGAGAACTTTTATTGCCCGTGTTGATCCGCCAATGTGGACTAGCCGCTCATTTAAGCAGCCCGTGGGCGTCGCAAAGCCGACTCTAACAAATTTTCAGAATCGAATCGACCGCAGCCTTGGGTTGTCGATCGTCGGTGGTGTGGAATGGGACTGATTGGAGGAGCTACGAACTCCGGAAGGTCCTGTTCTGTGGATGGCAGTTGCTGCTATTTAAAGAACCCGATAGGGACGTGGGATGGACATGTGGGATATAATATCATTATTTAAATAATAGGAGACGAGACGGGGTGAAGGCCTGGGTTGGAGAACATCTAATGTTTAAATACCTGAGCGCGGTGAAGACATGCCATCATCCCAATCCTATTTGTGGGGTATAGGCTAGTAGCTTCTGCCGGTGGCTTAGGGGTAGCCGAGAGCCCTACATCACAGCAGGGTCGACGCGACGTACTATCCGCTCGGGGTAGGGAGCAGAATGTGTCCGCATGTAAATACCATCGAGGGTATACGAAAAGTGTATACAGTGTATAGTCTCATAGTGTATCCAACATATCTAGGATGTCTCGGCTTCCAGGATTGCTCGTCTCGTAGCATCCTCCTCCAGCCACTTTTCAATTCGGGCACCGACTTCACCAACTAAGCTTTCATAGTGTGGCCCGGTGAAGAAAAGCCCACAGTGGGCTCCGACCTCATCGACCCCGTCCATATAAACTCTAACCCAACACTTGTCTCTCCCCCCCCTACTATCCCTGGGAGGTAGCATGCAGAATTTCTTGTCTCTTTTCGGTTTTCCGTCGCTGCTAAGTGATGCCTCAGATTCTTGGCTCGCCTTAGATTCCCCATGACTGGCCACAGCTCCCTTCTTCACTTCTTCCTTTTCCTCCTTAAGCCGTTGCTTTTCCTCCGCCTTCAGTTGCCTGTCTTGCTCTTGTCGAGCTTTCTTCTCCCGCTTTTCAATGAGCTTGCGCCTATCCTTGATCATATTTTCTCGATCCTTGACGGCTTGTTGATAAGCCTTTACAGCTCGCTTATGCTCCTTTTCCGCAATCTTGCGGGAGTCTTTGTCAGTGTAGAGGCTAAAGTCAATTGAGTCTGGCTCTTTTGGAACATCTGGGATTGGCGGCAACGGCGGCTCCGAAGGTGATTTGATATTTGGGATTGACTGATCTGACACCTCCACGTTAACGGTAGTTGGGGATTCAGCAGCGTTGTCTTCCTCAATAGGGATTGAATCGATGTGTCTCATCTCAGGTGGTTCCTGATAATCATTTTGCACACCAGAACTCTCGCCGAGATCTTCCATTTGGAGCCTCACCGATCGCCTGGTGGAAATATCTTCGAGTGGTTGAGGTGTAATAGCACCGTCCCCTTCCTTTCCGATGTGCATGGTAGGAATGTTTGTGGGAGAGGGGCAGACAGCAGCAACCATGCTAGAGTTAGTCAACTCCGCCTGAGAATCTTTGGGGTGCCCATCGTCATCCGTTGCCGCTTCAGGTGGTGGTTTTGGAGATTTTGGCCTGCCAGTACTTGCGGTGTAATAATTTACAAACCTAACCCGCGTCGGCCGGGTTTGATTGCCTAGGGGATCTTCCCTTGTGATATCGTCAACATCTTCCAACTCACGCAGCTTCTTGTAGCGAGATTTTAGGCCAGGATAATCTGCCAAGCAGCCACCAAATTCTAAATGGGACATTACATATTGCTTTGTGGCATTTGTGAGGCCATCGGAATGTTTGTAAATGAAGTGCATTACGCTTGACCATCCTTGCCGTTCTTGTAATCGGACATCATTTGGAAAAGGAGGATTAAAAAAGGAGTTTTGGGGCATTGGTTGACCAGAAGGAGACGTGATACTTTGGACCAGGCTCAATTGCGAACTTGTCTGGGATTGGGCTATTGAAGGGGATGCAGTTGGGTCACTTTCTGGCTGCGGGCTGTTTGCACCATAAGTTGAGCTTGGAGGGGCCTTGGATCCTGGTGGCTCTGGAGCTGGACGAAACAAACTACTAATGCCACTTGCTACCACGCCAGGGTGCATCCCCAAGAAGGGAGTATCGAAGTTGATAGTACCTAGTATTCGGTGACGGAAAGGCTTTTCAGTAGATCCAGGACGAGACTCCTGAAGTGCTACCTCGGCAGCCAGGATACCTCCCATGCTATGCCCGAGCAACACAACTTCAGTGTGATCATCTTCGTGTGGCTCTAGCCTAGGGTTTCGTGAGCTAGTTGTGTGCGAATCAGTGGGGCAAAAGCCTACCAACTACTGAAGCCATCTCTTGCAAAGTCTATCGCCTTCCTCGACTTGTACCTAGGATATATTTTGGTGTGCACCATGTGTGTCTCCGCAACGGTGATGGTGAGGAGATTGTGGACATGTGCTGGGAAGCTCTGAAAGCTTGATTCATTGCCCATAAACCCATGGATGTAGACGAGTAGAAGGGTTCGACGTCCACGGCGTGCCGATTCTGAAGGCACCAGGGAATGTGTGGAGCTTGATCTCGGATCATGGGATCGCCATTGCTCAGATATAAGGCGGCCCCTTTCGAAATCATTTGCGGTATATGGAGGAGGGGGCGGTTGAGCGGCGGCCGACCTGGGAGGAAGGGGCGGCGGGGACCGGTGCTGGTGGCTCTTCTCTGCCATTTGCGCATGTGTTGCTAGTCCCGCGAGAGGGGACGAAGGAGGAGATGAGGGAGCTCCCATATCGTGTCGACCCTTCTCTGCAAGCTGAGCAGGCGTGGCTATGTCCGCGAGAGGAGGGCTTTCCGATGTGCCTATACTTGGTTCTGCGCGGGAATATCTAGAAGCTCTAGCGGGGGGGTTCTCATCCACCTGGGTGGGCGTTGCCATGATTGGTTAAACGTGAGGCCGACAGTCTATATGCGGATCCTAAGCTTGGGGTGGTTCGATCGGTTTGTTGTGTTGTTTCGTTTCCGCATGGCGGGTGTTGCGATGACGATGACGGAGGAAGGCAAGCTCTGTCTCTGTCTGCATGGTGACGATGGTTGTGGTCGTGGTTGTGGTTGTGGTTGTGATACTTGGTACTAAGTACATGTGGCTGCAGTGATTTGATCGCAGACTAGATAACCGACGCTGCGAGGCCGCACTACTGTCGGCGCTGTACGAGTAGAGTTACCTAAGGTAGTACTCCCCTACCTAGGTAGGTACCTCAGGTACCTTACCTATTACCTATACTCCGTACCTGTAGGTAAAGGTACCTCAGGTACTTACCCAGGGTACCTGAGTTAGTCAAAGGTTCAAACTGCAAAGCTACCTACCTAGGTAAGGTAGGCCACTTACAAGGTGCAAATGGGAATGGGCTTTTAGATGAAGTTGTGCCTAGCAGCAGAAACGAAGCAGGATTTCTTTCTAATTATGAAGAGAAGAGAAAGGTGTACCGCACTGCAGACTAGGTAGGCAATTGCGAAGTACCTAGGCACTTCAGAGATATTGGAGATTTAGGATCTACAGTAGGAACACGATGTATAAGGTAGGTAAGTCTTTTCTCCACAGGACTCGGAAGGTGTTAAGGGGAAACGGAATCCGTAGTCGCTCTCCCTCTCCCTCTCCATCTCCCGCTCCTCGCCGCCAATGTCCCATCCACTGCCCGTGACGACTCTCCATCGCCCTCGTATGTGGAATATTTTTGCTCCCCACAGAACATGGGCTGTTGCTGTGTACATTCGTACATTATACATTACATGAAGACTTCGGACTTTGAAGGGGTACAGTACAGTACATGGGGGAGGGAGGACGAGGCGTCGCGCGGTCTCCACCGAGACGCCAAAGACGGTCCAGGCTTCGCAACACACTAGCCATCCGATTGCTTGACGCTACCGTACTTCGTACTTCGTACATACGAAAGTAGGTAATGTACATGTACATGCTCTTCTCGTACTGTCCATGTCCATGTCCATGTAAAAATAAAACACTTATTTAGGGGCCGTTGGTGGCATGGCATGGCGACCGTGTGGATCAGCACTTGCGGAGTCGCCCGCCCGCCAGGTAGTGAGTGTACTTCGTGCTGTGCTCGAGACTCGAGACTCGAGTACGGGAAATATACCCAGAATATCTGCTTGTTCCGCTCGGGGCTTCCTGCTAGACCAGGAGGAAGACTCCTGTGTCCTGCGATCCGTTAGAACTCGGGACTCAGAACTCGCAACTCGCAACTCGCAACTCACCACTCCGCCGCCGTTGGTGTTGGGCTTGGGAGAGGACCCTTCGCCGAACCACACATAGGACCAAATACGCACCTCCGTGTGGTATGCAGTACCCACGACACTACCCATGCTATGCAAGAGCAATGGGAGAGAGCATCAGAAAAGCCGCTGCTGGACTTTGCGCCTGTACTTCGGACGAGTACCTCGGACTGTACCTGTACCTGTACATGTTCCTATTTTCCCCTTTTTTAATATCGCGCCGGGCCATTATTGGCTGCTAGGATAAATATGTCGATCCATCCCTGGGGCCGCCGCATCGTGGCCATGGCCGCTGATTCGGCGGGTGGGAGAAGCGAGATGAGAAACAAATTGGGGCCCCAAATGTCCGCGATTATTACTGCAAAGTCCCAGAAGAGACCCCGAAGTAGTCGCAGTAGGGACAGTGCCAGTGCCATTGTACTCGCCCGTACCGCTGTGCCGCCATGTCCCCTACGGAGTACAAACAGATACATGCAACCCTAATAATAACGCGGCGCTCTCAGGCGTCCAGGCCACACTGCAGAAGAACCACCACCAACAAACCACAACCACAACCACAACACCACAACACCACCTCCTCAACCTCTCCTTCTCCTAACCTCCTCCTCCTCCTCACCCACTACCACACCACTACCACCACCACCGCCTCTCCTCCCCCCCAAAAGTGGTGTTCACGACTCGACCGACCGCCATGACATGACTTGACGCATGCTCTTCTTTCTTGCGCCAGTCCGCCGATTTCCCGTGGCTACCAGCGCTGTAGATACAGCAGCATCGCGGGTGTCGCCATGAGCGTCGGCCCTTCGCCTGAGCCATCACTCCTTCTGGCCAGGCACGAGAACGCTCATCGCGAGCATGCCCTTCAGCTTCAACACAGTCACCAGCACCAGCACCAGCAGCATCACAAACAACACAACCTCCGGCACCAGCATCAACACCAAGTAATACACAATGCGCAAAAGCGAGAGCCCCAAGCCGGTGCCGATTCCGCGCCCCCCTCCGTGGTGACCGCCGTGGTGACCGTCTCCTACCTGCAGCAGATCAATGTTGATCCCCAGGGCAATACCTACACCATCGAAACGCTCCTACCGACCTCTCCCTCGCCGATAATCATAACCACCTCTGCCGCTTCCGCCGCCTTAGATTCGGCTCCAGCAGCATCCTCAACGCCTCCCACTGCTCCGTCCACTGATGCTCCTGCCGTTACTCCACAGTCTTTACTTCCTAGTCCACGCATATCTTCGTCTTTGACGTCCGCTCCTTCGATACCCACCAATTTCGCGTCGCTCATTGTCAATTCTAATTCAACCACATGTAAGCTCAAGGGTAATTGATGGATGGGATGGCGACGTTGGTTGCTGACTACTGTAAATAGCACCCTTAATTTCAGGTGCCAGCAACACTACTGCTACCTTTTTAAACTCGACCGTCTCCTCAACATCCTTCGCGTACCTTGCCTCGTCAAGTTTAACTTCTGCTGAAAGGTCTTTTACCTCCTCCTCCTCGACTCCCTCCTCCCTCAGCTCGTCGTCTGGAAACCCCACCTCCACAGGCCTTGGTGGATATATCGGTGGGGCATCAGGCGTGGCTCCGGGTGGCGGCCCCTCGAGCACGGCGGCTTCTGGAAATGATTCTAGTTCTGATTCCGGATCGGCCCCATCCACACCCGTTGTTGTTGGGAGTGTAGTAGGCAGTGTTGCCGGGCTGGCCTTGATTATCTTCTTCGTTCTGTTTCTGGCTAGATGGCGGAAACAGAGGAGCATGCTGTCCTTGGGTAGTGGGAATGAACCCGCCGACTCTGCCGCACCACGGGATGGGCCTTCAGGGCCCTATGGTGGCATGGCACAGCGACGGTCGACTGCCTTTGCCGTCCCAGCTGCTTTGGCTAGCCTCACTGGATACAACAAACGGTCGTCCCAAAAAACCGAACGCACGTTATCGTCAACTGCCGGCAGCGAAAGAGGGTTCTACCGCGTTTCTGGGAGGAAACTGCCGTCAGTATTGCACAGCGGCGGCGATGGCTACGGCGGCGGCCTACATGAAGTCAATACCTTGAGCGGATCATCGTTCTACCATGACTCGACCGGCTTCTATGGCGGATCTGGGCCGGGCCCCTCTACGAGTAGCCCTCTGGCATCGCCCGTTGAAGTGACCATGGACCGTGATAGCGGGGTGCCTGTTATGCGACCAAGTCCCGCCCGAACGCCCGTCACCGAACATGGGCCTTTTTTGTCGACAGCCACGCCGCCACCCCCAAGACGACCTGACCTACTCGGTCGTTCCCATCCATCCCAGGATGGATCACACGGGTCGAGGTTTACTGAAGAGGTCTGACGGAGAGAATCTTGTAGCCCCCTGCATCACGAAGTGTCTGTGCCACTGCACAACCATTTCGGAACCAGATGACGACGAATCTGCTTTCACTTCTCTGTAGATATTGACAAGTCTCGCCCAAGGGCTGTGCCGCGCGCACTTGCTCCAGGATGTTTGCTTGGATATCATGGCAAGCTTTGCATTTCATTAGCGTCTAATCCTCTGATGTATTTACCACCAGACATGTCTAATAACGGCAGTGATGCGAGGCCATCTACGAAGGATTTGTTGCAAAAACAGCCGAGACAGTCTGCCTTCATGAGGCACGCTCCTTCTGGGTTAGCAGGGGACATGAGCGCTGGCTGCTGCTGCTCTAAAACTCTCGGCCTATTTCACTTTGTATAGTACTGTGTGTAGCTCAGATCGCATCGATTTGTAAGGCTAAATATAATGTTTCCCACGTATGACGTGGAATTTTGTCTTGGTGATATAGCCTTGGCTATTCTCGCCTGTCCCCTTCCAGGTCGAAGAGCGGGATGGCCACCTGTGTGAAGGTAGATATGTCAAGCAAAACACCCTTGAGCTTCACTCTGGGTGATACGTAGTACGTAGGTACAACGCCGGTATTTGTCAGAAATAGTGATTCGGCGCCAGGCCAGAGCGGGAGTGTCTGCCTCGGAGGTTGGTCTTGGGGACGGGGACTGCCGTTGAGATCGTTTCATGATTGTCTCAGCGGTGCACAGGCATGGGCTGTGGGGTGATGGGTGTGGCGGAATGAATGTCCGACTCGGCGGAGTTAACAAGTCCCATCGATCTAGGTAAGGTCCCAAGGTACATACATTATTACCGGCGCTGCACTCGTAGCATTGCCTGCTGTGTAATAGGCATTTGGGGTTGAAGATCCTAGCAGTGGACCGGATTCGAGTCTTGGAGGGGGATATTATTAGTCTAGTGCCTGCCTGCCTTTGCCCACGCACCATTCCAAAGGGAAGAAGATAGTGGGTAAAGAATCGTCCATAGTAACTTATCAGCTGCCATGACTTTATGAGCGTTTCCTTCCCGGGCAAAATATTACCTTGAAGACTTGCCGAGTTCAAGTTGGCCGTAAGCAAAGCAGCAAGCTGCTTGGGGCCACAGACTCCTTCCAATATGCTCATACGTAGTAGTTAGTAGGTTTGTTTCAAAGGCCTTGTGAAGCTGTGGTGTGTTCTGGGCAAAACATCGGGTAGCAGTGTGGCACGAAGCTGAGGCGCCCGCTCTCAAGCAAAGCGGCAGTCTTACTGTGTCATCCACAACTCTCCCTGTTCGAAACCACGAATGCCCCCGTATGGCCCCCCTGTGTACATGTAGGTAGTTGGCCTATCTTATCGTCTTTCCCGAGGAGCACATCTGCCAGTTTCCGCTGTTGCTATTCACAGCACAGTAGTGCCCGGCCGTCTTTCGTCTTTCGTCTCCCTCGACCCATCATCCTTCACGGCAACACTAACCAACCAACATTGACTTTGTAGCGCTGTACGAAGTACACGCACAATCGACTTGACGGAGTAAGTAGCCCTAGTTGCGACTAGTGTGCTGCATCTTGTACTTGCACCCGAAAACGATTACGAATCTTGGATATTCCCGCTTTGACCAGAGACACGAGACGGATCTCTTTCACCACCACCGCCAACACCGCTCGGGAGTCAGGACACCAGAAAGAGGGCCGCCCGCGGATTTTCGATTTCCTCCCCCTCTCCCCCTCATCGTATCTTTGCTGAATGGGCGATCTCGCAGAACCAGTCTCTAACTCTAATGATGGACCCGCGTCACCACGATAACAACGGCTTCCAGATGCCTCAGATATCCGCGCCTCCGCTAATCAATGCACCGCCCCAGATCTTCGGCGCCTATAGCGCCGATGGGATGCAAATGCCCGCGAACATCCCAGATCTACCACATGGTATCTTTGGAGATGGAACATTGCTGGACGAGAGTAACGAGGCCAAACGGAGGAGGATCGCGCGGGCTTGCGATATGTGTAGGAAGAAGAAGATCAAGTGCGATGGAAAGATGCCAGCCTGCTCGCACTGCATAAATTATAAGACGGAATGTGTCTTCACTCAGGTGGAGAAGAAGAGGAATCCTCCCAAGGGCGCAAAATATATTGAGGGGCTCGAAAACAGACTAGGAAGGATGGAAAGCCTGCTTAAGCTCTCTGGGCTTCTCAAGGAGGATGACAATGGGCGAACAGACTTGGGCACATTGGAGAAACGGCTTGCGGAAAACCAGGCCCAGAGAGCCTCCCAAGCACCAACCTCAAACCCTACGTCCCCATCACCAAGCTCGCACACAGAGGCAAACAACTCTACTCCTCGAAGCAACATTGCGTCGCCCGAACCAATCAAAAACGGCGACAATCGTCATCCATTGACCGAGCAGAAGCAAGGGGAGGGAGTTGAGGAGCTCTCTGACATGATGTGCTCCTTAGTCACGAACAACTGTGGCGAGACCCGATACATAGGTAGGATGCCCTCCCGAATTCCTCTTGAATGCTTGCGCTGATGTATTGATAGGTTCCTCTTCCGGGTTTTCTATTTTCTCACCCAAGGGAATCCAATGGGTCAATCAAAAGACGGGTGACTCCTCCTTCCAGGAGATGATCTCGTCAGCTTCAGTAGACGAAAATAAGTCCGTGTACTGGAAACCGGAAGTATTTGGAGATTTATTCCAAAGGCGGATATTCAAGCAACTGCCGCCTAAGAATGAATGCGTTTCCTTAATGAAGGACTACTTCGAGAATTTCAACTGCATGTTCCCGCTTTTCCACCAACCAACGTTCATGCACCTGGTTGATAGACAGTACTCTCGAGATCCATATGAAGGCTCAGGATGGTGGGCAAGTTTGAATGTTGCCCTTGCCATAGCTCATAGACTTCGGGTTGTGAGTAATCTCGTACCCGCTGAAGAAGATGAGAAGGCGTGGGGGTATTTGAAGAATGCTATGGGTGTTTTCACCGAGCTGACGCTGCGCAACACTGATCTTCTCAGCGTCCAGGCCCTTCTAGGAATGGCTCTTTTCCTGCAGGGAACGCCTAATCCGCAACCTTCCTTCTTTCTTGTGGCAGCTGCCATCCGCTCGTCCCATACCATTGGGTTGCATAAGAAAGGATCGGGCTTCAACCTGAACCCCGTTGAGATTGAGCAGCGAAAACGAGTGTTTTGGATCGGGTACATGTTGGACAAGGACATTTGCCTGCGGTCAGGACGTCCTCCGGTGCAAGACGACGACGACTGGAACGTTGAATTGCCAAGCGCGGATCCCGAGGATAACATAGGCAATATTCCTTTGGCCGATGGAAAGGGCAAGGTCAATCTTTTCCGTCTGATGTGTGAGTTCACTACTATCGAGAGCAAGGTATATAAGCAGCTCTATTCCACCAAGGCCGCCAAGCAATCCGATGGGGAGCTTCTCAACACCATCGGAGAACTAGATAGGCAGCTCGAAGAATGGAAGGACAGCATACCTATTGACTTCCGTCCGGAACACGAGATCAAGGCCTCGCATACCCCATTAATCCTCCACGTTGTGGTTCTTCACTTTGCATATTACAACTGTCTTACTACTATCCACCGCATGTCAATCCATCACGGATACTGGACTAGTCGGTTGTCCAACTACGCTATCCAGGGTCTGAACGCCAGACCACTGAATCCTCGTGTGTTCTCATCCGCCGCTTTATGTGTATCCGCTGCACGAGCGTCAATTCACCTCATAAAATACGTCCCGCAAGGAGATTTTGCATGCGTCTGGTAGGTCTTGCTATGGAGACGGCCATCCGAAGTGGTGCTAACATTTTCTAGGCTCATTTTATACTTTCCTGTCTCAGCTCTTGTAACACTATTTGGAAATATCCTGCAAAATCCCCAAGATCCAAGGGCCCAGTCAGATGTCCGGTTAATGAACCTCGTCGTTAGCTTTCTGTCGATGCTGGGCAACGAAGAAGAAAATGGAGGGGTAAAACGAATGCTGGGAGTCTGTTCCGAATTTGAAAGGATTGCTAAAGTCGTTTTGGACAAGGCGGAAAAGGATACCTCATCGAGGAGAAAGCGCAAAAGCCACGAAGACCATGTCGCAAAAGCAAGGCAAAATGGAATTTCTAGTTCTGGACCTCCTCCGCAGACATCGATGCCGAGCAATGCCCACACGCCCAATGCCCACACGCCCAATGCCCACACGCCCAATGCCCATACACCCGCCATGGCAGGATTATTTTCTCCGGGAATCGACAGTCAAATGAATCTACAACAGAACGCGTTTGGCTCTAGTCCAATGGGTACGAATGGATCGCCGCCCCCCGGAACCTGGCAGACTGAATTCGGTAGTGACTACGCCACTCCGGCATCAGGCATGAATTCCCTCCCAGATATGGGATATACTAACGGCAATGGGGTGAACTCGCCTCTCAACATCAACTCTTTCCAACAACCCTTCGTGCCTCAAGATTTGTGGCAGATGCCCATGACACTGGAATGGGATTGGGCGGACATGACGGGTGGTGCATACCCAAGTTTTGAGAATGGCGTTATGGGGGACCCGGCCTTGCAGAATAGTAACAACCAGCATCTGCAACATCAGCCGATATAGGCAAGTCTGCAGGATCATGATGAGAAAATGTGTCGCAATTGGAGAGAATGGCGTTATGGCCTAGATTTGGAGGCTTTTTGCCCGGCGCGGTTTGAATTTAATGAGGACATATGCTATGTTTTTGCTATCACGTTTTGCTAGCGCAGTTAAGGGCATGATAATGTATCTCTACTCAGAATGGTCATATGGCTGCATGCCTATGGCTGATGTATCAACCCATAATTCTTGTTATTATTGCACCATATTAGAGCGTCTGGCCTTTGAAGTTCGCAATAGTGGAAATATCTATCTAAGCCCCAACTACAAGGTTTATCCGTGCTACCTACGAAGTACTGTACATCCCATGCAAAATCTCTGGTTGGATACCACGTGACCATATATTGCGTCCGACCAGGCAGGCTGAGCGACGTACCGTCTCTGTGCTAACTCCGTGCGTACTCGTACTCGCTTTGGAACCTACGATAGTCATGACCATCACGATTTCTTTTTCGACCGCCAACCTCAACATCAACATCCTACCCCTCTATTTGCCAATTCAATAGCGCAAGGGTCACTGCAATCAAGAACACAGTGGCTCTTCCCTCCGCTATCATCAATCCTCTTCCCTCTAGCCAAGCATGACCTCCATAGTACGGCAGTCGAGCAGCACGTTCGCTAGAATATCTAGATCCTCTCTCCAACGCGCCACCCGCTCATCTCTCCGAACATCAAACCACGCACCAGCATTTGCATCGCAAGTATCAGCGTACCAAGCTCGATCTTTTGCAAGCAATCCGCCTAAGAAGCCGAAGAAGGATAACAATGGCGCAAAGAAGGAAGAGTCCAAGGTAGCAGGGAAAAAGGGTGCTTCCGAGCAACCCATCAAACCTACACCAGGAACAGAGAATCTTGACAATGAGCAAACACCACTATCGCCGAAAGATGGAGAAGAGGGGCCTCCCGAGACCCCTCTGCCAGAGGGGATGACGCCGTTGAATCCGGAGGATCAGAGGGCGATGGAGGAACTACTCGATACGCTGAAGAAGGGCTTACCAAAAGGGCAGGTAGAGATCATTGAAAAGTCGTTTGAAGCGATGAAGCAAGATGGTATCCCTAAAGAGCTAAGAGAGCTGATGGACGATATGAGGGGGAAGCCAATGACTCTTGCGGCAGCGGCGAAATTGACACGGTTGACCAGCCAGCTAGCCCGGAAGCAGGCGGAGAGGGATATGGGAGATAAGGGCACGGATTTTGAGAGTAAAGAGCCAAAAGGTGCGGAAGGTGGTGCTGGTGGCTCCCCACCACCCGGAGGGGATGGAAAGAATAAGAAACAGGGCGGGTTTAAGACCTCGGAGATCAAGATTGATACGAGCTCGTTAATATTGTCTGCTTTTGTCTCATACCTTATGTACAGGATGGTTATGCCGGGCGAGACCGGGCGAGATATCACCTACCAAGAATTCCGCAGCACATTTTTCGATAAGGGACTTGTGGAGAAGCTCACGGTTCTCAACCGAGATCGAGTGCGAGTCGAGCTACACCGCGAGGCTACCCAGGCCATGTACCCCGACTCTCCGGCGGCCAATCCTAGCTTCCACTACTACTTCTCAATAGGCTCAGTTGAATCTTTTGAGCGACAATTAGATGAAGCACAGAACGAGCTTGGAATCCCCAGTTCAGAACGGATACCGGTCAGCTACAGCACTGATACCGATGCATGGGCTCTCATGTTAAGTTTTGGCCCTACGGTTCTTTTTATTGGGGCCATCTTCTATCTTTCAAGGAGAGCTTCTTCGGGAGGTGGGGGTGCAAATGGTGTCTTTGGCATGGGGAAAAGCCGGGCCAGACAATTCAACCATGAGACGGATGTCAAGGTCAAATTCAAAGATGTTGCCGGCATGGATGAAGCAAAGCAAGAAATTATGGAGTTTGTTGCCTTCCTGAAGACACCCGAGCGCTTCCAAAGGCTTGGTGCTAAAATTCCCCGAGGAGCTATTCTTTCTGGCCCCCCCGGTACTGGTAAGACTTTGCTAGCAAAGGCTACTGCGGGAGAGTCACAGGTGCCTTTCTACACGGTCAGTGGTTCTGAGTTCGTGGAGATGTTCGTTGGTGTTGGTGCGTCAAGAGTCAGGGATCTCTTCGCTATTGCAAGGAAAAACACGCCTTGTATTATCTTCATTGATGAAATAGATGCAATTGGCAAGTCTCGTGGCAAGGGCGGCTCTTTTGGTGGTGGGAACGATGAACGAGAGGCGACATTGAACCAGATTCTGACTGAAATGGATGGCTTCAATACTTCCGAGCAAGTGGTCGTCCTCGCTGGTACCAACAGGCCGGATGTGCTTGACAAAGCATTGATGCGTCCTGGTCGCTTCGACAGACATATCGCAATTGACCGACCGACGATGGAAGGCCGGAAGCAAATCTTCCAAGTCCACTTGAAGAAGATTGTCACGAATGAAGATATTGAATTCTTGACTGGGCGTCTAGCGGCTCTCACTCCTGGGTTCTCGGGCGCCGACATTGGCAACTGTTGTAACGAGGCCGCTCTAATAGGTACGTACATGTTAACCGCGGTCATGTTTTTAACAACTAACAGCTCATAGCTGCACGGACAAATGCTCAATTCGTAGTAATGAAGCACTTCGAGCAAGCAGTTGAACGTGTCATTGGCGGACTGGAAAAGAAATCGCTTATACTTTCGCCTGAAGAGAAGAGGACAGTTGCCTACCATGAGGCTGGCCACGCCATCTGTGGTTGGTACTTCAAATACGCCGACCCGCTCCTCAAAGTGTCTATCATTCCTCGCGGCCAAGGTGCCCTTGGGTATGCGCAGTACCTCCCTGCCGGTGACACCTACCTTATGAATGTAAACCAGCTCATGGATCGGATGGCGATGACGCTCGGCGGCCGAGTATCAGAAGAATTACACTTCGACACCGTGACCTCTGGCGCGTCGGATGACTTTAACAAGGTTACACGAATGGCTACAGCCATGGTTACAAAATGGGGCATGAGCAAGAAACTAGGCCCCTTACACTTCGAAGACGATGAGCAGAAATTACACAAGCCCTTTGCAGAAGCAACAGCTCAAACTATTGACTCCGAAGTCCGGAGGATAGTGGATGAAGCGTACCAACAATGCACAGATCTTCTCAAGGAAAAGAAGAAAGAGATCGGGATTGTGGCAGAGGAATTGCTCACCAAGGAGGTTATTGGCAGAGAGGATATGGTGCGCTTGCTTGGCAAGCGGCCGTTTGAGGATAACAAGGACTTCATCAAGTACTTCGGTGGCCAGAAAGGAGAAAAAAGCGCGCCGCCACCGTTCCAAACAGAGAACACGGATTCCCCTCCAGACGACTCGGCAACCCCAGCATAACAGCCAAGCCGGGTCTTTTGTGTCAAATTATGTATTTTATCAACACTCAACCGCTAGGTAACTTTGGAGAAAGAGAAAAGGCAGAGGCGGATTACCTGTACAGACATTGCATTTTCGGGCGTCGATCTAAATAAACCTGTTGACCATGGATTATCACTTTGGGATAGGTGGGCGTAGTGTTGCTATTTGAGCAGAACAAGAAAGGAAGAAGACAAATTCCACTCCAATCCTCAGACCATGCCATGCGCTGCCTTGTATCTATATTTTATTTTGTTCCAACTGTGCTCCAACCAAACTTTGTACGATATGATTGTGGGAAAATAAGTTTCAGGGGCAAGTACAAGTACCTAGGTGGAACATGTAGCCTGAGAGCTCAAAATAACCTTGCTACTTTAGTTGTCTCCACTCAGGTACCGAACCACTAGTCCACGCCTCGGACGATAATAAAGCGAGACCTCTTGATTTCCGTTGCGTACTCCGTAAATTTAAATTTCTAAAGAAAATCCTCCTGCAGACTGTCAAATCGATGCGACCCCGTTGGACAGCCCTTGCTGCCAGAACAGAGCGATGCCAAGCCGCTGTACGGCGTCCTAATTCCTCGCAAAGGTATGCCTCAACGTTCCTACGAAAACATCGAAATGAGCTTTCCATCTTAGGAGAGTCCTGTGATGGTTTCACTAAGTGCCAGCGACCGAATGTAAGACTTCCAATTTCACTGGCGGTATCTCCAGCTCCAAGACTTAGAACAACCACAATCCCTCGATATATGTCGACAACGATGCCCGCGCGCGGCCCCCTTGAGCTCCATAAGAAAACAGTTGAAGAGGTCTCCAGGAGTGTGCGTCAATACTTTGAGAAGGGCGAGAAGTTCCGTATATACCATGGCTCAACGAACAGCACACGGCAATCCACCCTCAAGCGCAATCTGGTTGATACTAGCGCTTTGTCAAATGTGTTAAAGGTCGATGTGAAATCGAAGACATGTCTAGTGGAGCCCAATGTCCCTATGGACCGGTTGGTGGAGGCGACATTGCAACATGGGCTTGTGCCGCCTGTAGTTATGGAATTTCCGGGAATCACAGTAGGGGGCGGATATTCAGGGACATCTGGGGAAAGCAGCTCTTTTAAACACGGCTTTTTTGATCGAACAATCAACTATGTTGAGATGGTAACCGCGGACGGTACTGTTACAACTTTGTCCCCTACGGAGAAGCCGGATTTGTTTCGAGGTGCAGCTGGTGCCGTGGGAACTTTTGGAGTTACAACTTTAGTTGAACTGCAACTTCATGAGGCTAAGAAGTACGTCGAGACCACATATCACCCTGTGTCGAGCATGGCAATGGCCATACAAAAGCTTAAGGAGGCGACTGCTGATTCTGGCCTGGACTATGTTGACGGGATTATGTTTTCCCAGACAAATGGGGCAGTTATTACGGGGCGACTTACAGATGATCGCAAAGAAGACCTCCCGGTGCAACGGTTCAGCGGTGCTTGGGATCCCTGGTTCTATATGCACGTTGAGAACCAGATCACCAACTGCACAGAACCCACTGTGGAAGCCATTCCTCTAGCTGAGTATCTCTTCCGGTACGATCGCGGAGGTTTTTGGGTGGGTGCATCCGCGTTCCAGTACTTCAAGGTACCCTTCAATCGATTCACCCGCTGGTTCCTCGACGATTTCCTCCACACGAGAATGATGTACACGGCCCTTCACGCCAGCGGCCAATCCAAAAAATACGTTGTTCAGGACCTCGCCCTCCCGTACCCTACAGCCACACAATTCGTTGAATATACAGACAAAAATTTCGGTATATACCCCCTGTGGCTCTGCCCATTGAGACAGAGTCCTCAGCCAACTATGCATCCCCACTACAATGAAACTACGCCAAACGGTAACGAATTAGAACCGATGCTTAACATTGGTCTTTGGGGCTTTGGACCTGAGAACCACGACGAGTTCGTCCATAAGAACAGGGATCTAGAGCGAAAACTAAAGGAGCTTGGTGGGATGAAATGGCTTTATGCACATACATACTATACCGAGGATGAATTTTGGGAGCAATTTGATCGAAAATGGTACGAGCAGCTGCGGGAGAAATATAACGCAGCGTCACTGCCTACCGTGTATGAGAAGGTGAAAGTAGATATTCAGGCAGAGAAGAAGGCTGAGAAAGGGGCATTTTTCCGGACAACGTGGCCTTTTAGCGGGTTCTATGGCATCAAAAAAGCGATTGAGAGCCGTTCGTATGTCGATGCTAGGAAGTCGTTGTGGAAATCACTTGGAAAATAGACGCATAGAAGTGGGGTGGGGTTCTGTCTTGTATTGGTACATCGGTCTCCCTCATTAGATTTAAATAATATCACTGGGACAAAATGTCTCGGTTTACTCATCATCCCAACAACTATGGTGCTGTTGATAGGTTAAGATAAGATAGCAGGGCATAAGGTGGGAGCGGAGACACTAGTAATTGTTTGTTGGTTCCCGCAAATCTGAAATGGTTCTCAATCACCTAGTGTTATGCAACGGAATTATTGCAAGGCAAAGCCGGTTTTATGACTTGGTGATATACTCAGGATAGAATTGAGCACCCGAGCAATGCAGAACACTATTAGATACTACAAGAGTTGACTGCCAGGAAGCATGTGATTAAGAAAGGCGAGATATCATGAGTTCAATTGACTTTTTATGCAGAGCTATCTGTGTTTCTGGAGCTTAATCCTGCATGATGCAAGAAACGAAATAGGGTATCAAAACCACAACCATTCCGGTATTACTCCAAGCGCTGTTCAAGATAGGTACATGCTCAATGATAGTCCGGATTGCCCATTTTGTTCCTCTCGCCGGCTAGTAGAAGAATCCGATGATCTTGCCGGCAACATGCTTGCGTCTTGCCTCCTCGTGGTCCATGATACCAGCAGAGGTTGTGAGCACGATGTATCCGAATTGACGAGATGGCAGAAGCTTGACAACCCACTTCTCGAGATCACCGAGGCGGACGTTATAACGGGGCGAGATAACACCAGTCTTGTTGAGGCTATAAATTGAAATTAGCGACATTGTAATAAATATCGTCAGAGGTTTATTATTACCGGCCGCTCAACTGTACCACTATTTTACCGGACCGATGATCGTCGATTTCTTCGAATTCGCCGATGTAGCCTGCAGTAAGAGTATATAAGTATGTTATGTTGCGAAAGATTAAACGTGTAACGTCAGGGGGAAAATCAGAGAACGTGTAAGATCCTCGCAGTATGATATATCGGCAACTTAAAGGACTTTGGTCGTGTTGGATTGAGACCATCATCTAGTTATCATGCCGAATGGAGTTGGAGTTGAAGGTGAAGAACCCGAAGAGCGACCGCTGACATACCGTGCTTTTGCATGGTGCTAAGGAACTTGACGATAACCTTGGAGCTAGGTCGGATAAGGACTTGTCGCTTTCCGGACTTCTCGGCGTTGTTGATGGCATTGAGCGCATCGTTGAGGACTGAGGTCTTAACCATTTTGGCGTTGTAGAGATTCTCAAATCGATCAAGAGGGAAATGAGGTATCTGCAGGAGGTAGATGTTAGCCTTCATGGGCTCGGAGCAGGGAGAGTGCCCTCATGATTGACAAGAGGGTTCTTCCGCTCGTTGTAGAAGAGGCGAGACAGTGTCGACGTCTTTCAAAGGCCACGGCCCTGCCACACTTTGATCTGGAAGCTCCGTTGGCCCTGGGAATCGCAGTGGGAGCGGCAGTCGCGGGCGCAAATTGAGTAGACGTCGATTGCTCTCTCTGCCGATCATGAAGGACTTCGACCTGGGCTTTGGAGGAGCACCAGTCGCAACGGGCGATGCATATACATACCTCTGGATTGCGCGGTGGCTTTGATTGTTGGTATTGGGGAAGATTGCGGATGTCCAGCGAAAAGAAGTTCTCGATGCGCGAGCTTAGAATTATTATTCCAGTGTGCCGCACGGTCCAGGCCGCGGGCTTCGGCTAAGCTAAGCGAGCGCTCACAAGGCTAGCATTTCAATCGATTAAACACTCGCACGAAATCTAAACTCGAGAAATACAACCCAACCGAATTTCCACTCTTTCCTTCTCGCAACAAACCCCAACTTGTTCTTCGAGGACCGGAAGATATCAAATCTAAGCCAAGATGGTATGTGCCTCTCTCGCGATCCCCAGTCTCAACTTTTGCTAAAACCCCCCCGGTCTGACGCAGAAGACACCACCTCCAACGCCCCCGATGTCGCTGAGGTCGACGAGGTCGAGGTTTCTGGCGATGCTCCATCCAAGGGGCAAATGTCCGTTCTTGATGCTTTGAAGGGTGTTTTGAAGCTCGCCCTCATGCACGATGGCCTCGCACGCGGTCTGCGCGAAGCCTCGAAAGCCCTGGATAGACGTCAAGCACACATGTGCGTCTTGAACGAGGCATGCGAGGAGGAGGCATACAAGAAGCTGGTCGTTGCGCTGTGCTCCGAGCACAAGATCCCCTTGATCAAGGTTCCTGATGGAAAGCAATTGGGCGAGTGGGCTGGTCTCTGTGAGTACTGCACTATATGCACCACGATTTGTATCTGGAATTTCGCTGACAACTGGTTCTAGGTGTTTTGGATCGTGAAGGCAACGCCCGCAAGGTTGTTAACTGCTCTTGTGTCGTTGTCAAGGACTGGGGTGAGGAGTCTCAGGAGCGCTCGATTCTTCTCAACTACTTCCAGACCGAGCAGTAAATGCAATTCAAAAATTCAAATGGAACCAAGGAGTTTGCTTGCGGCGGATAGACGTTTGGCCATTGCTGAGCTTTCCTTCTGATGTATTCTACTCGTGATGCATTATGGCGGGCAATGAAATTAGCATATGGGCGCATATCCAGATAAATTTCCCACCAGTGCTCCTATGAAACAGATATTATTCATACGCCGGACTCCACATGTTTTCCCTGCAGTGCAACGCCAGTGTCATTTTCTACCCTCAACCATCATGATGTGATACCCGAATCCGGTTTTGGCCTCCGCATATCTTGGATTTGCCGTAGTGGAGGCTTCCAGCTCGAAAGCAACCGTTTCGAATGCAGGCTCCAGGTCGCCCCTCCTCTTCCATCCCAAAGCGCCCCCTAGAGAGATTCCTTTCAGCGTTCCCCTTATTAGCAGTAAATACGCGCGTAGTCGCACATACCAGCTCTAGCTTTATCCTCCGAAAACTCCTTTGCAACTTCGTCAAACTTCGCACCACCCTTCAACTTCTCCAGGGCTTCTTCCTTTTTCGCATGCTTCTCGCACTGATAACATAATCGTCAGACCCACGTCTTCCTCGAATGCTTTCCTCAAGCCGGGAGACGGACCAGAATATGCCGGACATTGATCTGCTGCGCGCCCTTGACCTTCCCGCCCTTCTCCTCAGGCTCGGCCTTGCCTTTGCCCTTCCCCTTGTCTTTTGCAGCCGCGCCTTTATCTGCGCCCTTGTTTTTGGGTGCCATTCTCGTCAGAGTAGTTTCGGAGACAGGAGGCGCTTCTGGTGTTGTCTGCGTGGTTTGTTGCGCGTATGGAGGGGTACTGTAGATGTAAATGTAGAAGCGAGGGGACAAGAAGCCCGCCCGCCGATCCTCGGATGTGTGACGTTTTGGGGGAAAACTTAAGCTTGTCTCGCTTCGATGTCGTACTTCCTATAATACTATTGCTAGACCTTCAGCATTTGACAAATATTTATGCTCGATATCCAGAAGCAGGAAAATCATATAACTTCAACTTCAACTTCGATAAGCTGTGATTAGTAAATTAGTTATATGATCGATATTTTGCTGCTTATGATATGCTGTGGATAGTGGTATGGGCGCCGCCAAGTCAAATAACATTAGCTTCGAACACTCCCTTCACCACTCAACGTGCATTTCCACTCCGCATTTCCACTTCAACTCAGAAAAATAAATTACAATGCCAACTATGGAACCTTCACTGGGCATAGAGAGAAACCAGGCAGGATCAAAACCGCCTCATCTGGACCGCTTCCACCAACTTGTCGCCGACCTTTCCACAATCTTGGGTCCTTCATCTGGCCTCAACTCCGAAGATGTAAACGTCCAAGAATTACAATCTCTAATGGAAGACTATGTGTCCAATCAAGAGGACTGGAAGCAATATGCATTCTCGGATTCCTCCCGCGGTTACACCCGCAACCTCGTAGACGAAGGGAATGGAGAAAGCAACCTTGTGAGCTCATACCAACTATAACCAAGTCTCTCTTTTTTTTAGGCTGCTTGCTAACATATATATCACCCGTAAAAGCTAGTGCTTGTTTGGACACCAGGAAAGGGAAGCTCAGTGCATGATCACGCTGGCGCACACTGCCTGATGAAAATCCTCAAGGGAACCCTGGTCGAGACAAGATATGAATTTCCTCAGAATCCGGTTACGCCCCCGGAAATTATCAAGGAGACAGTGTATAAGCAGGATCAGGTCACATATATGTCCGATGAACTGGGTGTACATAAGATTTCCAACCCGGATCCACTCAATGTTGCTGTGAGCTTACATCGTATGTTCAAACGCTCTGCCATTGGTTGTGAACTACGGCTGATGATATTCGTAGTTTATACTCCCCCAAACGCAGCTAAGTTAGGAGTCCGTATCTTCAATGAGAAGACCGGAAAGAGCCACCATACCACGCAAAGCAACTTCTTTTCTGTTTTTGGGCGGAAGATCTAGACCGTTCGTGAGCTGACCAAGGGTTGGAGTGAGCTCGCAGGCTGATGGCTCGGGGGCCTGGTTGGGTATAAGATATGGAAAAATAGGGCGAATGCATCATATGGAGTTTCTCCCTTCTCATATTTACCACTTACAGAGTAATAGTCTGGGAGCGGGAGTTGTGAGAATCTGGAGGCAAAATTAAAATCTAGTACACTTAAAACTGATAGAAAACGGCAACGCTTCACCTGTTAGAACAACCCGGTCTGGGGGCGTTACTCCATATTTATCCCACGCGGATTAATGTATGCCATCGAATGATCCATTCCAATAATGTGATGGTACCTTTTGCTGCCATCTACATAGCCGCCGCTTACACTCTTGATATGTCTAAAATTACCCATTGCTACTATTTCTAAAGACAGTTTAAACTTGCTAAAATCTTTCTTTCCTAGAGTTCATCTGGCTTGTTCTAGCGACCCATAGAAGTCGATATTCTTGAATCTCTGTAGCAAAATAACAAGGTATGGCATAACATGCCACTACCGGAAGGAAACCCCAAAATTGGAGTGATGTAAGAGGTACAATGCGTAGGAAAATGGAGGAAGGATTTGTATCAATAGGGTATCTAGTATCGTAATAGCGTAGAAGAGTGAGCGAGGGAAGCGCTGATGAGAAAAAGGTCAGTCGAGGGAGTTATAGTAGGGGGAGGCAAGAGGCTATTGAGAATATATATTTGAGTTTAAACCTTGAGATTTGCATGTAATAAAGATAAATTATTGGGAAGTTCGGAGTAATCACATGCTATAAAGATATAGCGGGGTATTGAGATTTGTGTGTATTTACTAGCAAGTTCTGCAAACGAGTATGTACTCTGTAATAGTCGCCTAAAGGATGACCGAGCAGCTATCCAGACCTAACTCTAAAAGGATGCGCTACCCCGACATCTATGGACACTCGAAAAGCCGTCGACACATACAGGGGCAAGTCTCCGAATACCAGCAACCCGAACTCCGGAAACATGGCCAGCAGCTATGAATATGCGAACCTGACATACAGAATCCATCCCTTATTTCCCATGACCATACTCATGTCAAAGATATCACATCTATCGAGCGCCGCTGTAATCGGGCTTGTACGTCTTGACACCACCCGCCTTCATGAGCTCGCGCAAGGCCATTGTGGCATACTGGCTAACTCCAAGCGTAAATTTAAGGATGACGGCAATTTTCGCTGGTTGAGGCACCGGAACATCGGGGATGTCATTTGCTTGTCGCTTGAGAGGCGTGGAGTCAGTCGTAGGATTTACACAAGGCAGCTGAGTCACTGCCTGTGTATTCTCAGCGGGCTCTATACCCCCCATCTCAATATCCACTGGCTGGATAGAACTCTCGCTAGCAGGCTGTTTTTCCGAAGTTGTGGGTGCATATACCAACGGAACACCACCGCTAGAGTCTTCCAGTGCGCTCACCGATGTGTTGATAGAAGTCGGCTCAGATTTCAGTTTAGAAAGATCAGGAAGAGATATCATGTCTTCGGTTTCAGTTAACCTAAATGGAGCGAACGGGTCGGAGGGCATAGAGCGGCCACTTGGAGTTGAATTAAGTGTCGTCGCTGTAATCAGAGATGGAATGCCTGATGCTGGTTCCTTAGCAGCTTCGCCCTTGGGACCCTCAGCCTCGTGAACGATAGTTGTTACTTTGCCAGTACGTTCTCCCTCGTTTTCAGCTGACGTCTCGATGAAGGTATCTTGGATCATTGGCTGCACGATGTCGCGGGGATCGATGGGCTTAGCGGTTAGCTTCGCCTTCTCCTCAGCTTCAGCGCGGGCTTCGTCCTGGGCCGCAAGCATCGCCGGAGCATCGAGCCATGCATTGTGTGCAGCACTACCTAGATAGCGCTCCTTCATTTGTTTGGTCTCCTCATTCCTGGTGATACCAACGCGGAGATTGGCACGGCGTGGCTGCTGGTAACCTGCCGCACCTTGGGCCTGTCTGGAGCTGAAGGCATTTTGATTGTTTGCTGACTTTGGCTTCGATTTGTCAAGCTTCTCCAGGTCAGTCTCTACTAATTGTTCTGTTTCTTCTCGATAACTCTTGATTTCGTAGGTCATCTCCTTTCCAACTGTGGCCATCAGCTTCCGATAACTTCCACTCAGACTAAAATCTTTCTGCTTCCGACGCATTTCTGCCGGATCGAGGCCGCCACCAGCCTCACTACCCATGAACTCCTTGTAAAAGTCGCCGATATCATTAAGAGGATATTCAACATCGAACCCTGGAGTTGGTAGCACGATGTCATAAACTGTGTATTTGCCACTCTCTGCCTCCTCAGCTGTAAGAGGTCTCGCCCGCTCATAGAGATCATCGTGACTGACAGCAATGTCGTCTGCTGCTGGGTGGACCACAATCTCGCCAGTCTCATCGACATCTTCGCGATTGGAGGATGCAGCTGCAGCTGGAGCTGCGACCAATACAAGATCACCCTTAATAACCTTACATCCATACCGAGTCCAGCGTTCGCTTGCAACCACATTCCAAACCCGAGACTGATATGCGTGAACATACATGGTTCTTAAGTTTCTTGGGATTTGTAAGAGGGCTGCGACGTAATCTTTACTTCTGCTTGTCGAGAGTGCTCTGATTAAGGATGTCTCGCCGGTGAATTTCCTCGGCAGTCTGTCCAGAGCATCCTTCGACTTTCCAGTCATCTTGAAGGAATGAATCGCGTGGGCACGATCTATATCATCTCTGTTGATCTGCTCGGAAATGTGCACATCACCTCCTGAAGCCGATTCACCAGCCAAGGCTTCATTGCTATAGGACAAAATCGCCCATACGGCGCCTTCGAAATTGCCTTGCAAGATTTTCTTGCCTACCTCGTCAGTCCCAATGCCAAATGTGCCGAAGCGCTGTAGGCCAAAGTAATTGATGAACCCATCTGCTTGGAGGTGTTGCGCAGCGTCGCGTACAAGCCTCTCTGCGAGGGCAAGCCTACTAGATCCGTCCAATCCACTTTCGTTAGGGAAGTGGCAATCACGAAGTGTAATGGTGAACTGGTTGCCCCCAAGCTCTCCTAGCTCTAGACGATTCTTTTCATGCTTGAAATTTCCTAGTCGAGAATTTCGCAGAGTAGGGTTGAGCTTGGCCAGAGCATCGGCTCTTTGTCTGTAAACACTGACACGCTGAACTGTAGCTGCTCGGCGATCTTTCGTTCCTGCAAATGCGAAGTCCCGAGGCTTAACTTTGAGTTGACGGCATAAAAAGCTAAGTACTTCCATGGTGTCTTTATTCTCCTTATGTAGGGTAAAATGGAGGAACTGCCCGCCCAGCTCGTCCCATCCAATCTTGCCTTTTGTCTGACCTGGCCGGTTCTGCGCGCGTGGATTTGGCTGGCGAGGTTTACTGTTCTTGCTGGGCTGGACTGAGCGAGCAGCAGTGATCATTATTTTGCTTTCTTCGACAGCCTCTGTTTCCAATCGAGCCTTGAAAATGCGACGGATATCACTATGAATGCGGCCACGCAGCGGTCGGTCCGTGATTGGCTCAGAAAGCATATTTCCAAATGAGGCTGGCTTGGCGCTGGGTTTCGAGAGGACTTTCCAATATAACTTGAAGATCTCATCTGTCAAATCAGAGTTAAAGTAGCTATTCAACAATTGGCGGTTCTCAGGAGTATCAGGGCCACTGATTGATTCAGCTATTGCGTTAAGAGATCCGGCCTCGTTAGGCTGGGCTTTGGAAGTGCTGGAGGAATCTGTAGGATCTGAATCGCCATGGCTTCGAATAGTTGGCAGTGCGGCATTCGGATCGCTTCCGTTCGAGGTGGGCGTTTGCTCGGTTGTCTTGGCCTCTACTATAGAAGTTTCTGGTGATAGCGTTGCTAGGGTGACTGTAGCTTCAGGGCCCCTTGAGATAGCCTTTTCCTCGGGGTTTCTGGCAGTTGAAGTGTCGGTAGTTTCAGACACAGACTTCTGGGCTTCGGTGAGTGGACCCTGTGAACATAGCGAAGATCAGCAAGGCGGTTACCACAGGTCGAGCCATTAGTCAACCTCGGCGGTAGGGAGTGAATGAAGGATAGCGTGTCAAGCTCACCTTTGAAGACAGGGGTTTGAAGACTGGGGCCTTGTCATCAGTGAGATGCACCACAGTACCATCAAGCGCAATCTCATGGACCAAAAAGTCGGTATATCTGTATAGCTCAGTCAGACCTTCGGGCTCGTTCCTTTTTTGTAGTAAACAAACTTAGGAACATATATTCCGCTTGTACAATTGATATGCTGCGCTTCGCACGTGAGCTTTGAGATGGGAAGAAACATGGGCTACCATGACCTCTAGTGTATCCCATAAAGCAGCCAGAGATGTCGAAGGTTTCATATGACCTTCAAATAATGACAAGAATGTCGTGATGTAGTGAGAGCTTTGAAGCAAAAGAAACAGCATGATTAGGGAAATGAAAGTCACATACCTCATTTTTAACGTCCCAGAAAATCCAGGGTTAGAGGTGTTGACAAAATGGAGGATGCCGACGTCAGCTTCACGGCTGTCTGATGTCGTTCGGTTACCATCAATGACACCGAAATTGTTAATTACATCAGCCATCTTGGCCTTTTCCATAGCTTGATGTTCGACAGTATTCGAAAGGCTCGATCGTTGAGTGTTTGAAATCTTTTGTCGTTTGGAAGGGTGCTCAGGTTGCGACTTGGTAGCATCTGCAGCCACTGCGCTAATATCCCCACCAGAGTCGACGCTAGCCATTTTGGGAAGTTTTCTCTGTTGTTATCCTTCTGCCGAATTCAGAAATGCCCAAATTCTTGGATTTGAGTCATAGAGCACCTAGGTATGTATGGGAGGTAACGGTGATGTTTCTCATAGAAAGAATATTCAGTTTGCAGTCTGGCAGCCTTAGAACAAAATCACATGCTCGTCTATTTTCGCTACAGAGGCAGCTAGCCATAAAGAGTCTACGGCCATTTTATTCCCCTATTTCATAGACGACCTCAAGACGACACAAGAACATCCATCGTAACCCCTTAAGAGTGTCAGCATGACTTAGGAACAGCCACCACCAACCCCCTAACGTCTGTATCCGATTTCCGTCCATAATCCTTCGTCCAGTCCCACTGTGAGTGCAGATATGCCTAGTCTTCCATCTCAACCTCTCTGTCAACTGGACTCTTGACCTGGAACACCGTCGCGGCTGTTGGAGTCTCCGTGTCAGCAGCCTCTTGAGCCTCGTTCCATTTTACGAGAAGGTCGTTGTATAGCTTCCATTCATCGAGTTGTGATGGTCGAGGGATGAGATTCAGCTCTGCATGAGGAGGGTTTGGGCCGGGGTATCGAGAGGTTGATTGAGCATATTGCGTCAAGGTGAGTATCAGTCGGCAGCTATTCGTGCCTTCGTCGATTATTCTGTGGCCATCTCCCGAAAGGGTGTATCTGCAATAGTCAGTGGCCAAGCCGATGGCAAAGGAAGCAGCTCCCTGCAGGAAACTAAGCAAATCCAACTTACAGCCCATCAAATCTAATGCCTGCCGCCGGAGCATATTTGCTTTTAAGAAGATGGCCTCTCAGAAGTCTGATTGGCCGCCCACCCTGGGTCAGCATAGAGAAGTTGATATCTTGTGCTGGGCTTTCCAAGGTGTATTCGTAAGTCCCTGGAGTGGACCCGTCTACTTCGGTTCCTGTCAAGAGTGCCAGTGCTGTGACTTCCCCGGGAGATTCCTCTGTCGCTATATTGGCTGGATTACCGACCATGCCATCGCGAGCAGCACACCATATATTGAGATACCAGCTAAGGATACAAGTCAGTGGTAGTCATATCGAATCCTAAGTTGGGGTTTGCCATACCGACCGACCTTGAAACCTTGGTTTCCCCAGGTTTTGGCATTCAACGGACTTTCCAGAGTGGATGAAAGCTCCCTGATGATAAACAAGTTGCCATCTTGCTTGTGTTCTGGGTTGAACGCGACATGATGAAGAGCACCATTCAGCTGCATGTCCTTGCACCGCACCTTATCAATGTCGAAGTATCGGTCATTGTACTCGTGTTGCCATTTCATCTGTAGACGCCGAGCCATGGGGATAACTTCCTGTGTTAAAATGGCAATGCCATCTTCAAATTTGCCTCTGCTCCATCCTGAAACCTGGGTGAAGCATGCAAAATCAGCCTTCAGGATGTCCTCGAGGAGTTTATCAAGTCGCGTGTAGATAACGTCCTTGATCCTTTCGAGCAACAGCCAGAAAGACAATTTCTCGTCCCGCTCCATTTCCAGTAGGCCATTAAGGAGAACCGCAATGGCCTTTATCTCTTGCAGATTGATTCCGTGGGTTTTCAGTGTAGCACGATACAGGTCCACCAGCTTATGGTAATGATCCTGAGTACGTCTATCCCACTCTCCCCTGGACGGAAAAGTGTTTTCGCATGGACATCCGGAGTAGCATGTTGGGTACCCTATTTTCATCCATTAGCATCACGGTACCTTTCGTTGATCAATCCACCAATTGATGGAGTAGTGGTGCTCAACTGCAAAGTAGCAGCGCCGGCCGCCGTCGCGTGCCTAGTCAGTTGCTTCTTTTCCTTGCAGAGGACGGGAGGAGACGCTTCAAGATTTTACTTACCAACCGCCTGATTATCGAAAAAATCGTCGAAGTCATCGAATCCATATTCCTCGAACTCCATATTATTTAAAATCCAAGAAGGAAGTTGCGGAAGGACTCCTTTTAGCCTCCGGCCAATAGAAGGCGAAGAATTTGTGGAGTTACGACCTCGAGGTAGTTCCCCCAAGCGAGGGGCCATGGTGTGATAAAATCCAGCCTTCCCTCCGTCAACTTCACCTAGCTTTGGGGCACTCGGTGCGATAATTTGTTCCTGATCACGATTAAGTGAAGAATTTGCGGCGTCATCAACATTGCGTGTCAATCCCTCATTTCCTTCTTCAGCTTGGCCTGTCTTTATGGTTGCCGGTGTGATAGTTCGGTCCGAGTCCATCGAGTCGCGGCGAAGACGAAGGGTAGGGGCTGCGGGGTCATCAACTTTAGGCATTTCCCAGGGTGTCTGATGGGGAGAAGCTTTGTTGTTGTTAGATCCCTCATTTCCTCCATCAACTTCACCTGTCTTTGACGTCTCTGGTGCGATGGCTTGGTCCATTTTGGCGGAATTGGCAGTCGGGATAGATCTCTGGACACGTCCTGGGCCGTAGTTAACTGTTAAGATGGAAGGAAAGCGTTTGGCCATAAACCGAGGATATTTGAAGACTTCTTTGGCCGTCACCCAACGATTAGGCTCTTGAGTGGTAGGAAGGTTGGACACTTCGCTTTTGGAAGGCTACCACGGTTAGAAGTTGACAGTTAGGGTTTCAACCGTGGCTAGGGAGCTGTAGCGCTGACTGTCTGGCGCTACCCCCGTCAACCTGCCTCGATGTGTAAGGTATGTGAGTACTCCACGTACAGCCGCATCAAAATGTGACTGGCGACTCATCCCAGAAGGAATCATACTGTACTTTTGGTGCTTCCTCTACGGAGTTCTGGTCTGACAAAGGTTATCACTTGTTAAGAGCTGTGTACACATGCACTCAGTAACTGCTGTTCGGCTTAACTGAACATCAATTCTCGTGCCCTCTGCATTGATTGTTGGGTTTCAAGCCGCCGAGGCAACCTGAATGGACAACAATTTGCTCCCTCCAGTTGCTCTAGAAAGGCTACCTTCCACCACATCCCATCGCTACAACACCCAGATATGTAAGGTATGTTAGAGTTTCAAGTTATTAGCTGCACTTTATGGATTGGGATTGTAATTTTGTGTCCTCTATTGGTCGACTTACTGTGTTACTGGATAATCTACTTACCCTTACAGTGTCTTCAGAAGCTCCAACACTTGGAGCGATATAGAAGCGGAGTTAGATTTTAAGCGTTATTTAAGCATTTACATTCTCAACTTCTTTACTCATTATCTGTGTCCAAAAGTTAAATTTCACAGGATTAAACTGCCTTACGACACAAATAGACTACTTGTTTTCTTTTAGAGATAGCTAGCGTTGCAAGAGTAAGCAGCGCTGTGCATAACAAGGCCACCCTTTATTGCAGAAACCGAACAAGCAGCGCTATAGCGCATATCCCAGGAAACTCAAAATCATTGCAATCAACAAATACGTGATCAGCCTCCCCTGTTAACGGTCGGGCATGTAGCCATAGGCCTTGAGTTCTTAGCTCCTTTGACTGAAGCAGCCTATATTTACAACCACTCCCGTCCTTAGCTAGTAGCTCAATGCGATCTCAACGTCTGTTCCATGATTCATTGGCACGCGCTGTTGGTTCGCTCCGCCATTCTGTATACATTGTGGTATTTCATATCTTAGAAATCACCTAAAGTTGCCTTTCTCATTGCCTCCTTGAGATAGCTACTGACTCATTTAGCTCAAACTCGACACCCACTTCTATCACCAAGTATATAAACACTACCCGAATGCTCCCGCGCACAATAACTTCCGAATCTAGAATTAAAATATATTAGAATAGTTTCAAGTACAACCCCACCACGTCTAGTGCGTGCGATAAGTAGAACGGTAGTACAGATTTCCACAACTCGTCTTCCTTGGCACAAGGTTAGATTCAACGCCACACGATATAGTAGCTCAATGATTAGCAGGGCTTAGTAGGGTTCAGCAGTTTCTTAAAGATCATGTAACAGGCGGGGAATATAAGATACAACCACCCAACCCCTATTGTGCTGAGCAACCCATACAAAACCGCCGGGTCACAAAAAGAACTACACATATAACCAGCCCCCCTCTGCTCTTATTTTGCTTAGGATATTTACAGGATGCTCTATGACCTTGATACGTCACAATGAGAATCCAATTAGATTTCGCCGTAACCATTTTTGCTTAATACAGGTATGGTGGAACGCTCTTTATAGCCTCCGATTAATTGCTCACTACGTTTTAGGCCTGCGTCGAAGAGCTCTTTGAAGAGGGGTCAGAACACACCGAAGCTAACGAGCTGACACCAAGCTATCAAGCTATGCAGATTACCAATTGAGGAATCTGGTGGTATAGGGAGTAAATGGTGCGGAAGAGGTCTGTTACCAGCCCCCCCCCCCCTTCTAGTTTCCTAGGGCGCGCCCAATGCGCCCTGTGAGCTGCGCTATACCTTGTTGCTACTTGGCTTTTAGTATGGAAGCTGTGTTTTGACACAGATGGTAAGTTGGAAACGATGGGTAGCGCGCGGTAGGTGTTAAGAGGAAGAATATGGAGCCGCGTGGGTGCAGAGGAAGAGTTTGCGGCCAGCAGGTAGGTTTTGCTTCTAGAGTATAATAACTCGCTCACAATCCCTATTATTAGTGAAGTCGGATTAAGAAGCCTAGGCTACAAGTAATGTGTTTAATTTGGCGGATACAGATATGTGGCTCAGCGTTGAGATCTCATGTTCTTTCCTGAATTGGGATCTAGTTCTGCCGTCCGCTTCACATCCATCCAAGCCCACCAATTCCTTAAACAACCGCCACCTCCCACTCCGTCGCCTGTTAAACCTCTCCTACGGTGATAAAAGACAAGTCCCAAAACTCAGAACGCCATCCACAACCGAGACCCCGACGCAGTGTGGAAATGCCTTGCCCTTCCTTTGCCTTGCCTTGCCTTGTGGTGCTTAAATTTGCATGCTTTATTCTGAATTGGAGATCACCCATTCCGGCTACCCAAACACTAATACGAATTCGAATATATTTTGAAACTGGGCGAATATCATCAAGATATCACCGAGATAGTCGCCACCGCTCTTACTGACCAGCATGCCCTATCCAGATCTGACATTATAGGGGGTGGGGTGGAGAGGGGGGTGAGAGGCTGGCGATGGGGAATTATTCTTCCCAGCCCCACACTGTAGCCAGGAAATGAGCCATGTTGACGCGCTTGCTGCGCATCTCTATCATCCAAGGGTGCTCGAGCATGCGCCACGGGGAGGCACGGCGGTCGGGCTTCTTCTCGAGGCTTTGGGAAATTCGTCAGCGAGCTGCTTATAGCTGAAAGGGGGGCAGGATATGTGGTGGGTAGAATAGGAGGCGGAGAACGAGGGAAGAGGGAAAACACCCCTCAAAAAAGGAAAGAACTTACCAGCATTCAATGAAGTACTTGAAATTATCACTCCATTTGATTCCCGCCTCTGGCTCGTCCTTTAACTTGGGAATCGGCTGCCGCACAATGTATGTTAGGAGGTCGATCAGCCCAGCCCGAGGTTGCATCTCGGTACCATCCGCCGGGAAGGGGAAACGATGCTGGGCGACTTCTAGAAGTGTGACACCCGTGCTCCACACGTCGGATGTGATCGTGTAGCTCTGCCCCGTGATTCGCTCGGGAGCCATATAGTATGAAGTCCCAATGAAGGTATTGGCATCACCCTTCGTCCCGAACTCGCCGCTCACACCAAAGTCGCAGAGTTTGACCTGCCCGTCTCGGCAAAGTAGGATATTGCTCGGTTTGATATCTCTGTGGATAATCTTCTTGCTGTGGAGGTAGGTCAATCCATTCAACACGCCCTCGGCAATCTTTCCCAGGACCTTCTCGCCGGTCCGCCCGCCGAGCTTCTTCACCTCCCGATAGATACTATCGAGGGAGCCGCCCTCGCAAAATTCCATAGCAATGGAGATGGTGGCGGTGCTGGGTTCGACGAATGCCCCGTAATAGCGGCATATGTGCTCGTTCGTGCAGCCTTTATTGAAGCTTAGCTCGCGAACGATTTGCTTTTTGACATCGGGATCTGGGTTGGTCGTAATTATCTGGAAGCGGGTATTAGCATAAGATGTGGAGACGGGGAGAATGGTCCAACATACTTTCAGCGCAAAAACAGTCTTCCCCCCTTTGAGCATACACCGCGTGACAGCTCCTCCCGCCCCTTCTCCTAAGCTTCCTAGCTCTTCGATTCGTTTTTCCATACTGGCTACCCTCCAGCCCTCATCATCTAGCTCCTCGACATCCAGTGTCCGTCCCTTCTCCAAGCTCTCCAGGCTAAGCTTTTCAAACCCCTCAAGCCCGTTCATGCTCCCGTCACGCTCCATTCCCACCCCACCTTCGCTCTGGTTGGAATAGAGCGATCCAACCGCCGACGCGGGATCAGGCGTCCCCCGCGGCGGCTGCTGCAACCCATACTGAGATGCGAATGATAATGCCGAGTACTGCGAACCCGCCGACGTTGGACCACTCGCCCGCCCATCTAGAGGACCAAAGCTCCCGGATCTCGAATGTGCTGCGCTGCTCTCACTGCCGCCGCTCGCCGACTGTCCTGCCCCCGGTTGACCACTCGGGCGGCCGTTTTGGAGAGGTTGCTCGTAAGGCGTTTGACTGCTGCCCATCGGTGTCGCGAGCTGCAATCGGGGGAGCGAGGGTCTTGATGACGCCTGCCCGGGCATCTGGAGGGACAAGCCATGTGGTTGTGGTCCGCCACCGACGGGTTTGGCATTGGGGGATGGGGGGATGGCGAGGCCGAGCCTGGGAGTTCTCGCCCCGCCGGCATTCTGTCGACCGCCCGGAATGGGAGGGCGGAGCAAGGGAGCGGGAGACGACATTCTGGGACCGTTGCTGTGATCTCTGCTAGTTGGGAGCTGGGGAACTATTAGCTACTTATTCTTGACGGCGGAGGGTTGCTGCATTTGGGGATGCTGTGCCGCGAGAGGCACCTGACTGATTTGGGGTTGGGCGGGGGGGATTGAGGATGGAAGGAAGGATAGAAGGCGGATCATACATATTCGGGGCCAGGTGCACGCTCTGCCACTGCCAGGGCGGGCAAAGGCGTCTCTCCTGTATCTATATCCGTCGGTCTATCTCCAGCGGCGGCCTCGTTGGGGTACTCTGGCAACGTGGTGTGCTGTTGCATGGGGCACTGCAGATGGGGCTGCAGCGAACCGTTTGGGAGGCGGATAGACGGTGAAGTCTGGAGGTCTGGGGGAGGCCGTGAAGGGAGGAGTTGGAGGTTGGAGGTTGGAGGTTGGAGGTTGGAGGTTGAGTGTCGAATGTCGAGTGTCGAGTATGAGTTGGAGGTGGGTACAGTAGGGTCCAGTATGGTGTGGTATCGATGTGGAGGTGGAGGTGGAGGTGGATCGGGGGCCGGGGTTGGGATTGGGATTGGACTGGAGACTGGATTGGACTGGATTGGATTGGCTTGGGGCTGGCAGGCGTTGTGGTTGTGGTTGTGGTTATTTGTTGGTTGAAGGTTCCAGTGCCTCGCCCGGGTGGGTGGTTTGTCGGTCGTTGTTCTGCGGTGGTGCTGTGTGGTGTTGTGTTGTGTTGTGTGCGATGCCTGTGGTGGTGGTGGTGGTGGTGCCCGTGGTGTTTCAAAGCTTGTCGTCGTCGCGGGCCTGGCCTGGCCGGGTCGAGCAAGGTCCTGGGTTGGGTGGGAGAGATCCGTATGAAGTGACAGATGAAGGGAGAAGGCGAAGGGACTGGATGGGCTGGAGGCCGTCGGCGGCTAACTCACCGCGCAGGTCAACGCAACGCAACGCAACGCAACGCCGTGCAAAGTGCTTGCGTGCAGGCTGACGGGACTCGGGAGGTGGTGGTCAGGTCAGGTCAGGCACAGGCACCGGGGGAGCTGACGGCCCCCAAATTTATCTTGATATGCGTTCGTTGGGTGCCGAGTACTGCGCACCGAGCACTGATTCCTGAGTCCTGAGCCCTGAGTCCTGAGCCCCGAGTGCTTTTGTCGGCAGGGCCGGTACATGTACGAGTAGACCACCAGTAATCTTGGCTGATGTGATGGACGTCCGCTGTCCCCTACGGACGGACGAGGAGCTGCCGGTGGCTCCTCGGCGCGCGGTTGTTGCCACTGGGGGGTTGGGGATTGGGGATTGGTGATCGCCAGGCCGGTGACACGGTGCTGTATGTATGGGTTGTACGAAGTATGTAATGTACATGTAATAAGGGCAAGGTATGTACATGACATGTATGTATAGATTAGGCCCGGGAATAAGGGATAGGGGAGGGGGTACATACAGTACAGTACTGTAATAGTACGGTAATAGTAATATCAATATCTTTATCGTCATGACTTATTGTAGGTAGTATAGCATAGTATAGCATAGTATAGTAGGTACTGTAGGCACTGTAGGCACTAACTATTGGCCTGAACCCCCGGGGCTTGGACGCTGGAGGAGCCGCCGCTGGACCGCCGCTGGACACCGCTGGTTGGCAGCGCGGTGCCAGTGCCAGTGCCAGTGCCAGTGCCAGTGGCTGCAAGCTGCTGAGTCTGTGCTCCTCCTGCTGGTGCTTGGTGCCCTGGGGCCCTGCTTGTGCTTCTGCTTTTGCTTTTTGCTTCCCTTGCCGCGCGCTTCCCGCCGGGAATTTCCCTTCCCCTTCCCTTCCCTGTCGCATCAAAATAATTCTCCTACGCACGACTTCGTACCACGGCCAGTACCAAGTACTCTTATTACACACACCGCAGTCTCTCATGCATCGTTGATTAACATCACCATAATGCCCGCACAGAGCATTCACCCCCCCACTCCGGCCGCATCGGCGCCCATGGTGCAGGCTCACGATCATGCCTTCGAGCAATTCGGGAGCCTAGCTAATGCGCCTGCCGCCGACTACTCAGACTCAGACTCAGACTCGCACTCAGATTCGGATTCGGATTCAGATTCTCTCGACAGTCAGGCATCGCGGAAACGGAGGAAGACCTCCCCAGCCCATGGCGCGGACGAGAAGGTGAGTGATAGCGACAGCGACAGCGACGACGACGATGACGGCCCCCGAGTCCCGATCCCCATTTCTTCTCTTCCGTCGCGGATCAGGACCAATGCCAAATCGAAAGCGAAGGACGGCCCCACGCCCCAGGCGAACATGGGATCAATTCTGGCTCCCGTCGACCATCAGGCTACCTTCGCCTCGTTAAATGTGAAGCCGTGGCTGGTCAACTCCTTGGCCAGTATGGCAATCAGAAGGCCCACCGGAATTCAGAAGGGTTGCATACCAGAGATCTTGAAGGGCCGGGATTGCATTGGGGGGAGCAGGACCGGTTCGGGGAAGACGGTGGCATTCGCAGCTCCAATCCTTCAGAAATGGGCGGAGGATCCGGTGGGCATATTTGCCTTGGTCCTGACCCCGACGAGGTGAGCAGACCAGATCTACGAACGATGCATAACCTTCTCAGGAGAGTAAACTGATGAATTTTCTTTTTAATAGGGAACTGGCGCTACAAATTTTCGAGCAGTTCAAGGCAATATCCTCTCCCCATGCCCTCAAGGCGGTCCTGATTACCGGGGGATCTGATATGCGCCCGCAAGCAACGGCTCTAGCCCAGCGGCCACATGTGGTCATTGCAACTCCAGGCAGGTTGGCCGATCACATACGCACGTCGGGGGAAGATACGATCTGCGCTTTGCGCCGGGTACGGATGGTGGTTCTCGATGAGGCGGACAGGCTGCTGGCGGGCGGGGCAGTGGGCAGCATGCTACCGGATGTCGAAGAATGCTTAATGATTCTTCCTCCCCCGGCGAAAAGGCAGACTCTTCTTTTCACGGCCACCGTGACTCCCGAGGTTCGGGCACTAAAAGAACGTCCCCAAACCCCAGGAAGGCCGCCGGTGTTCGTCTGCGAAGTCGACACCGAGAAACTCGCAATCCCCGCTTCTCTTAACCAGATGCATCTGCAGGTCCCAGTCACCCATCGAGAGCACTACCTACACATGCTCCTGCTCACAGATCGCAACCTCCCGAAATCGGTGATAATATTCTGCAATCGGACCTCGACCGCCGACTTCCTAACCCATCTACTACGCCTGCTGGAGCATCGGGTTACGGCCCTGCACTCAAAGCTTCCACAGCGGCAAAGGATCGACAATCTGGGCCGCTTCCGGGCCTCCGCTGCGAGGATCCTCGTGGCAACAGATGTTGCCGCCCGTGGGTTGGATATTCCTGAGGTAGGATTGGTCGTCAACTATGACATCCCTCGTGACCCGGATGACTACATTCATCGGGTTGGTCGAACGGCTCGAGCGGGGAGGAAGGGCGAATCGGTCACATTTGTCGGACAGCGAGATGTGCAGCTTGTCCAGGCAATTGAGGCGCGGGTCGGGAGGCAGATGGAGGCCTGGGAAGAGGAGGGCGTGAATTTGGAGACCAGGGTGATTAGGGAAGCGTTAAAACTGGTGGGAGAGACGAAGCGGGAGGCCATGCTGGAGATTGAAGAAGGGAGAGAGGTTGGGGGCAAGCGGAAAAGGGGCATGAAGAAGCTATAACGCGCCCAGTGCGGCCAGTCGGAAACCAAGATAGCAACCCTCAAGAGGTGAAATGTTCATGTTACCTCCGTTCCGTATCTTTATGCATGGGACGTCAAGTGCTATTGGTGTTGCTCAACCCCAACTCCTAACGGTTTACCAACGGGTAGGTACTACACCTGGGTGCCGTTTAGGCGTGTCAGGAATGCCAAGCGAACACATTTATATGGAACGAAAGAATACCAAAACTAGCTCTGTGGTCTCTCTCATGGCCATAAAGAATACGGAGACTCTACATGTCCCAACTACTTTATTATATCAGATTTGGTTGCACGGCGTACAGGTGAAACACACAACTCAACCAAATTCCTCCTTGTGCCCCGCACCCCGCCAACCAATACCCCTGAATATACATGTACACTACCTACCCAGCTACCCGAGGTCACTTGGGCATGCTAGAGCGGCGTGAATCCCCCGCCTGCATATTTATATTTTGAGGCCGAGAATCTCCTCTTTTCGTTCACCTGGGGTTTATTTGTTGCATTTCATGACAGCCACTGTTGAAAGGATACATCGTATATAGGAGGTACCTAGGGACGGAAATTGAGATTGCCAAGATGGCCGACTCGCAACCGAAGAGGCAGCAACAATCGACATCGTATCGGTCGCAGAAGGCGACTGCCGAGTCAATATCGCCGTTCGAGAAACTAGATATTATTCCAACGGTGTTCATCGTAGGCTCGTTCTCCCTGTTGCCTGTTCTTCAGCGCCCTCCCCCTCCTGTTTCTCTCCGCTGTGGTCTTGTCGCCCTCTTCACGGGTGGAGGTCAAATTGCAGCTTGGTTCCCGACGGCAATTGCCGAGTGATTTCCGCTATACGATTTCAAATCAAACAAATGCACGTATTATATATGAGTTGAATATGAGGGCTAATTGGTGGTGTTGTAGCCGGCAATCTTTTCGGAGCCATCTTCACGGGCGTCTTGAGAGGGAGCAAGAGATCAAAGAGTTACTATAAATATGTAGTCATGACGGTCATGCGGACTTTCATAAGGCGGACGACTCCGAGGCAGCAGAAGTATGTTTCCCCCCTAATCTCACTGTCATACCAGACTCAAAACCCAAACTCGATATTTTGGGGAGTGGAAAGTGGAAAGTATTGAAAATGTAGTGTGGGAGTGCTAATCGACCGCTCCTATAGTTACCTATCTCCGCCTACAGATGACTCGTATCTGGCTGTTTGCAAAAAGCATGGATACACGCCCAACAGCGTGATTTTAGAAGACGGCACTAGGGCGAATTGGATAGGAGATTCCAAGGCTGAGAAGGTTATTTTGAATCTGCACGGTACGTCGAGTATACTCCTCTCGAAATGAAAAACGAGCCTAGGAAATAAAAAATAACTAACCAATGTCCTGATCCTAAATAGGTGGTGGATATGTCTTCTCTGCACCGCCCGAGATGTTTGAAACCATGTTTCAAGTAACCAGCTTCTTATCTTCGCGAGGCAAAAATGTGTCTTGCCTCTTTCTTTCCTATGACCTGGCCCCGGGTGCACACTATCCACGCCAGTTGCAACAAGCCGCCATGCTCCTCAACCACGTCATCAATACCCTCCACATTCTGCCCCAGAATATCATCCTCACTGGCGACTCGGCGGGCGGAAATCTAGCCATATCCCTCCTCTCCCATATCAGCCATCCACATCCGTCTCGGAGCCTTCCAATCCCCAAAGTGGACCTGCCAGCGCCCCTTCGAGGAGCCGTTTTGATTTCCCCCTGGGCATCCTTTTCCGTATCCGAGGACTCCTTCTCCCGCAACGAATACAAAGACTGCATAGCTGGAGACGCCGCAAAAAAATGGTCCAACGCATTTCTCAACTCTACCTGGCCCCACGCCGAAACCTCCGACTATTACAACGAAGCCATAACGGCGCCCCAGGAATGGTGGAATGATCTAAAGGTTGACCGCGTGCTGATCACAGCCGGGGATGAGGAGGTACTGGTTGATAGTATTGAGAGCTTTGCTGGGAGGTTGCGGAAGGGATTTGGGGAGGAGAAAGTCGATCTGGAAGTTGTGGAGGGAGAAACCCATGATCAGTTTAATCTGGATTTGCAAATAGGGTATAAAAATGACTCCAAGGGGGCTAATATTATTATGGAGTGGCTTGCTGCTAGATTCTGAAATTTGCTCGCTGGGGAGAAGGGATGGGTGCTGTACAGAATATTTTGGTGCATTTTAGCTGGCTAGTACAGTATAGGTAGTATTCTATGGTGATTCGAATATATTACTGAGACCCGACTTAATCTTGAGACTAGGTCTTTTCTCAGGGATGTTGTCTACCCTAACTAAGCTGCGCAAGGAGGACCCCCTTTTTGACGGAGATAGCATTGCTTATGAAATGTACCTAGGTAGGTAATTTAGGACGCCTATCTAGAATTACTCCACCAAAACACCTATAATGTCTTTCTTTCTAATCTCTCCCATAGTATTCTGTGTTCCGGCGGGGGAAATCAGATCATGCCAAAGAGGGATAGAGAGATTCATATTAGATGGCTTGGTATTATCTTTGTTATATGAGTTTCTACTTACGCTTAGCTCGTTTTATGGAGACACATCATCCTTAGCATCCTACATCCGCTGTTGACTGAAAAAGCACTTAGATACCGGCTACCTACCATTACCGGAGACAATACGCGTATGTTTATGTTTGATTTAATTACAGTATCTGTTTCGTCAGCACTCTACTCACCGACACCTGGAACCCGGGATACCCACACATCCACTCATCATACGTCTACTTCCTAGGGATTGCATCCGCCACGACTTCAAAGACTTCATTACCCATAGCCTGCAAGGCAGCAGGAACCCCGTCCCACATAACCAGCTGCCTCACCTGCTCCTCGGCACTAGGGAATACCTCAACAGGCACTCCCTTCTTCCCGCCGACCATCTCCTTCCTCGAAAACGGCATCGTCTTCAACGGTAAACTCACCGACCGATATTTCACAGTACACGCGGCTCGCATAACCTCCCCTTTAACCTTCCGGCAAGGCCCTACCGACTCAATATGAGCCAACATAACAGGGTCTACCGCCCACTCATCGCAAAACAATGGACTAACATCACAATCCACAAACGCGAGACTAGCTCCTGAAGTCCGCTCTTTGCCATGGGTGTGGTACCTCTCAACCAAGCGATCAAACCCCCTATTAAACGCAGCACAGATATAATCCTCATCAACACAACTACCCGCAGGCCTTGAAAATAAGCTGAGATTATCCCACCAGTTGAAAGGAAAAGACAGCGATTTCTTCGGTGTTCCCCCTACATAGATCCAGAATTCCTGCCCTGTATACGGCGCCGTGCCGTCAGGGTGTAACCGCATCATTTCCTGCCAGTCCCAGCTGCGCAGCTGCGGAATATCCTGGATGAGCGGCGTGCGGCGTGTGTTGTAGGCGGGGGGTTGCTCGATGTCCAGCATCTCTCGGATGTCGACCGAGGCATATTCGGAGTCGAGGTCTTCAAGGCGTAGGATTTCTGTGAAGTAGGATACTTCGTAGCTGTGGGCGCGGTACCAGGGGATGATGAATAGGGTGATGGCGAGGGTGAGCAGGAAGGAGAGGAAGGAGAGGGTGTAGATGCAGAGCTTTTTAGGGGATGGGAAGGGGAGTGAGGGCATGGTTCGGGATGATGGCGATATCCATTCCTTGTGCGCTAGGAAGAACGACGATGAAGATGGATATAGTACTTACCATTGCGTTGGCCTTAGGCCGCCCTAGCTCTCTCTTCCCAACCACACATTTCAAAATGGGTAGAGGAATAAATGGGTGCACCTACTTAAGGTACAGAGAAGTTCTGTTAATCAAATTGCGTAGCTAGTAGAATTCAAGTAATGAATCACTCGGACTGGATGATAAATAGCTTCGTTCTTGAGGCTACAACTATAGCTATAAATACAAATGCGTTGTTGATCTAATTGTAGCTATTAAATGAAGGAGATTCTGGAACTACGTATTGGGAGCATGTTTAAGTAGTGTTTTAGAAGTTGAAGTTGGGGATGATGTACTAGATGCGCGCGGTGTGCCGTTACGGGCAGGCATTCCCATATCATTTTCCGTAAAAACGATGGTAGTCCTACACCATGTGTTGAATAAGTAATAGTAATAGACCTACAGAGATGGGGTAGCAAAAGACCTGGTAAAAGAGCAAAGTCTATGGGTATATTAGGCATTACATATATATACGAACAAGCAGTATCTCAACATGCTCGCCAGCCATCCCCACGCTATCCATCCTTACAATACACCGTGTACGTAGTACAATAAATATAAATCACGCCCGGGCGACATATAGATTCGTCAATCCCAACCTTTATTCCCATATTTTCATGCCGAACCATACTGTACAATCATAAGTTAGAGAACGCTAGGTCGTCCTCATGGTATAACAAAATCCTAGTTTTCAAGCGAGTAATCACTCGGTATATTGAACTCGGTTTAAGAGCCTGTATACCCTATGATCTCTCTGTCGTCGTCGACTAGTCTCCCATATCTGTGAAGTGTTAATTAGCGGCTGACACAGGGGTTGGAATTGGGAACCAGGAGAACGTACTCTAGTAACAATCTAAAAAACCAAACCTCTAGGTCTTCATTCCTCAATACCTTATTGGCCCAATCCCTTCCCTGAAGCGCAAGGCGCTTGGCCTCCGTCTTCCCCGCCGGCTCACTCGAAAACCACCGAACCGCCTCGACCCACTCATCACCCCGTAGACTCAGTGGGATATAATGCACCCACGGCTGGAGCCACTCCGCATGCCATTCCTTGAAAATGGCCAGCTTATACACTAGACTCTTACTCTTGAGAAACGCGTAGAATCGGCCACTGAAAGCGTTCCCATCCATGTCGAGAAGATATCTGTATTTCCAGGCGTCTTGCTGCTTAGCTGCTTCCTTTATGTCAAAGAATTCCTTTTGGGCGTTACAGTCATGGTCATCGCATTGCCCGATGTGGGAGAAGTAAATATCGAAGAGTTCGCGAAAGTCGCTGCGAGGGACTTCTTTCACTTGCCAGTCTTCCTTAGTTTCGCTCTCGCCGCGATTGACGAGAATCTTGGCTTGATCGACAGCGTTCACCTTTTTCACAACATGCTGCCGGTGCTGCCGTCTCCATCCCCCATCCCGGCTAAAGCCACCTGTTGTCGAACCTCGCCAGTAAATCTTGCCTTCTTTTTCTGCCCAGTCCATGTCTTCGGCCTCGTCGTACGCTACTTTTCCGTACCAATACCACGGGGACGGATATATGATATCTTGGTAGGAGGATATTTTCGACTGTGAAAAGATGGGGAATAGATCGTGGACTATATTATAGGCATTTGGGCGGTCGAAGAAGCCGTAAGTGTGGCTGAGAGATGGCGACTGACATATGTCAGAGAGGGCAGTCTGATTGTAGACAAACCCCAACTCTCCAGTTGCATAGCTCTGGATATTGTCCTCCTTCGGGCCGTCTTCGAGAGAGCGTGAAGGACTGTCTGGCGGGCAGGATAGTCTCGAATTGGTCCAGGTAGGCTGATGTGCGAAAACGTTGAATCGAGTTGTCTTGATATCCTCAAAGCGTGTTCCATCACCGAGATCTGATGGGCTTGATGACCACGAATTTCGCGGCGTGGAAACTGCATTCGCGGCGGGCAATGTCACCTCGTTCGCTATCTTCACCAATCTCGCAAGGTCGTCGTGGGGAACCACCACCCGAGGTTCGTCGTGGATATTGAATGCAAGGTCCATGTCGGGTAGGTACTTTATAAACTCCTTCATCATGCCCTCCGTAGCGTTCATTTGCCACTCCCCTCCCCCAGCAATCTTGGTGATCTTGCCGTTCCTTATCAAGGCCCCTATTAAATTATTTGCATCATATCCCAAGGCCTCCTGTGCCCGGTTTCTTATGGCTGAGGGTTTCAGCGCCCAGAAAGGCAACAAGGAGTGATGGATGGAATCGTATTCGTCGATCAACTGAATGCCCTTTTTGGTCGCAAACTCGTACCATTTGTCGAAATTCGGCGGGGGAGGGATGCCATAACGTCGTCGGTACTCTACCACGGCAGCATCGAGTGTCTTCGATTGACCCGTCAGCTTCTTTTCAAATTCCAGTTCTGCATCCTTGATAAGCATCCATATTGGGTGCCCGGGCCCAATATGAGGGGTCTCTGGCTTCTGCGATGCGGGCCCAGGAGACTGCGGCTGGGTTGGGCTTTGTGGGCTTGATCCAGGGAGAGGCAGAACTGTATGAGGGAGACGAGAGCCCCTGAGATAGGATATTGAAAGCCCAGCAACCGTCAGCAGGCCAATCAACAGCAGAAGTTGTCGAGATCGCATTCTTCTCCTCGTCGCGTTCACATTCAGTCCGTGTTGAAGAAAGTTATGATTGACTCCTCATGGTCCACGTCCTCCAAAGCACTGAGAATTGTCGAGCGTGGCGCGTTAGACAGGGAGGTACTTGCGTAGAAGTAAGGAATTAAGGAATTAGGGCGTACGAGGCCCCCCTGTAACGACGAATTACTGGTAAAAGTATGGCCCGGGTCCGACCACTGTGGCTGATGTGTTGTGGCTGGTGGTACTTACAGAAGTACTGCCTAACGGTGGGGTGCGACTCTACCTACTACGTATCGTACTACGTATGTGGGTGCACATAATGTAAAGATGGTGTTTTGATTCGATAAACAGCATACAGTAAGGAGCACCTGGAGAGTCAGCTTCCGTTATAGGGCGAGCACTCTAAAGACCAAGCACCCAGAGGCCGTACTGGTGCTTACTGTACCTAGTAAGCACCTTATTTATATCTTAAATGCCCTCGGCTCGCAACTTCCCTAGGATCTAAACATCTCGGCCCCATCGTCACTGCACCACCATTCATGCCCGTACTCATACGAGTATATATCAACAAAGTTTGCAATCTCCCGCCATGTCTTTTCTATCCTCTACATCTGCCCTAGTTTTCATGATCAATCTACTACCCTAAGAACGCCGTTGACTCCCCATACGGCGCATCATCCACATAGTATCGAATTGGGACTGCAGCTATCCCGGTCACTCACCTCATTCCCATTCACGTTCTCACTCTCAAACATGGCCGACGACGGACGTCGACATTTCCAGGACCACTGGGGCGTCCACTTTCCGCCTGGGCAGGTATCTCGCTTTGAATCACAGCTGGCCTCGCCCATGCCACCTCCGCCTCTCCCGGTGCCGCTGACCCTCTCCGAAGCTCGACGAGCAGAGCTTGATCCTTACTTGCCGGAAGAGCGTACATCGTTCCTTATGGAGGGGTCGTTGCCAGAAGGCCTAATCCAAGAGCGCAGGGAGCTTCCTTTACGAGAACTCCTCCCTCACGTTACGCTCACCTACGCGCAGTCACTCGACAGCCAGATATCTCTGCATCCGGGTGTGCGAACCACACTATCCGGAGATGAGACAAAGGCTATGACACACTACCTACGAGCTCGACATGATGCCATCCTGATAGGCGTTGGCACCGCGAGGGCAGATAATCCTGGCCTCAACACGAGGTTCAGCTATGATGGACAACAAGTTGTCGGCCTGGCACAGCAGCCGAGGCCGATTATCTTAGATCCAAGCAAGAGGTGGAGAGACGATCTTTCTACGAATTTGTTTGAGCGAGCAGTAAGCGGCCAAGGAAGGGCGCCATGGTGGGTTATATCCCGGAACGAAGAGTTTCTCATCCCTCAGACCCCCGAGGAACAGCTCGAAGACCAGGTGCGGATGCGGAGGATAGAAGCTATCGGCGGGCAATGCTTAGTCGCTGGAGATTATAAGAGTCCCGGAGAGGGTGTTGATTGGGCTGCGATTTTGAGAACCTTGGGCGAAAGTGGAATTCGTAGCGTCATGATCGAAGGGGGAGCCACAGTTATTAACGACCTTCTGAGGGCCACCAATCAGGTCTTTATCGATGCCCTCATTATCACAATTGCGCCGACATATTTAGGCAATGGAGGGGTAGTCGTTACCCCGCTTAGATCTGTGAGCAACCAGAATGAAGCCATCCTAACAGATGTTAAATGGTTACCTTACGGCCAAGATGCAGTTATGGCATGGAAACGTCGACGAGAACCAGAGTCTGGTGCGAGGCGAATCCGACAGAGCCATGCCGTCCGGAATGGAGACTCAAAACTACTTGAGGGGGACCTTAATTTAGGGGCCACTGGAACATCAAGTGGATCAGAGGCCATGGCGAGCGGCGCGCTGCAGGAAGATTTGGGTAAGTCATAATCGATGGACTTGATCCCCAGAATATTTACATTTCTGGGCTAAGGGCCACATTATTATGTACCTGCGGCGCAAGCTCAAAGCGAACATATCTCCTCTCGAACTATACCGTTTCCCTTGATGTCCCCCCTCGCGAATGAGATAATTCGTGCTCAAAAGCGCTCCGAGAGCTCTTCCGATGAGCCCTTTGATCCGAACGATCCACCTGCTATCAAAGCTTACCATGTTCTCCTGAATCTGCGGAATATGATTGATAACTCTATGGCTAAAGTGACCGCTTCATTTGAAGCCGGGGAAGAGCGTAACCTAGTGCAAGCCGCTATTATCAACGCCAAATATCAGATGGAGTCCGTTGCTACTAGCCTATGTGATTGTCCCCTGGGACAAGACTGTTCGATAGGAATGGTCAGAAAAGCTCTCAATCTTGCAAAAATTCCGGTAAATAAAACTTTGCGTCGTTCGCTGGATAGAATCATTGCCGGCTGTGTCTTTGATGAATAAAAATGGCAAATCGGGTGATACTATTTTATGTATTGTTATATTTTTATGCATTGGGACTTAAAAAAAGCTGAACTGGTGAAGAGCCTGAGAGCTGTAGGATAAGGGAGCCGAATATTCTCATAAACCCCGAGTATTGCTGGACTGTATCGAAGGGAAGAGATCCCAGGATACCTAGAAGGATGGCACTGTCCATATGCCAGGCATTTGTTGATAACATAACTATCATGACTTGATGGAGTTTTGAGACAGTTCGTTTCAAAATATTTATTAGGGTGTTAGGTGTTACGGAAGGCAGAAAAAGCATGCTTAGATATTAAACACCCCTGCTCAATTCTAAATAGTCAGAACGAGCACTTCAAATACATCGTTCCATTTTATACTGAATGGATATATTATTGCTGAGCTGACAATGACACGAAGTTAAATCCGGAGTACCCTATAAACTTGTACATTTGACTTGGACACCAATCATACCTGCTAGTGGTAGGCGTAAAGTGCCCTACTACTATTCCCCACTACTAATGTTGGTTGTCGATTAACTGGTGTTTGTATTTTCGAATTCATTCTGAGTAGCTTCCAAGTACGCTTGAGGCTTTACTAGGTAGCGATAGTATCTCTTAGGATTTGGGGTTTTCGTGGGGCAGATATCTTAGCAAAGGTAAGCGTATCGTTAGGCCTCTCCATTTTAACTTGTCGTTTTTGATACTTATATATAGCTAGACCCGTTCCGTAATGAAAGGGTTACTTGATGTAACCCGAGTATCAAGTACTATATTCGCATCTTCTCTCACCACTTTACAAAGAATTCCAATTTGCATATCTTTGTGTTTTGGGTTATACAACTTAATTGTGTTATACATCTCTAATAAATTTAGCTCTACGCTCATTTCAAGCACTAGAATCCACATCCCCACCAAATCCAACAGGTTTCCTCGTCCCTCCACTCTCGGGAACAATAGCCATAGCTTTATACACCTTCCCCATTCCACTCCCACCGCGATCAATTAATCTCTTCCATGCGGTATCTATCCTCTTCCTATTCTCATCCGCATCCGTATCCCCCTTTATCTTCCCGAGCAACATCTCAGCCCGTTCCTTGATGCCCATTGCTTGAAGAAAAGCACCCTGCTCTACTGGCCCGTGAACCTCCACACCCTCACTAGCATTAACAGCTGCTTCAGCTAGGGCTGTGAAATCCACGTCTACGCTGAGATCTACGAGTCCTGGCATGCTGAAGGGGCTTACATGTTTGTGCTTGTGGATGCCGCGGAGGGAGTTGATGGGGATGGTAGAGCTGGGCCCGTAGTCAAGGATTAAGGCCGCGCCAGAGGGTGTGCGTTTTGCTGAGGTAAATGTTGAGCTGGGAGTGGTGGAGGAGGAAGAGCCCCCGATGAGGGTGGCGATCGTGGAAGCGTAGGCGAGAGATTCGGGCGATATTTCAATGACGGAGCCTGGGGCTTGCGATAGTATCGCACGGTAGCGGGGAGATATGGCTGGGAGATAGAGACTGTGCGGTGTTGGGGCGGAGGAAAGGGTAAGTTGGAATTCAGGGGCTGAATCAGAGGAGGAAGTTCCTACAGTGGGGGGCGGCGGGGCGGGCGAGACGACCATTTCGCGCCATTGAGGTCCTTTTTGGGCTTCCTTTTTGGCTGCTGAGGGAGAGAGAGGGTGTGATCCCGTTGGTGTCTGAATGGTGGATTCCGAATTAAGAGGAGGTGGCGGGATGGATTGGAAGGCGTGTATCGGGAGGGCGTCGAAGAACTCGTGAGCGACGATGAAAGGAGTTTTGTCTTGGTCTAAGTCTCGAGTTAGATGATGGCGAGAGGTACCGTAGAGGAATTTACCTGAGGGGACGAAACGTATATTTTCTGTCCATATGATAGGGATATTGGCATACTTGCTTATACTCTGATGGCCAATGGAGGTTTCTGTAATGGGGGCATCGCCGCAAAGTAGCTGTTTTTGGGCTTCTCTAAGTGCTGGGCTTGCTTCTACCAAGTATACGGCTTCAATACTTGATGCCATTGGTTTGAAGTTCCGTATTGTCTATATATATACTGTCAGCAAGCAATCACGTAGAAAATTAGGCCTTGAACTCAAGCATACCCGCAGCATATCATCCATCAGCGTCCCTCTTCCAGGACCTATCTCGACGAGCTCCACGCCCTTGCTTTTCCGTCCCTGTGCCATCCATTCCGCCACAAACCAGATACCAATGAGCTCTCCAAAGACTTGTGATATTTCAGGCGAGGTAATGAAATCCCCCTTCTGGCCGAATTGGTCTCGGCCGTCTTGCTTCGAGGTATAATAACCGCCTACATCAGATGTGAGGCACATCCGCATGAATGATGCCAGCGGGGTGGGTCCAGTCGCCTGCACATAACATCAGTTAAGATATATAAGCTATTAGAGCCCGGAGACGTACTGTAATAGCTTCTGAAAGCTGTTTTGCTAGGGGCGTTGACCATTGTCTATCTTCAGACGAGGACCATCTTATCGCAGCGCAAGGAGCTCTACATTTCCAGCGCGACGCATTGCGCAAAGCATTGCGTCCCTGATATGATATTATAGACCTCATATTGGCCGATTTATGATGCTACTGGGGCATTTCCTGTTGTAGGTAGAATTTGTACCTGAATGTTGTGAAGCCTGCGAGATGTGGTGGTCGAGCTCCAAAATTTATTTCTTGACCATGACGGACCTCGTTCCACCACAAATACCTAGCATCCGAACAACAACTACGATGTCAACCAAACCGAAGTCCCGATGGGCGGACGACGAAGAAGATGCAGCTTTAGATGCGCAACGCAAACGGGAGAAAGAAGAAAGGAAGCGTCTAAAGGCTGAGAAACAGCGCAAGGCGGAGGAAGCTGCCCAGCTTGCCAAGCAGCAACAGGAACAAGCAGCGGAAGAGGCAGAGGCACAACCGCACCAGAGAGAGCTTTCCTCGAGGCCAGCGAAACGGCGGAAATTATCTCCAGAACGTGAAGCGGTTGCGCGGGAAGAGCTACCGCCTGCGAAGCTATTACGGTTCCCAGCGCCAGGATGGAAGAAGTGCAGGAGTGTGGAGGACTACGAAAAGCTGAATGATATCGAGGAGGGTGCTTATGGATGGGTCTCACGGGCAAAAGATACAGCTACGGGGAAGGTAGTTGCGTTGAAGAGACTGAAGATGGAGAATGCACAGGATGGAATACCTGTTACTGGACTGCGAGAGATACAGACCTTAATGGACTGTGATCATCCGAATATTGTAGCTCTGAGGGAAGTGGTTGTGAATGAAGACGCGAGTAGGATTGAAAGGTACGTATCCCGTCTCTTTTCCTGGTGGATGGATTATCCATATATAAATGCAGACGCTGACATATGGATGATAGCATCTTCCTCGTCCTTGACTTCCTCGAACACGACCTGAAAACCCTCCTCGAAGATATGAGCGAGCCCTTCCTAACCTCGGAAGTCAAAACCCTCCTTCTTCAGCTAACCTCCGGCGTTGCGTACCTCCACGATAGCTGGATCCTTCACCGCGATCTCAAAACTTCCAACCTCCTCCTTAACAACCGCGGCGTCCTTAAAATCGCAGATTTTGGCATGGCCCGCTACTTTGGCGACCCGCCACCAAAGATGACTCAATTAGTAGTAACACTCTGGTACCGCGCTCCTGAACTCCTCCTGGGCGCCGAACGCTACGGAACCGCAATAGATATGTGGAGTATCGGGTGCATATTCGGTGAGTTGCTGACCAAAGAGCCACTATTACAAGGGAAGAACGAAGTGGATGAACTATCCAAAATCTTCGAACTCTGCGGAATCCCTACAGAAACAAGTTGGCCTAGTTTTAGGCGTCTTCCAAATGCACGCTCCCTACGACTTCCCAAGAACCCCGTCGCGCAGGGCTCTGTGCTTCGCGCGAAATTCCCATTCCTTACTTCGGAAGGGAGTAGGTTGCTGGTTGGTTTGTTGAGTCTGAATCCCGAGAAGAGACCTAGTACAAAAGAGATGCTGGATCATCCATTCTTTAAGGAGGATCCTAAGCCGAAGAATAGAGAGATGTTCCCAACGTTTCCAAGTAAGGCGGGGCTAGAGAAGAGGAGAAGGAGGGGCACGCCCAATGCACCTGGCAGAGGCAAGGCGAGAGAGATTGGGGAGGTGGATTTTAGAGGTATTTTTGGTGGGAGGGAAGAGGAGGAGAAAGGTGGCGGATTTGCTTTGAAGTTGATCTGAGTTTGAGCTCTGACATTGTAGGTAACTTTAGAAGTCTCTTGCTCGAAAAGAGAATTAGAGCCTATTGCACGGACAAGTGAGTATATCGGAAGATTTGATTAATCTCTCATTTCATTATTTATCCATACGTATAAATTGCATGTTGCCGCTATCTATGCAAGAAACCCATCCGCAAAATCCAAAACACCAGCTGTCCAACCGATCCCACAGTAAGGAGTGTGTCCCAGAGGATGTCCCTCTGAATTAAATAATTCGTATCAAATTACACCAATCCAAACTTCCATATTTCCTCGCGGCCTGTAAAGCATCATCAATCTGCTCGTTCATAACTGCGACTTCTACCAAATAACCTGTAGTCCAGTAACGAACCACGTAAAGCTAAACACAGTGAGCACTCCCATTCCGAGGACCATGCCCAATGCCCTCCTCTCCGTGTCGCTCAGCGCCCCACTACAGGTCGCGCACCTGTATCCGGGTGTCGGTTCACTATACGGCTGCTTGGTGTACATGCCAAAGGTATACTGATTATAGGGAGCAAGATAACCGGGTTCCGGGGGTGCTGTCATTTCGGTGTCTGCATCGTAAATAATCAGCGTATAAATACCAACGATTAGCGGCGATGCAATAGCAGTCGTTTGGTATGCCCCCGTGTCCCAGTAGACGGTGTTCGTAGCATTTGAGACGGTTTGATTTGAGGCTATGGTATAAAGTTGGGAGTTCGTAGTACATGTTGCCATGACATTCACCGCTTTGGGCGTCCCCAGTAGGGAGGTGTAGTTCCATGCGAATGTGACCCAATCATCGACTTTGTAAAATTGAGGTCCTGCCGTGATGGCCGGTTCTAAGAGCGAGACGCCGCCTGGACGGATTTGGGGGTCATACTGTGTACGGTATGTGGTAGAAGAGCTATTGCCATCGGAAGTGTCCGAGTCGCCCTTCGTAGGCGCGGCGGTTATGGAACCAGTCTTGGAGCCGGTGCGGGACGGCGAGACACTTCCCGACTTAGATGGTAAACTACTGCCGGATTGAGATTTGTTGTCGCCCGTGGATTTTGGAGATGAGTTGCCAGTTTCTGTTGGTGCAGGTGGCGAGGGAGAATCTGGGAGTGTCAGTCAGTATAGTATCCCTTGGATGATGAGCTGGATCTGCCGTATTGTGCGTACCTGACGGGTCTGCTCTGACTACCAACGTATCCAAGTCTGGTAACCATCGGGGCCATGGCCATGCCGCGGTAAATGTGGCGAGGAAAAGGAGAATTATCGAATACAACTGTAACCTTCCCGAGGCCCTCATGGTGGATATAGTTTCGTGCTTGTTGACCCCCTTGAAATCGCTTAAACCCCTCCAAACCTCCGTGTATCAGTCTTTGAAAACGTCGAATGGTATTGCAGACTCAGCGAATAAATTATCGCGTCGAGAAGTAAGACTTCTGGAGTTGTGATATCGAGAATCTGGAGCCTCCGTTCGAATTAGACACGACTCCCCATATGTTGCGTTGCCCGAGAAGGGGGCCCACTCACCCGAGCGGAATGCTGCTGCTGCTCTCCTTGTCCTTCTCCTTCTCCGTCTCCTTAATAATATGCACAAACGGCCGAACGAGTGAGGCCCTCTGGGGTATTACAAACGAGGGAATGAGAAAAGGCGATAGTAGCGAAGAAAGGCCAAGATGACGACGGTGCAGAGCGAAGAGAAGCAGGAGAGTCGAGGAGAGGAGAGGGAAAATTGGCTGCTTCTAGAGGCGGTGCATGGGCCACGGTGCAGGGGGTGGCATTGGTGATCGGTGATCGCTCGTATTGTTGTTGATGGCACAAGCAAAACACAAGGAAGCACAAGGAAGCACCACCAAGCACCAGCATGGGCACTCGGAAACTCCACACGACATGAGAACGACGAGTACTAGCAGGGTGCGTACGATACTAATACCGGTATTCAAAATAAATAATAATAGCGTGCAAAGTACGAAGTATCTAGTCTTTTCATTCGTCCTGGTGCGTGGTCTACAACAGAACTCCCGGAATGGCAGCGTTCTATTTTTAGATCGCCACGGCTACCGTCAAGTCTCCGCCCGAAAACAACAAAAAACACATCGAGGCCAAAGTATCTTGTTATTCTTATCTTGTTCTATGCATACATTTCCTCATTTCTACAGAACATGCTCCTGACTACTGGGTATCGATATCCCAAATTGCGTCAGGAAGCAATTGCGTTCATTCCCTCCCCAGCCGCCAAAGCCTGACGTAGATGTAAGAAAATTAGTGTTGATAGATTGACTCCATGAACAATATGTATTCTCTAGCCGAGTACCTGTCGTTTGGGCTCGTTTAGAGTTGATTGAAACCGCGCTTCGAAGAATCGGCACGTAGCTATCAAGATGCCACCACCCAGCCCCTTCTCATACAGAATGATCACCAAGCCATGAATTTAGACCACGGGTAGGAGCTTCAAACTTGTATAATTGAGAATATGCATTTCTATCTATGTGTATGATTCTTAAATCTCTCATACCTAAACACCTCTGTATCTCTAGATACGATAGATTGTCACTGGCCTGCGAGATTTGTTCGCCCGACTCCCCTTACCCAGAAAAATAGTACAGGTAATAGCACGGCCTTAGATCGCCAAAATACACCCATATCAGTCAACTCCTCTTTTGACCCAGCTCGACATCCCCCTCAAACTCATCCCAATCATCCCAATCTCTGCCAAATCCACCAAGTTGCCTCCCAACCCAAATACCGGCCGCAGTGCCAAAACTCGCAACCAAAAACCAACCATCAAACCACCGCTCCACAAACCCAGGCTCTAATGGACTCCCGAGTGCCTCGCTTACCACACTCTTCATCTCCGTGGGCAGATTACTTCTCAACAGCAAAGCACTAGAAATTACGTAGGTAGCGCAGATCTGCGCGATGATAAGGGCAAAATTGGCTTGGGCTTGGTAGAGAAGGGAGGGCGAAAGTTTGGTAAGCATGTGGAATGTCTGTAGCACGCTGTTGAAGGAAGCGATGAGAATGATACCGGAGAGGAGGAAGGATATCTGGCGCGACCAAGCAAGCTGGTCGAGTGTTGGGTCCACATGCTTGGCGAGTAATGAGAGAATGCGGTTAATTGGGTCTGTAGTGGATGAAGTGAAGGTCGAAGGGTCGGGAGAGTAGACGAGGACACGACGGAGGGTTGAGAGCGAGGTTGTGAATATCCGGTAAACGCAGTATAGGGAAAATGCGTATGAGGTTGGCGTTAGGAGGAGCCTTCCTATGGGAGAGGATGCCCGTTGGTTGGATGCAAACTGATTTTGTAGTAGGGCGAGAGAGGCCGAGAGGCTCAGTGCCATGGAGCTGAGGCCTGATATTTCAAGCTGTAGAGCTTTCAGCTCTTGTGTATCTGGCGTACCGCGGATGCTTCCAATCATCTTCGACATAAAGCCTTCTGAAGGAGCTTCCTTAATTTTGCGTTGCAGGGCACGGAGTCGGCTGCGTTTGGCGGCAAGCATATCATTCGTGGCATCGAGGCCGGCTTGCTTCCGAGCCACATCTGCTTCGGTCACCCGTTTGGGTTTTGCCCAAAATGTCTGCCAGGGGTTGGACACTGCCGCAAAGCCAGATAGGAGAGCCATCAAAGAAATTCCAATAATGCCAACTCTTTCAAGGCATGCTTCGCCCAAGCCTTTACCTGATTGAGACGCCATAGTGTGTATATATGTCCCCGGTACTCCTTTCCCCAGCCACCAGAACGCCGCAATCCATGTTGTGAAGCCTATTATTTGTAGGAGCCATGGAGTTCTCGGTATCTTCTCATTCTCAGCTCGCTGAAAGCTCCAACCAAAACCAGACACTATGGATTGTAACTCGAGGAACGGTATTAAGACGACTAATAAGAACAGAAGTGTTGGTATAACTGCTTTGAGGGCGAACGCTCGTACAGTGGGATTCAAGGTATTCGAGATTTCGCAGAGGATCAACTCCGCAAGAACAGCAGCGAGTGATATTGTCGCTGAGAAGGCAATAGCGACGATGCGGCGCCTCCCTATTCTCGCACTGTGTTCTGTGTGCTTCTGGCGCAAGCTTGGGGGCGCGTCGCTCGGCAGATAGTGGCCGTCTTCATCCTTGGGTTGCGAGGAGCCGGAGACTAGAGGAAACAGCTTATGGAGGACCAGGAGACTGACGACGAAGAACGTTACGACCAGTGGGATGGACGAGAAAGCGATTGTCGAAAGGGAAGAGGACGGTAGGGCGCGACTGCGATATCCTGGCGCCACGCAGGCATCATCATCACATTTGTCTGGGTTGGAAGGCAGCATTGGAGGTTGACCAGAGCCGAATCAGTGGGCCGTGATCACATTGTATTGTGTTGTGGTGTGGTGTATTGTATAATACTCCGATTAAGTATTGCAGTGTTTGTTGAAGCTGGATGGACAGATCAGGTACGTAGCACAGGAGTACGAATGTACTGTGCCGAGGAAGCAATGCGAGGTGCCGCAAGTTGAAGATGCGGTGGGGATGAAGCGACGCTTGTTCCATTGCTCGCTGGCTGCGGATTGGAATTCGTCATCTCTCGATAAGACTTCCCATCGGATTGCCCTGCTTCGGTGCCTGAGGCTGTAGATACGAGTACCTGGGCATAAGCATGATCAGGGGTTCGCCCCTTACCCAGTGCTTAATTGATCCACCAGGTGGCTAGTGGAAGTATAAACCTTGTTTCGTGAGCGATACGGACGTACAGTAATACTAAGAGAAATGGTTATTTTACCTCCGTGCAATACTGTCACTAGCAGTAGTGCAGATATACAACCTATACTTGGAACCTCGAGAAGGCGAACTGCCAGTTTTGCATCTGAAACGATAGGCATTACGAAAGGCATCATTTCGGGTACCAAGCCAAACAAGTGTCTTCGCCACTTCACCGACTTGCACAATACCCATTAGAAAATCGGCAGCCTTATTAATCTAGTAGTCTACAACTAGCGGTAGAAGGCCAGATCCAGGTAGCATAAAACAGCAATACAAATTGGGGGTATTCGAAAACTAGCAGTACACGACGCTCGGGTATCTGTATATCACCATCCACTTCCTAGTGACAGGAACGCCATCTAACGCCTGGAACGTACACTTGATGATCGAATCAATGGTCCTGGAACGAAACAAACCCGGTATTTCTCTCACCCAGATAAACCTATTTTAATATTAAAGAGCTCAAGCTGCTACGCCAGTAGCGGCGGAAGACATGGGAGTGGGGAATGTAATGCCGCTAGTATCGAGGTCGTCATCTTGGGCGGAGTCTTCATCCCCATCCATATTCAGAAGTTGAAAGCGGTTCATTAGAGAGGCACCTTTTTTCTTCTTTGGTTGGTTATTTTCCCTTCGATACTGTTGGGGTCGCTCGAGGGCTGCTGCACATTCGTCGTTATCCCAGTCAATTTTAGATCCTTTGTATGTACTAATAACGTTAGAAGTCTAGTTAGCAAATGAATGAGGAGCCACTCACGTGCGACTCATCATGCAGGTACGGGCAAACATTGCATTGTGTACAGAGTTTGTGGATATATGTGCATTGTGGCCATTAAAAGTGACTTTGATGACGACCAGATTATGGATGTGCTCAAGGTCATCCCGGATGGTCTCCTCGGTATGTCTTGGACTACGATTCTGGATGACCAAGTTCCTTGTCGCACCAATGGCTATCTTGTTCGCAACATGGCCGGGCAAGATAAATTGGCGATCATTCCATCGGATTTCAACCTACGAGTCGTTAATCGTCAGAAACAATAGCCTGTGGGCGATGCTACGTACCCTTTTGCCTCGTAGGTAGAGATCATGTCGCTTGACGTGTTGGAAGAACTCTTGAGCATGAGCTTCTTCCAGGAATGAGACACTTGCTGCTCGGTCATGGACACGAAGATATACGTCTAGCAGCATGCCTCCTCGAACAACATCTACAATGTCGGAGTAACTGGTTGAATCTGCGAGGTTGCATAGCTGCACGGTCCGCTTGGCAAACTTGTCATATGTTGGGCGCTGGGGCCTGGTGTGCGAGTCATTATTGCCACTACGTTCATCATAATATCCATCTGGGATATCGGGTACAAAAGAAACATCATCGTTCGTCTGGCAGCGGCCGTAAAAAACATTGGGGTCTCGTCGGATGTCACTATTTCGGGGCGTATAGTTGGCACCGCGTCCGAATGTGTAATCTTGGCCGCCATTACCCTGGATTGTTGACACTGGTTGTTGAGTTAAAATGGCACCGCCACCTTCCGAGGTCTCGTCGGCCGTTGACTGGATCGCGGATGCCTCGTTCTCGTTGGCCGAAGCATCATCCTTGACCAAGATCTAGACAAACATCGGATTTGATCAGGACAATAAACAGAAGACATGGAGGAATGTGGTAACTAACAGCCAGAGTTTCTTCCGTTATGCCGCCTCTGTAAAGGTTACGTCGGAGATTGGCTATCAGACTAGTCAACCAACAATGGATCCACATATATAGGTTCTAGCCGGAGATAAGCTGTGCTATAGAGCATGCATACCATGCTGATGGGCAACCGTCAACTGTCATTATTGTAAGCAGATACTAATTGGAGCAGGGGCTTGCGGATCTTATCGTACGAGGCTATCGTGATCAGCTTTTGGTATGGTCACGGTTGGCACATGAACAGGAGTAGCAAAGTCGACGCCAGTTGTATGCTAGATTCGGAACCGTTAGAACAAATAAAGAATGCCCAGTGAAACATGGCGGTGAAGCATGGACATACAAACTGGGCCCTGATAAGTGGGGTAGGCTGTTAGCATCGGAACCAGAGCCAAGAGAGCACGCACATCCAACAGCTCCAAAGCTGAGGCTGTGGGGATCGGAGGAAGTCACCTTCTTAGCAAAGTCTCAAAGTAAGCTTTTTCGAGTGTCACAGTTGCGGAGGCCATAGTGTACAAACAGCTATTCCTGCCACAGTCAAGTCGCAGCTAGAATAGTCCTGAGTTTGAATCTGGGGACGAAAATGTGCTGTTGGTGAAATGAAACTCGCCCAAGTTCGACGGGCAAGGATACGACCTTCGCTTAAAAGCATGGCGGTTAGATTTAGCGCCCTGCCGGTCTAACCCCAGCTCGTTAGCGGCGCCAGCGAATGTTTTGGTCGCAAATCGGGACGTGAGCTCGCGTAGTCAGCAGCTGCAACGCAGATCTCTGGACTTCATACGGAGTACACTATATACAGTACTATAACGCAAGACATCTCCACTCTTGTGACTACTATTCGCGAAGAATCCTCCATTCCCTGCAATGACGGTAGCAGACTACCGGTATGTCTGTTACTCGTCCCAGAGCAGAATAGTGAGATTATTTGCTACCTTATCGATTACGCCGAGCCAAGGGGGGTTGTGACTGGTGATCATGAACGACCTTGATATCCAAGAATGTCCACTCAAATACACGTGTCGACTGAAGATAGACTTCATAGAAACCGAACTTTTCGGCATGGCCGTTTCGGGACGACGTCGACACTGCCCTAAAAATCCCGGTTACGGCTCAGTTATTGAAGACAAGGCCATTCATTAGTTGAAGGCTTCTCGTTGCATCCCTTCATCAACCAGCTCCTCGGTGATGGGCTTATTGCAGGGTACTTGGACTATTAATCTAGCCCATAGAATTACTGCTGCGTGGAACTCGAACCACCCATGCTGTCCACGGATGGTTGGTCATGCTGGTATCCACAGCTTCAAGTCCCTCTCAGTATCATCGACTTCCGAGCGCCGACCCCAAGTTCTTATTCGGAAGCGAAATTGGGCACAGTGTAGCCAAATCCCTAGTAGGGACTTGCGTATTCCTAGCAGAATTCCAATTCCGCGTATCAAGTGAGAAAATTGTCGGTTCTCGAATCTCTATACTTCATTTTTTAAGTTGGATAAAAATGTTACAATATTAGTACTAGTTTTTGTTCGTTCGTATGCGTCGGCTTGCTGGTTCTGGAGCCTCTGGAGGGCAATCCATAAATTCCTAAGTAGGTAGCTAGGCGTCTTCGTATTGTTTGTGCGACACTGTACTCCTGGTATATTCTGTTAGCAGCTCTCTGTCCCGTGAAGTCATCGGGTACCGGTATATATAAGCGTCTACCAAATTATATTCTCAGGCTTTGGATTGCATACTGCCTGCTGGGTATTTGTTTCTCCTTCAAATTCTAGCATCGCGGAGCTGATCTCGCTATAGTATTGTTTATAGTTGCGCAAAATTCAACATAATACCCTCATGGCGGAGTATGCTGTCTATTTTCAAGTATGCTCCTCACCTACTTCTGGTTTATTTTGAATAATCTCGGCCACACGCCGTCAGGAGAAACACCCCATATTTGATCTAGGGGATGAAATGATAAACGCAATTTATTCAATTAACTTTAATCCTTAAACCCAACGTGACCCACAGGGGTTTGCAGTGCATAGTACGAGATTGGATAGCGGTAGGGACTATGCGATGCTGCCAAAATTATGTTGCGGAAGTAGCCAGCCAAGTTAAAGATCAGATTGACGGATGTTTCGATTTGGCTGAGGATTGGGAACATTTTGGTTAAACTTAAATGGAGAATCGTTTGCAGTGTAAAATATTTCTGGAAGCAGAAAACCTTGGATATAGAATTTAGGTATAAAAAATAATAAATGGACCAATTAGAGAGCTCGAGGAGCGAGCGAGATAATGGTTCTCGCCGGTCTTTCTTTGTGTGAAAGACAGCTCACGTGACCCACGACACACACCATCAATCCCTTAACCGAATTTCGAGTTTTTGACCCCTCCACAATTTTTCCACGACAGCACTTAAATCGAATACCAGCAGCATGAGTGCCTTTCAGAACGGCGCCGCTCCGCCGAGAGCTATCGACAATGACTCAGATGTAGAGGAGGAGGCCTTAGCCGCCGACTACAGGGAGCAAGTTCAGTATGAGGGAATGGAGGAGACTTCGATGACAATGGCACAACAGACGGACGACATTCAATCAAGACTTGCAGCGGCCGCGCAGCCCTTGGATTTTTCCGCGCCTCTCGAGGTCAAGTTCGCGAGTTATGACAATTACTGCAGCTTATTCCACTTCATTTTGAACTCGGATGGACCTGTTGACTTGGAACCTCCTTCGGTGCGCCCCTCCAACTTTACCAAACGGTAGTTTTCAATGCTAATGGTCTTAGTACTACTGGGCTTGGGATGTCATCGATGAATTCATCTACCAATTCAACTCTTTCTGCTCCTACAGAAATCGAGCTGCGCGTCAGGGGACCAATAGCGAGGAGATCCAGATTCTCCGGGAGGCGCCAAACACATGGGGCTGCTACAGCGTCTTGAACGTCCTGTACTCCCTCATTCAAAGATCTCAAATCACCGAACAACTTGCAGCTATGAAGCGCAACGAGGAACCTATGGCAGTGGCAGGAGATTACGGATCAAAGCCCATATACAGAATGTTGGGATACTTCTCCATCATTGGCCTCTTGAGAGTCCACTGCTTGTTGGGAGATTTCAGTCTGGCGCTGAAGACTCTCGATGACATTGAGCTCAATAAAAAGGCAATGTTCGCACGGGTCATGGCTGCGCATTTCACCACGTATTACTATGTGGGCTTCTCATACATGATGATGCGACGATATGCCGATGCTATTCGCATGTTCAGCCACATCCTGATCTATGTTTCACGGACAAAGAACTTCCAGAAGAATGCGCAATACGACTCGATCACGAAGAAGAACGATCAGATGTATGCGTTGATCGCGATCTGCGTGGCTTTCCTCCCCACCAGACTCGATGACACCATCCACACCGCGTTGCGCGAGAAGTATGGCGACCAGCTCTTGAAGCTTCAGCGAGGTGGACCAGAGTCGCTCCCCATCTTTGAAGAGCTGTTCCGCGCGTCCTGCCCCAAATTCATCTCGCCAACGCCTCCAGATTTCGACAACCCAGAGCTTAATGTCGACCCCCTTGAGCACCACCTTGCCATCTTTATGGACGAGGTCAAGACAAACATGTGGAGCCCAACCGTCAAGTCATACCTTCGACTCTACACCACAATGGATTTGAAGAAGTTGGCTGGCTTCCTCGAAGTCGAGCCGGAAAAGCTGAGGAACTGGTTGCTCGTGAACAAGCAAAGGAGCAGACAGATTAGATGGACGGACAACGGGCTCTTAGATGGCGAGGTCGTCGGTTCGGGAGATTTGGATTATGCCATGCAAGGAGTAAGAGCTGTCCTGCGTAGTGAGACGATCGGAAGGCGTGCTAACATATTTGCTTTTAGGACTTGATCCATATCTCAGAAGCGAAAGTAGGCCGTAAATTAGTGGACTGGTACCTTCGAAACCTCGCCCGAACATACTAAGCGGATTCCGATTTCAGGTTGGGATACGGGGGGTTGGGGGTTGAATTTTGCATGGCTTGGCGTAAGGGATGACTTTTGTGTCAATGTCAAGTGGGCAACATGCCGTGACGGGGTTGACGACTCACACGAGAGTTATAGTTTATAGTTATAGTTGCTTTTAAACCCCCGGGAACTAGAAACGGAATGCAGCGCCTGCACTGCATGTATCTTAAAAAGAAATAAAAGAAATGAAGAACCTCCCAGAGCGCAGAATCAGGCGAATCCCGCAGCCTTGGTTGGGGCTGAGAGGTCGACGGCGTGCAAGGCTGGGAAGCAGAAACACGGCTGACTGAAGCTGCGCTGATGTGCGGGTATCTCATGGTGCTTTGTCCCACCACCTCTATCTTGACCTAACCCACAACCCGCAACCTCTCCTCACTTCAACCTGCACTATTGACGTCGGAGTATCGAGACTCACCTTACCGCGACGGAAACATATACATCTGAGTGTTATGCAACGATACCCCGGGTTACGCCGTTTGTTATCGCAAGGCTTGATCTGATCTCGCCACGGCTGCCGTGCCTTCGAGTGCTGCGAAAAGAACTTGGCATCGAAGGGCAGCCCTGGCTGTCCGCAATCCCAAAGCTATCCTTCGTTCTCAACTCTCTATTATTCCCTCCTCGGCCCGCGACAATCACCAATAGATGCATATCCGTCGGATCTTCGCGCCAGCAGTCTTCGCAGACTCCGCCGACGTCACCGACCTGAGCTTGTGGAGGGGTATTACTTAGAGATGTCTTCGACTTCTGCGTCACCTTCACCGTCACCCTCATTGCAATCATCGCCCTCGTCGCGCCGCGCCGAATCTCCCAGCTCTCCTGTATCACCCGTGGGCCCCGCTGCTCAGGATACGTATGTCGTATCTCCCCGTCTGGATCCTATCATCGAACACGTTATCGCAGACCATTCCCGTCCGATCGAGCGGTCGGGCTCCATCAGCAGCATCACATTCAAGCCTTCGTCGCGGGCTGGATCGTCATCGCCCACTGGCCAGCCCAAAGCAACGCCTCGTTCTCGGATTAGGGATGCATCTCCGCCGCCGCCATCGTAAGTCCTGTCTGTCCATGTCCATGTCCTGCTCCTTCTTGCGTGTTGGGTTTTCAATGTGCACACCCCGAGGCCAGCAGTCCAAGGTCGCGACGGAGAATAATGCGGACGGCGCCGGCAATAAGTGTGAAATCCCGAACGGATCTAATTATCCCACACTCTCCACTCTTCCCACTCCACACCACTCCAGAGTCCAGACCAGCAGCGCCTCAGCCTTGAATTCGCTTATTCCTTTCCTTATTACCTTATCTGCTGCTGCGGCCGGAGTTGAGTGACGCGGTTGCAGCTGGCGGGTGACCGAAGACCATCTGCGTCGTCCAACCCCACTCGCCCACGCCGCCGCTGCTGCTGCTCCCTCGTGCCCTCTCACGTCGCGCATGTACATGTGCACTCTATTCTCTCGGGCACTTCTGCTGGTGCTTCATTGATGTTCCAGCTGCATTTTCCCGCTTGTTTTATTTTCTACATATCCTCCACGGACAATGGTGCTGACAGAGGATTCCGATAATAGTAGATTTCAGCGCCATGTATCCTTCGACAACTTTGCCGGCGGGGAGCCGACGGAGAATAATACCATATCGTTCACACTCAATGTCAAGCATAAAGGCTACCAATTCAAAAGGCGATCGCGGACGTTTCTAGTTGGCATAGATGAGCATGATTACTCGGATATCGCATTACAATGGCTTTTGGAGGAGCTGGTGGACGATGGGGACGAGATCATCTGCCTCCGGGTGATTGATAGAGGTTCCAAAATCATTAGTGACCGGAATTTGGAGAGAAGACAGTATCAGACGGAGGCCAAGGAATTGTTGCAGCGCATACAGCAGAAAAATGACGATAACCGGGCCATTAGCATTGTTTTGGAGTTTGCGGCAGGCAAGGTTCATGCGACTTTTCAGAAGATGGTGAGTGCAGAAAGATGACTAACTGGATGGATGTTCGGGCTTATACTGACATAGACCCTATCAGATTCAAATCTACGAACCCGCCATGCTTATTGTCGGTACCCGAGGTCGAAGTCTTGGGGGAGTTCAAGGACTTGTCAGCAACCGTAATTCGTTTTCGAAATGGTGCCTCCAATACTCGCCCATACCGGTCGTCGTGGTTCGCCCTACCGAGAAGAGGATGAAGAAGAAAAGCAAGAGAGATGCGGATCCGACCCGACACGATTACGCCCGGATATTGCGAGATAGCGGAGTAGAACGGCATGAGACCGAGACGGGTTCGGGTGTTGTGGGGTTCGACATATTTAATGAACCGGATATAGAGGCGCATGCTGTCGCAGCTGCCCTCGGTCTCCCGGCGGCTTTTGACCCTACGCTCAAACCATACCAGTATTCAGCAAGCCATCCGTTGCAGCAAGTCGGATCCAGCACCAGCGATGTCACGAATCTCCGTCTCTCTCCAGATTCCCGCTCCGCAAGCCCGACGTCTGCCCTCAAGAGTCCAAAGTCGGTGCAGCTTGACAGTCCCGCCATATCCGACGATGGGTCTAGCGAACGAGACGAAGACGAGGATGGCGATGGTGATGGCGATGGCGATGGTGATTTCGAGGCTGTGCCTGGGCAAACGCTTCTGGGCAACGATGAAAATCCGCAGGTCGAGAAGCAGAAGAAGTTACACGCAATGGAGGTTGGCGAGGCGGCTGCTCTTCTCGCGCCAAGTGCTCGGAAAGCGAGTGTCGGCAGTGGAGATAGCCCTTTGGCATCGCTGGAGGGAGTTTCTGTTTCTCGTGAGGATGACGACGAGGATGAGAATGAGAATGAATGACAGGCGATGGGGTATAGAGATGAGTGCTAAGGGAGACTTTGAGAGGGGACGACTGTGTCTAGTTGTTTGATATGAGAGTCCTGATACCACTGTTGCAAAGTTGCGAACAAGCACGCCGGAGTAGGTAGGAACTTAATTATTGGCTGGCAGTTATGACTAAATGAGAAATCTTGCGGTTAACGTTTATCTATCCTTCCTTTCGTTCGTGTGTGTCTTTTACGGTGAACAACATGGGTACCTTACATACCTAAGGTATGGAATGAGCATATCAAGCAACATGAAATGGCAAACTTTCCGTATCCGAAAGCAAACGCCTAGGAGTTTTTGATATCATGGCGCGGGTTGATTTGATACTACAATAGCTATTTCTTCCTAGTGTGTAAGGACTCTTAATCAACGGATGAAAAGCAACGACACCTATACATATTCATGGCCAGGGGAGATATACAATATATAGATATATCAATGAGGCCAGCAAGAAATGGCTATGCAGGGAACAGTCCAAGAACCCCACCGCTCCCCCTTGACCAAGCCACGTCTCCTTCTCGTCGGCATTATTATTTCGTATTCCCCGTACGATGCCCAATCAAGTCATAGGTGTCGCAGGGGAGATTCCGGAACCAGCTGGCTGGGATGGGTAGCCTGACGATGTACTTCGTACAGGTCAGCCTCCTCCGGGTCCTATCGATAAACTGCAAACCAGCCACGTGCAATGGGTTTCCAAATTCCTCGTTGACAGCCGCTTTTGGGGAGCCGGTAGACCGAGACCTATTAAAGTCACAGCAAGGAGAGGCTAAAGGAGAATATGCTCTCCTTGGTATTCTATACCGGTATACGAAGCACCAACCTTATCTTCATCCGGAAAAGTACGGGAACAGAAAGCTACTCGGCAGCTCAGACTTGCAACACATGCATATCACAAGCTATTTGACTTTTATCGGGCCATGTCACAAGTCTAGTTGATTTAAACCTCGCATAACACATACTGCCAAGCGATGCGATGATATCAACACAATATTATCATTATTATTACAAGCCAAGAACAAGGCGGTTGCTCGGGATATTGCCAGATACCGAATAGTCCGCCGCAAAGTCCGGGTTGCCGAAGCGCGAAGAATTGTGCATTCGTTTAGTTCGTACTCCGTACTCGTATCTTAGGACATGTACCTTCGTACCTTCGTACTCCGTATTCGCACCTTAGCCAGTCGTACGCCGTATTCGTAAACAGCGCATTCTTAAATCCGTCTACTCCGTACTCCGTCCGTCCGTTGACAAAGCCGCCGTTAGTTACTTGGTCGATCAGAGCTCTATCATTGTCATTGATTGGTAAACGAACGAGCAACGGGATGTTTTTTGTTGATTAATCAGATCACATTCGCCATCAGGCAAACATATCGGCTCCGGACAGACTCTACACCCACCTACGAAGCATGGCACCAAAGATGCCGCCATATGACTCTTTGCGGTAGAGCGGTTCTAGAATGTAGATCCGCTCCGAGCCATTAAACTTGCACCCTGGAGCTTGGTTTTCGAGTGGAACCGGGACCAAGAAGAAAAAGCATCGCGAACAAGTTTCGTTTCTAGTGCCGGAATCGCGGAGACGGTATGCTGCCGCACCTGCCACCTGTGCTTGTGACTCTGTTTGCTGTCCTCAGTCCTGCGTCGAGGCTTTTATGCCTGCGAGAAATTATCGTGACCACCGACCACCGACCACTGACCACCGATCGTCGGGGTCATGAGCAGCGCTTTTTCCGCTGGGTAACTGGAAGATGCGGCAAGTGGAGGTCATCGTTTGCAAGAGCAAAGACTTGGCCAAGCACAAAAGTGCAAAAGTACTGGACAATAATACTATACGGCGAGAGGGGTTTATGTTATCTCCGGAGCATGGTCGTTGTCCGTGTCCAGCACGGCGGTAGGCCGGAAGCGGAAACATGGGACGAAGGAGGAGGTTAAGGTTGAACGAAGGTTCTTCCAGGCTGGCCGAGACATCGCGGGTGTTGTCGTGTGTATCGTGTGTCGTGCACCGTGTATCGTGTATCACTCCTCCCTTCCCGCATCCCGCCCTTCTGCACGATTTCCAGTTTCATCTCCTGGCTGCCTGATGACGGAGGGGATGGGTTGATTGATTACAGTACAGGCCCAATGCTGTTGGGCGTACGTGGTTGAGATGCTGCGGCAAGCACTGGCAGTCTGGAGTCAGGATGGCTGATACATGTACGTTGGCTGATACGTTGCAAGAGGACGGCGCCTGCTTACGTGCGCGGCGGTGCATACGAAGGTGCCAAGTGCGAAGTGCGAAGGGAAGTCCCCGACTCCCCGACTGCCTGGCTGGCTAATTCCCGTTGGTTTCTGTTTCTCATCCTGATGGAGAGCAACCTGGCCGCATTGTTTATTTCAGGCTGCCCAATTTCCTTTTCGTCACCGGTCCAACGTGGCAATTCACCATTCAATATCCGGGGAATGGGGGGATGCGGCGAGGCAGAGGAGCTGACGAGGTACAGTGCAGCGTCGACTGTTGTTGTTTTGGCTGTTGTTGCTGTTGCGTACGTCCCTCCCCCCTCCTAGCGGGAGGCTGTGGCAGCATGATGATTGCCATTAGGGGAATGCTGGGAGTGGCTTCTGGGATTTGGAATAATGGAAGAGGAGAGTGCGCGCTAAAATAATAAGAATCGCGTAGGTCGATGGCACCATGACATACTGTTCTGTAGTAGCGGCTGATTACAAGTACAGTATTAGTCCTCCGATCTGAGTAATCAGCATACGCTGATGGAAGACGGGAAGCACTGCTTTGTCACCACCCATGCAAGCGTTGAAATGATTGAATCATCGAGTTTATACTTTCGTACTTCGTACCTGTCGCTTCCCGGCAATTCATAATCCAGAATCCAGAATCCACCCGTACATTGCCCATAAGTAATCAAATCCATAATCCATATGGCCTCCAGGTTTTGTCATCCACTGTGATCGCTGTGACTGCGATTGTGACTGCGACAACAACGGGGTTTTCGGGGATTAACCTTCACTCGGAGAAGGAGATGCTACAGGCGCACAACAACAACAAAAACAGGGCTTATTCCTAGTAGAGCAGCAGCGCTGGCATGGGCAGAAATAGGAGAAAGGAGAAAGGAGATAACAGAAGGACATAATCGCAACCTACTGTAAGGATTGACTCATCAGTGCCCGCAGGCCGGCGGAACAACAGACGCCCAGAACCTCCATCGGGGCAAAGATGGCGCCGAGCAGCGACCTAAGGCTGCTGACCACACGCGCTGCGAATGCGAAAAGGGCGCGGCCACGAAATGATTATTCGTGGCTACGTAGGTTCACGTAAGGCCGTAAGACCGCCAGGCAGGGAGGAAGGGGGGGAGGACGGGGGGAGGGACGTCCTCGCTCCGCCGGCCTTGGAGGTTACGAAACAAAACGACGGACTTTCGGGGTTTACGCCTTTCTGCGCAAATCGCCAATCGCAAATTGGCTTGTCTTACGAATCAGCCCTGCGCTGCCGGTGCCGAGATGGATGCGGAAATCCCTGGTGTCCGCGACCAACAAGTCAGCTGTACCCAGGCTGCTGAGTATACAAAGAGAGCCTCGCTCCTCCTCAAAGCCGCTCTCATAATCCACAACCACCCTAACTTGGACAAACACAAAGACAGCCATTCGAGACTCGCAGTATATCTCAATCTCAATCTCAGTCTCAGTCTCGGCCTCCGTCCCAGCCTCCATCCCTCACTGGCATCACTCACCCACATTAGCAACGATATCATCAGCCCTATCATCAACACTGTCTTCACCGATCCGGACCCTCGGTTATCCAGCCCACCCGCAGCGCCAGTCATCGGCCGACCTAGTCAAGAAAAAAGTTGCCCATTGACTCATTCTCCAGAGCAATTAAATATTAAATATCCTCCCGCGCCCTGACACGCACAATGTCGTCCACAACCCCATCATCACCACCCCATTCCGCCGTCTCGCCATTAAAGAGAAAAGCCATGTCGGTCACCCAAACATACTATCTCGCCCACACGGCGCGAGGCAAGCTCTCAGCAGCCGCTGCCCGCCCAGACCACGACCTCCGCCTGCTCGTCGGCCACGCCAACCTTCTCGACTCATTAATGCTCGAGCTCGCCGAGGCAGAGCAAGAGCAGGAGAGCTGGTTCAACCAATCCGTCAAGAAGGCCACCAAGACCGAGGAGCCCCGACATGTTCAGTGGGCCGACACCGCGTTCGAGGACCCCGAGGAGGACTGGCAAGCAGAGGATGCGGATTTGGATTCCTCGGATAGCGATAGCGACTACGACTTCGAGGAGGAGATGGAGAGCCTCGTGTCTTTACATCGCGTGCAATCAAATCCAACCGCAGCCATTGCCGTGGAGGAAGTCGAGGAAGATGAGGACGAGGAATTCGAGGACGACGGGGAAGAGGACTACGCCAGCCTACAACTCCACCTCACCACCTCACATCCCGCCTCCCCTCCAGAACTCGACCACGACTCGGACTCGTCAGAAGACGAGTCGATGCCCCCATCCCCGCCTTCGGATATGCTCCCCACATTCTCGGAAAAGCAACGCAGTCGAATCGCAACCACTTCTTACTACTCCAAGTCCCCCGAAGCCCCCTCAATACCAGCGAACGCGCAAGGGGCCTTCGTAGAAGAGGGCTTCTATCTCCCGCGAACGCGGGGTAGGGGTCTCGTGAGCGCTATCAGTGTATACTGATCCTCGGGAGTCAAAAAAAAAGAAGTTTCATGGTCACGATATCAATCAATCACTGCAGCGATTTCTAGCGAAGCGAGGAAGCATCTGGGCGGCGTTTTCTCCATCTCATATTTTTATTTTACAACATGGCCACGGTTTTCAGATATGTATACATTGGGGGGATAAGGGAAATTACAGAATCAGTTCACACCACTCATGGAATGCGGGGCGCACCGGGAAGTTGAAGGGAGAATTTGGGATTCTGGAAAGATGGAAAATGGAAATGGAGATATCTCGCGCTCCCCCGGCTTCTCCGGGGTTGAGCGTGCATCACATGCATGCATAGATCTACGGATCTTGTATGAAATACCAATAAAAACAGACCAATCTCAAATACCTATGATATCCAAATGCCAAGTGCGCACAATGATTAAAACAAATTGATTCCCCCAAGCATTTCTCAAATTGCGTTGACTGTTCTCTCCGTGCAAAAATGCAAATCCCATCATCTCGCAACATGACTCACGGGAACGTGTCTGGCACGGTACGGAGTACAGCACGAGTATCTTGTGGCCCAGCCCTTGTGAGACTCGTTCCATCGCTTCACCGCCCATGCTGCCCCTGCCCCGGTCCTTATCCCTGGGTTGCGCCTCCCGCGTGGCCGTGTCGCTTGTCGGATTTTGTCCATCTGATATTCCCGGCTGCCAGGGTCTTCGCTTTTCGTTTTCGCATTCTTATCCGTCTTGGGCGGTATGATGCGAGCAGTCTCGCGCCCCGTGTCAGATGGGGAATCATGGGGATGCCGATGCCGATGCTGATTCTGATACTGGAGCCTGGAGGGAGATCTGGTCCAATAATGCAAAGGGGGACTCCAGGGACCTTCGGACTCTGCGACACTTGCTGGTGTTCGACTAAATTAACTCGATTAGGATGTGGTTGGTTCGCTGCCTGAAAGAAGCAAGACGGTGGGCCACGTCGTCGCGGTGAGGGACGAGGCTGAAGCGGGAGCGGTGTGGTGCTTGTCCTGGTGCTTACGTGGTTTGCTGCGTGTACGATATTGGGCTGGGGTTGGGCGAGGCTGTGCACTCACTTGCGAAGTACTCCATAGTACGAAGTACATTCGTATAGGTTGGGCAGGGTACTTGTAGGTCGTCTGGGTAAGGTGGTCCAGCCACATGGTTCGTTGCCAGCTAATGAATATTATATTATCATCCATCGACGGGGCAACGTGCTACGCATTGCATCAATTGATGCTATCCAAGGCCAGGATCGCCCAGTCGGTGAGCAATTGATATGATATCACATCACATCATGTACTGGAATGCTACGTTGTACCGTTGTACCGGTGTACCGGTGTAACCGCTGCACTCTGTAATCAGTTTGTGCGTGCCAGAGTCACCCGGCACAGGGATCGCGGATCGTGGGGGCGCCATGTCGCTTCCGGCCTGGTGGGTCATGGGGTACGAGGACGAGGACGAGGGTGAGGATGAGGATGAGGTCCTGAGGACGAGGTCCTCCCAGATTGAATGAGAGTGCGTATACTCCGTACTAGTAAAAGGTATAATATACTGTGCACAAAGCACTCCGTAAGTTGTACAGTTATCCGTGTCACCCACTACTTCGTAGTATTACATTAAATCTTGGTATCGATGTTGATGAGTAATCACCCAGCTGCTGTTACGTTGATGTCATGTGCATCTAAGATCTGTCAGGTGCTGAGCGATCGCCCCCCTAGCCCCTTTTGGTCAGTGCAGATCTTTGTTGCACATCGCAGTCAAAAACTGTTTCGATGGGGCGCCCGGCGAGAAGCTGGCGAATCTCTCTTCGTCCACACCCTCTCACTCATTTATAACTACCATTCTCCCCTCCACAACCACCACATATCCACATCCACATCCACATCCACATCCACGACTGCGACTGCGATAACTAGTACAGCTACCAATCCCACTACTACAACTACTACCGAAGTGCAAACTAAATGTGCCTGCCTACGTGGATTATAGATAGGATGACACCTCTCTACAGCCAGGACTACATAGCAAAGCCACGCGAATAACTAGCAGCTACTAGTAGCTGCGACTATTTCCCGGCCAAATAATTTCTTTATTTCCCTCTTCTTTCTAGGGAAGTTTATCGGTGACCAGGCAGTCTGATCTCGAAGTAGTTTATCGCCCAAGTATATTTTGTTGCAATAGCGATTAACGTTGTATTGTACTATTTGATTCTATTGCTTTTTATACTACGTATACACTTTAGCTGAGTTCATACATCGCTTTATTTCCAATAACTAAGACAGCTAGTTACTTAGCCAGATGTTGTTTCTGTTTTTCCGTTTTCGCGAATTGCTAAAAGTAGTTCGCTTTACGATTTCTAGTAAATTTAAACCGAAAAACCATAACCAAGTGTTGCAATAGCTCTTTCCTACATCTCTTGTCTACTGTTAGCAATTGTTACTTATATCTCCCTTAGGATGCTGCAATTCCCCCTTTGTTCCCTCAACTTAAACAGTGCTACTCCTTGTGCTTTAACTTAAAGCTCGATAGCCAAAATAGATTAGACATAAATTCACTATTTAGAGATACCTTCTTGCATTTGGTTACTGTCCACCTCTGCTTATCTTGACCTTCCGGTCTGCCGATGAGTCGCCCGTCTACACCTCTACTTCGATTGGCCTTCCAACCTGTCGCTGAGTCGCTCTTCCACAAGTCATATCCTAGCTTCCTATTATTATTCCCAATCTTGGACAATACAATCCCAAAGACACAACCTCGCAAGCATTTGATCTCTGTCTCTTTCAATATTGCGCTTAACAACCAGGAATACCATCCGCAACACGTCAACATCCCAGTTCTCACAAGACTCAACTAGGTCTTTACATTCACGGGCATCAGAGTCACATTAGCCATCCATTCCACATCCAATTTTGCGCCGCTCACCTTCCTCTGGAATAAGACATATTTCCATATCCGCCATCGCTCCCAGCAGACATCCAGGCAGGCTAAGGGCGTTGGTGATAACAAAGTGCTGGGAGTGAGCTCTCCATCACCTTGCTGGGTAAGCAGTAGCAGGAAGTCCATGGAGCATACTTGTCTGCTATTTGCTAACCATTTACATAGCATCACTATAGAATACCTCGTTGCTTCGATAACTCGATACAAATTTACGAGTAGTTAAGAATGAATCCGAAATTATGGAATCAGCTGTTCTCCCTGTACTTCGTCAGCTATATGATGGCGGTATATGGACAGATAAATCAAGGCCCTCCATCGGCGCAACAAGGATCAATTTCAGTCGTTGTTATCCCTGCAACTGTCTCCATTGTTGCCCTCCCAGCCCTCTCAACAACAGTTACCATCGCCCCTGGTGTTTCAGTCGTCACGATAGGGAATGCGCTAACTTCAACAACGTGGGTTTTCCCCTACCTGGCTGAGGTGATGTGCTAAATGAGATTTATATAGAATAAGTGGATTATCATCCAGGACAGTAACTGTTGGCTCGGACTTCACCAATGACGGCGACTCCGACACTTCCCTCACCAGTGCCAGACATACCAGGACTACCACTATTAACACCACCATTCTCACCACTCCCAATGCTACTACACAGACCATTAGTGTCGTAACACAGCAGAGAAGTTCTACTTCGCTTGAATCCTTAACAACTACTCCAGACACGCCGTCAACTGATTCACCGCGCGATTCAACCAGCATTTCTGGGATCCCTCCTGCCCAAACTAGTAATGCTAGCTCTACCAATGCCCATGAACCAAGTAGTTCATTGATGCCCCTCTTAGTTGGTATACTTATTCCAATCACTGCAGTTGGTTCAACTCTCCTATGGTGCTGTATCCGAAACAGGAAAACCAAGAAGATGAAGGAGGATAACAATGTTAACCCTTCACCCCGAGAAGTGCCACGGACAAGAAACGCACCATTACGTCCATCTATGACAGCAACAACAGGAATCTGGGACACTGAAGGACGTCTGAAACTTGGAGCATTCGTACCAGCCAACGTTCAGGCACTGGCACGAAGTTCTCCCGAGTATTTCCCCCGGAGCCCTCTTCACTTTGTGCCAAGCAGCCCGGCGAGTGATACACTAACATCTTCCTCCCCAACATCCAACTTCCCACCATTACCACCAAGTTCACCTCCTCGCCCGCCGCGGCCAGTGTCGCTCACACCTTCCATTCTGGAAGCCATGCGACGCACTTTCTCACCCGGCGGCCCTGAAGGCAACCGCGAAGATGTTGATAGCGTGGGTCCTCTAACCGCAGGCCGCACCCCATACAGTGGAACACCACCATCAATCAGCCGACACCATTCTCCTAATTATTCTCGTCCTATAACTTATCGCCCGCAGCCACCACCAGGCCAAGCCCGCCCACCAGTGTTTTCGGACCAAACAGAAGCACCAATGCCCCTTCATATCGTCAAACATAGTCCATCCGGGCCATCGATACTCGACGAAGTGGCTTTTAACCCGCAGCCCAGTCGACCAAGGCAGGGTGGTACGGCAGACTTCAATGATGCCGGTCGCCAGCGATTTCAAGATTCTGACGAGTCCAACGAGGAAGAAAAACAGAAGAAACGAGCTGAGACCTTCGGTGCTCTTGAGGGGGCTCTCGAATCAGAAGGCCCAGAGTTTAGTCAACGACACCAGTATCCAGTATCGTCGGTATACTCGACTGACACATATGGACAACCTCTCACACGGCCGGGTCTCAATAGGGAAATACCGAGGGATCGGGGCGAGAGGGGCAGGTATGAGGTGAAGAGACCACAGAGACAAGTTGACTCCCCAGATTGGAGCGGATTAAAAGGGAATTTTATCTAGGGGGCTGAGAAGAGGCTCTCAGTCAGCGGTTGTAGATGAGGTATGAGTTTCAAATTTCAATTATTGAAGGGGGGAAAGGCCACCCGGCGCGTTATAGATTGTGGGTTTAATTAGATTAACACTATTGCAATGAGATTTTAAAAATGACGCTTCTCATCTCGGTATTTAACATGACTTTCGGTTGCCAATATAGTTATGATTATGCTCATCAAGGGATAATGTGAAGTTCTGTAGTGTATTAAACGAGGACCCTCATGCGCAATGAGGGCCAGAAACCGGATTTAACGATTGACAGGTTGCCTCTCTTCATAACCCTGTGGTGGAGCTCGTGGGGTTAGAGGATGAAGACTCGGACGCTCCTGTTAGCTTCTCTATATGGGAATATAAACCCCCAAAAATGTTATAGGTCAAACAAGTATGCTAAGAATCGTAATGAAAATGCTCGCAACGATATTCTAGAAAGTCATTGTGTAGCAATCTTCTCCGGCCCATTCTTACACTTTTGTTTTCCCAGTCTAGCACAGGTAGATAGCGTATATTTAATTCATTATACCACCTCTGGAATGAAGCGGCAAGTTTGGTAACGATTTCGTAGCACTAACCTATATATGGTGGGCGGTAACCAGCTAGAAGGTGACATGCAAAAACCATCCGCGTACTGAAATAACAAAATAAGAAAAAGCCGCATAAGGAAGACAAAAGGCGGCTACTTGGCTAGTGGTTCAGGTCAAATTGTCTTCCGGATAGGATCGATAGGGACAGAACGACAAAACCGGCAAGAGACGTAGGCATTCGACACCGGGCCGAACTCTTTTGCCTCCCGTGGTTCTTTTTCTTCTTACATCTTTTTTTAACTTGCCGTAGAATTTATTTTGCTGTTTGGACTTTCCTTTTTTCTTCTCTCTGTTTTTCCCCGGTGTTGTAGCCGAAACGCGTGGTCCTATACCCACCCAACTAGGTATTTCGCCTCACGAAAAAGGGGGTAGTTCACGTGACCCAACACTGCTACTATGACACTTGTTTATTCATGTAGTATCTATACCTCAAGAATCATATGGTTAAAACGGCAATTCCATTTCTATATCATATCTACGTCTAGGGTTTCCACCTAATAAGCTCACCATTGCACCTATACGGATATTCCAAATAGTGCTACAGCAGTGTCGAATGCAACCTTGACAACCATCAAGGTTGCTTATTATTAGATGAACTCGTTTCATCATCATGTTCATCTCCCCCTCTCAATTCATGCGAATACACTATCCCATCTAGCGGAGCTCCTGCCATCTCTACCGGCCCATTCTCATCAACACCATTTTTTTCCGGACAACCCATTTCAAACGTCCATGCCCCATCTAGCTCGCTTCCCCTTCCCCTTCCCTTTCCCCTTCGGAAAACGTCCAACCTCCTTTCCAACTCACTCATATTCCACCCGCGAGCCTCCATTCCAACATACGACATGCGAAAATTCCCCAACTCCCCTTCCCTGAGCACAATGGGATTCGGCCTGGCTTCCACTGGCATTGACAGATATCGTTCCAGCTCCCTGTCCCGTACGTTGTGCCGAACAGCTACCAGTGCCATACCCAAGTTACTATGAATCTCATCGCTGGCACTATTTTGATCATGTGCTTCATTGAGGTACTGCAGAGCGAGCCATGCGTTATTCCGCCCGAGATGGAAGAGCCCCCGCTGGTTGTAGTAGGCAGCGTTGAGTACCTTTTGATAAGCTTGCGAGGAGTGGGAGGTCGCCCTGAAATGATATTGGAACCTAATTCCTAGACCGCGGTTTTCGGCCCACCGGTGGAGCAGATTCTGGAGGGGTTCTCGGAAGTCGTCGTGTAGGTTCGCATAGGCGCGCCCATCAGAGAAGAGAAGCATAAATTCGTCAGGGTGCTGGTGGTTGAGGAATATCCGCTGCAAGGAACATTAGCTAGGCTGATTGACTTGGGATAAAGAGTGATGAGTCTACACTGATCGGAGCTTTTCTGTCCTTTCCCTGCTGGAGTGCTTCCTTCAGCTCCTCTGGCAGTATCCCACCCCAAGTGTACTTCTCGCCTTTCTTCTGGAGTAAGACCCAGCCCTCAGACGCATTCATCGCCACGTCATAGATCTTGCCATATCCAGTTCTTTTCCAAAAAGATGCGCTTGACAACAACCGCTGTATTTCATTTTCCAACCCAGCAGGAAGATTCCGCCAGCGGTATCTCTTAAGCTCACAGGCGTCTGCGAAGAAACTACCAGGTCGTGGCCCAAAACTCACATTCAAGCTCGCCGTAAAGTTTTTCTTTGCAGCTGCGTTATTTTCGATCGCGAGTGCTTGGAGGTTCTCAATTTCCGCATAGCTATTTCCGCACGCCTTAACAGTCCCTTCCCGGTCCAAGGCGCGCCATTGCCCTACATGTGAGAGGAAATCGTGTCCGCGGATGTTGAAGAAGTATTTTCGGGCCGCATATCTCTGGTATTCGCTAGAAAATATATCTGGGAGTCCATAGCTAGATGGTGTTATTAATTTCAGGTTATAGGAATGTTAGACTTATTGAACGGTGCTACTTACGTAGTCGTTATTGAGGCCCCAAGTGGCCTCCCGGAAGCTATCTCAGTGACACTAGCTAGATAGTTGTTCTGGCATCCTAGAAATGCGAACTGGAAGTTGCTCGACATGGTTGAGAACCATGTTGTTGCTTGTATGCTTAAGGCGACTCATACGCCCATATATCCCACTTCTTAGCCTCAAGGGAAGTCGAAAGTCCGCGCCCTTAACTTCGAAGCAGGGAAATAGCCCGGTTCAATCTGTCTTATGCAGTATCACGGACCTAACTTAAACTTTGGCTTAGCCTTCCAATATTGCGCCACACCATTGGAGCGCGCCCGTCGTCAGCCTCATTTTGACATTTCTGGGTCTGCGCCTCCACTAGAAGGGAGTTCGCCAATGTTACCGGCCACATGACCACGCCCAGCCGCCCAGATTTATTTGCCCGCCATTAGAAGATTTGGTACTTCCTGAGTGCATCGCTACTTACCGACATAGATAGGTAACAGTAAATATTTAAATCACCCACCACTCATCTTTGCTCCTAGCTCGTGGCGGATAAACAAGAAGACACAGGCTGTATTATTTCTTACTAAATTGAAAAAGTCCAATATGATCAAAAAGTCTAGAATTGTTAGAGGGTTTGTTAATGAGGGCCAAAATGGAAACAGGGGCTATATAGCCCACAGAGCGATCGAGATCGAGACTAAGGCGGCTGCACCCCAACACGGGATGAAAGCTCCAATGCAAGCAGGCTCGTCCTATAATCAATGAAGCTTGTTAGACTAAACATAGCCAATTGAGGGCCATCAAGGTAACACCTGCAGTCTAGCCGCCTGCATTGGCTCACATGCCGAAAGCCTCATTGGAGCTCAGCCTCATGGTTTCTTTTGGGAGGGAGAGGGGCTCTACAAAAGACAATATAATGCTTGAGACTTCCTCAAAGCAAAAGTGCCCCTTTCGCGAGTGTATTTTTCATAAGCTGTACACTGATACAGATACGAGAAAAAATGGCAATCGGAACGCGTGAGCATCTAGCAACACGCCTTCCAACGTTAAAGCCTCAGTTGAATCCCGCCGTTAACCCCTTCCGTCTCCTTCGCTCTCTAACTCTGCAGCATTGGTTGTTCTTTCTCGTAAGGCGCTCATGTCCCTATAAATACCCAATCGTTCGAATCTATATATGACCCAAACAGACTAACTGTTTGTCTAGGTCGGCTTTCTAGCATGGACATGGGACGCCTTTGATTTCCATACTGTGACCCTCACCTACTCCGAACTTTCGGAATCATTCGGCGAGAAACCCTCAAAGATCTCTGTCGGCGTGACCCTGGTGCTGATGTTCCGGCCAGTGGGGGCGGCAATCTTCGGTATCGCATCAGATAGGTTTGGGCGAAAGTGGCCGTTCGTGATAAACAATGTCCTCCTTATTGTTTTTGAGCTCTCCACAGGCTTTTGCAACACCTATCAGCAGTTCTTAGCCGTGCGCGCCCTATTTGGGATAGCCATGGGAGGGATTTATGGGAATGCCGCTGCGACGGCGTTAGAGGACTGTCCTGAAGAGGCCAGGGGCCTTATGTCCGGCATTTTCCAGAGCGGGTATCCGTTTGGTTACCTGCTGGCGACTGTATTTTGGGAGGCATTTGACGAGAAAACCGGACACGGATGGCGACCACTTTTCTGGTTTGGTGCAGGACCGCCGGCCTTGCTCATCGTGTTTCGGCTCTGTTTACCAGAGACGGACGCCTACGACAAACGTAATATTTCCCGCAACGAGAAAGGTACCGTCCGAGGCGCTTTTGCGGAATTTCAACTGGCTGTGCGAATGTATTGGAGACGCTTGCTCTACCTAGTGCTTTTCATGGCGGGCTTCAACTACATGGTAAACTCAGTGAGCCTAATGTTATCGACGACGAGCTAACAGACCTTAGTCTCATTCAACTCAGGACATCGTTGCTTTAATGCTAGAAAACAAGTATCATTTTTCGTCCACAAGGATCACGCAGGTGATAGTTGTTGCCAATATCGGTGCAATTGTGGGTGGCACTCTTGTCGGTTTCAGCAGTCAAATATTTGGACGCCGCCTCTCCATCATTGTGATGTGTATAATAGGGGTTGCTCTTCTATACCCTTATACGTCTACCGCAGGTCCCGGCATCTTTGCAGTTTTTTTCTTCGAACAATTCTGCGTCCAAGGAGCATGGGGAATCATTCCCATCCATCTGATCGAGCTTTCTCCGACTGCTTTCCGGACTTTCGTCGTCGGGACGTCGTATCAGCTGGGGAATCTAATTTCGTCAGCCTCAAATACAATCGAGACGACGATTGGAGAACGCTATCCTTTGCCGAGTATAGAACGAAACGGGGAAACGGTTCAAAGGTATGATTATAGCGTTGTGATGCGGATTTTTAGCGCTTGCATCTTCGTCTATGTTATTATCATTACGCTTTTGGGCCCTGAGGAGCTAGGGAGGAATATGAAAGACGACGACGAGGATATGTCGGATGAGAATGAAGGAACTCATAGAGGATTGCAGGAAAATGCAAGTTCTGGGAACTGGGCTTAAGGGATAGCCTCTGATAGCTAAACGATATAAGAGTGAGTTAATACAATAATAAAAATTGCAAAGCATGGAAAATAGGAACTGGGCCCGTGTGATCAACAACATACCAACGATATACTTTAGTCACTCACTGGTATCTTGCCAACATATGTGAATACCCAAGTCCATGTTGTCGTTGTTGGTCGACTAGATAATATCTCGTTCCAAGGTTATAACCCCTCGGTAGCCAGCGGAATAACGGGCCTGGAATTATGTACGACTGAGGTGAGCGCGTCGTCCCTCGAGACTCGCCTTTAAGTGGTTTGACCGAACAATCACGCTACCAAGCGCAAAAACCTCGCAGTCATCATCCATGTTGTCGCAACTCCGCATCACACCGCTCAAGGACTGAAGTACAGTACCTGAAAACTCGTCCGATGCCAAATCGACACGATTATTTCACGCTTGAAGAGTTGGGCCGAGGGAGATACATTGACGGTAGAAAAGGGCTGTTTGCATACCGGTATCCTTTGGATCTTTTCCGGGACTCTCGGTTGGCGAACTGGTCGCATGAGTTTGCCCCACATACACTTTGGACGCTACTGAGGACATTAACGTATATAGAGGTAAGTACCTAACCAAGTCCCTAAGTAGGCACGAAGTAGTTACCTATGGATAGCTAGAAGACGTTAAGCAACTGATATTCTTATTTCAATTTTTAATAGCTTACGTGATTGATTTTACATCAGATATAAGCATACATGTTTTTTTTTAAATCGTTGTGCAGTGGTAGTTACCCCGCCAACGTAAGAACTCGCGGCCTCTTTACTTCTGACCGATCCATCCTCATCCACCGAGATAGTACAAACAGTTCTCTAATGGCTCATCTCTGCCCACGCTTACTCCTCTAGCCCCAGGAATTTGCTTTACCCCTGGATAGCCTTCAGCATAGCATCGTAGGCTGGCTTCTTCTGATAGTTGTCGTTCCATAAGAGGGCAGCACCTTCACCATTGAAGGTTTGCGGGACCCACGAGTATTTGTCCGAGACACCCTATTGGGAGAAACAAACACGTTAGCCAATATTACCCCCAAGGCATGAGTCTCAGTTACAGGGTTGATGCAAGAAAGAACAATCTACATACCCAGAGAGTGATACCAACACATCGCTCGACAGCCATGCACGCCCTGGTCAGTCTACCGTAGCACTCCGCTTGTTCTTGGAGATTCTGCGCACTAGCCGGCATATTCATACGGATATCAACTTCGGTATAGGCAACGTCGACACCCAAGTCAGTGTACATGCGCAAGCTCTTCTCTAGAATCTCCTGCGACGGGGTAGCAATGTCCTGGGTTGGGGTCTTGCTAACAACCAAGTGGCCTTGGAGACCAACGCCATCAATCCTCACGCCATATGACTGAACGAGCTTGACGATTCTGGCAGCACCTTCGGATTTAGCTTCAGCGTACTCGAGGTTGTAGTCGTTGTAGTAGAGCTTGGCAGATGGGTCGGCAGCAGCGGCAAGACGGAAAGACATTGGGAGATACGCCTCTCCAATGACACTGAGGAAGACATTAGGGCGGTAAGTGCCATCCTCATTGAGAGCTGCACAAATTTGGTTAGTTTCATTACATGAAGCTTTGTTTAATCGCCAACGGGGCAGACAGAATATAAGGGATGAGTATTACTGACCTTCGTTGACAACGTCCCAGTGAGTGCATTTACCCTTGTACTGGCCCATAACTCGGTTGATATGGTTTGTCATGACGTTGATCAATGTGGCATTATTGAAGTTGCTGTTCGACACCCACCCTGGAAGCTGGCTGTACCAGACGAGAGTGTGGCAGCGCATGTGTTTGCCGTTTTGAGTTGCATAATTGGCCACTTGGTCTGCACCACCGAAGGTGAACTGGCCTTGGTTTGGCTCTGTGGCATCCCATTTCATGGCATTCTCGGGCGTGATTGATCCGAACTCATTCTTGTTGCCGATGATATTCGTCTCTGATTGATCATTGCGGATAGTCAAGGAGGTACCAATGTATTCCCTTCCTCTGGCGACCATGGCAGCATTGAGACCAGCCACCTGACGAGCGTTAAATCTGAATTTACAATGTTAGCAATTGAATTAAAGAGAACATGATTTTACTTGTGGATGTGGACATACAGAACCGGGTTGGCGGAGACCATTCCACCAAGGCCCAAGGCCATTGTGACAGACGACGTGAAACGCATTTTGACTTGATTGGGATAGAGCACGACGGTTACCAGCGAGCAAGATGCCAAAACTGCTGGCCAAAACGACGGGTGAGCCCATTATTATAGCTGATTTTGATGATGGTTATTATTCGTATCTTGGCTTTCTCTAATTTATGAATACCCGGCTTGGAAAGGGGAGACTTTACTCAGGCACATAACCATCTGAAAGGGTTAGAGCCGTCCAGAACACCGGCGATTACCCGTTTAGACACCACGTGGGGAATAGATAAAACCCGCGGGGCAGTCGTGCTAGCAGAATGGGTTTCATTATTTCAGCAAATCAAGAGATTCCTAGAGGGATGGACAATATCACGGCTAAGTAAGGAGATCGAGGCCACTGTAAATGTATAGTACAATGCCCCCTCGGTTATCGGGTATGTAAACTACTTCAGTAATGATTATCCCATGAAGCGTGAGGCTCTTGGCCTGCACGTCGTAACGGAATATCATTCTTGAGTTTAGGCTGGATGGTACCTGCGCCACTCCGATGACGTTGCTAGTGGTGCACTTAGTACACTTAATTTCTAGGTGGCGCCACAGGTAATATAAAAAGTTATATCCCAATTCATGCGACTAGCCTGGCAGCCGGAGAAAAGGGGCAGCACCCTCACCCATACTACCGGTACTACCCAAACATATTTTCAACTTTTCTCTCCTTCAAAACTCACATCCAAATGAATTCTTTGTCTACGAAGTACTTGTCACCGCTATACACAGCGCCCGAAATACTAAGACGATATTTTTATCGCTAAATGAGTTTTGCTTAACCTCATCACATCTCGTATTCAATTACTCAACTGCACGTCGAGTCGGTCTTCTCGAATTCCGTCCGCAATCCAGAGAGTGGACTTTCAGTATACTCTATGTTTATTCCAGAGCTGGGCAAGCCCTTGATATGTCGGAATATCTAACTAGGAAGAACTCTCGGGTGTCCGCGTCACATTTCTCATGAGACTGAAGCCACTAGGTCGACTTTCTCCATTATCAACAGCAATGGCGAACTCAAGTTGATCGAACACTGGCAGGAAAGCCAGCCAGCCATGCAACTACACCCAAAGACGACTCCCAAAAAAAGGGACGGAGCTCAATTGACGATATTGGAAATACTGTACCGATTAGCAGATGGCAAAGTTGCGGCTATTCCGATCCTATAATGCGGGGAACCCCTCTCCGCAAATGTCTTCACCAACGGATAAAATCAACCTCCTCGCCCGCACCATGCCACTTCATCCATTCACATCCCAAGATGAGAAGAGTTTCATTAGGCTCAAACAAGCTATCCTCCGCATCCCGTGCTTTATGGTCCCGTGAAGGGAGACCGCGTTAAGTACACGTTTCTTCAGTGAGGTGTCGATAAGATTTATGAGGTCCGTATCGAACCATGTTGCGATAAGTATCTTACTTCAAGTTCCAAGACTTTGATTGTCGGTCTCGCTGGCCAATTATAAACATACTCTAACTCTCAATTGTCTCTTCCTGTCCTTATTAAGTATCTCAAATTACACCTACTCTCTCCTCAAATAGAACCCAAAAATGAAACCCTCCATTCTTCTCCCCATCTCCCTCCTCCCCTATGCACTTGCTTCCCCACACAAATCACGTCAAAAGTCACAAATACTCAGCCCCGACGTCCCAATCTATATCGGCCATGTCTTCTGGCCCCCAAAAATGACGTTCATAGCCTGGCTGCCCTCGCCCTCGGACGACAAATACACACCGCAAACTGAATGGTGCTATTTCGCAACCGATGCTTCAAACCACAAACTCTTCCACCTAGGCGGCATCGGCAATTTGCAAATCAAAAACTATTTTGACGAGGAAGCGTATATTGCCCGTGATGGAAAGAGATGGGCTGACTGTCGCGTCACGCCTGAGAGTGGGAGGATGGGCGCTTGTACTGGGGTTGAGGATTGGGAGTGTGAGGGGGGCCATAAGTTTACGGGGCCTGGGACGAAAGGGTGGAGTTGCTGGGTTAACGATAAGGAGGCGTTATTGAAGGAACTTGAGGGCCCTATTGCGAATGCGACCCAAGGAGGAGAACCGGTGCTTACGACAAGTGGAGTGGCGATGGGTACGATGGACAGTAGTTCGCTGGTCGGTGCTTTCACCCCTGGGGCGACTGGGAGTTGAGCGCGGATGAGCTGGGAATTATTATATGGTGGTAAAGGAGTTTCTAGTGGCAGGTAGTGGATAGCGGCTGGTGCCAATTTGGTTTGTAGATTTCCAAACCGACCATCAAGCAGTAGTTAATCGACACAGTCAACCAAATAATATACTGCCTTTTCCAATTTCACTAGACCACCTATGACAGCCGGCGATATAGATAATGCTGTGGACTGGAGGGAAAGCCATTCATATCATACCCTGGTGCTCGCTTGATTGGTTGTCACCCGGTTGATGGATTGATTTGGTAGACTGTCGGTTGTGGTCATGGGCGTGTGAATCAACATGAGCAATTGGTTTGGGCTGAGATGGTGAAGTGACTGATCTAGCTCCGGATTGAAAAGGCAGCGGGTATAAGATGACTCCGTGCAGTTGCGGCAGACTGCTTTGCTATCTCCTAAATTGGGCTCCCAAGAAATTCTTGCCAGTTTTGAGTTCTGCTCTTAACCCCGGGTGTATATATCGTTTTACAGAAACGAGTTGTTAGTGTTGGATATTTCCCAGCCAAGTGTCACTGGATCTGCAGGATCATCCAGAGGTTTATGGAGTTCAACATCTGGCATCCAGTCGTTATATTCCGGGTGGGCATCGATACCCCCGAAGTCCGAGAATTGATTGATATCCGGATTTCCCCAATCCAAGTCGAACGACGGCAATGGCTGCATCGTAGCCAATTCCATAAGTCCCATTGATCGCAAGTTTTCCGCCTGGTTTGGAGTGATGCCCTGCAGCTGTGCCAATGGAGGAGAAGCAACTAGTACAGTGGCCTCCACAGGGGCCTGCTTCTTGCTGATATCTGGCGGTGATGGCAGCCAACAGTGGTCTAAATCACCCTGGAGTCCGACGGGTGGTTTAAAATTCTCTTCTTTTTCTTGACTCGTATACCAAGTTCGAAGCCTAAGGAGAATACCTAGGAAGGTGAAAGGAGCTCTGCATTCCATCGGGCCAACGGCCAGACTTAATTTCTCTATGAGGGATTCTAAACATGGTCCTAATTTGAGGATTCCTGGCTCAAGGACCGATCCTATCTGACTTTCCAAAGTTTTGGAAGATATATAAAGTTTCGTCAAAACAAGTATTGCGTATGTCATGCGAACGTAGTTGAAAATGGGAATCGCTCGCATCGTCTCCACGTCCATGTTTAGCATCATATCGAGTAAACAATGCACCGACGAGATTATTATAGAGACTGGTTTGATGTATGATGATGAGGCATGTATGTTTGGCTCAATAGAGAGGACCCTGTCGAGCTTGTAGGGGGGCGTAAGATCTTCGATAGGGTGATCATCGTGTATCGCGACCTCATGAAGATAAATTTGAGTGTGGTGGTACGCCAGTAATAATGCAACTTTTATTGTCAGCATGCAATGGGCTAGAGGATGGGGTCGGGTACCGTTAATGCCATTTGAATCAAACCTTTCTCTCCAAGCCTGTAGCTTTTGCTCAAAGCCATTGAGCATCAACTTGACTTGGGGTTCTGCTAAATTGGCAATATTACTTGCATCATCAAAAGAGAAGGATGACCCAATCTCCTCGGTGATTTGTAGGAGTATTGCCCATGCGACAAGAGTATTATCCAAAGTCGCCGAACTGCCATGTAGGCTCAAATATGCAATGCAATCATTCATCCAGCTACTATATCGTAGAAAGTTTGGACGGCGCATATTCATAGCTACTCTGTGAGTTGTTAGATTATACCTGAAGTAAATTGGTGAGTCCCTTACCCGGCACTAATCAAGTAGCAAGCCAAGAATGTTCTCCTTCGTTCTATCTCCCCTTCGTCCTTGGTCATATTCTGAGCAACTTCTGGGGACGATTTATCAGAGTCTGCTTGTCTTCTCCTGGACGCTTTTGGATTTGTCCCGAGGCCAATATCTATGGCCATTGTTACTGCCATATGGATATATTCGTAAAACTTAAGCTGGGAAAGTCTGCCAGGTGGGTAGTACCAAACTGCGGTTACAATTAATGCTTGGACCAACTCAAGCGATTTTTCACTGTTGATAACTGTTCTATACGCATAAGCTGCGAGCACCTCGCTATGAAGTATCCTATACAAATGCGGATCGGTTTTGGCCGCCGCGGCCGCAATCACAGCCAGGAAAAGAGTAGGCTTTGTTCGTCGCATATTCTCTGCCAAAGTCCCTGGAGGAAATGCAACCGCAGGGTAGTTTTGAAAGAGATCATCGGTATAGGTGCGAAACAGTTTGTCCGCCACTTTCATCGAAACAATACCCTTATCTATAACATCCGCATCTGGAGAAAAGACGGACGGGCTCGGCACATTCTGATCTGGCGAGTCGTTTATTTCAGAAGTTACTACTGGTAACAATCTCGCAGAACAGGTCAGGCCTGGGACTTTTAAGCTGCCAACCGTTGTCGCCGAGCTTGGGCTACCGCGGTTCATCGAGATTGAGACGCCTAGACTGCTCAGCTCGTTCACGTCCACGGGTCCAGTTTTCTCTGGAAGTAAGGGGCTCTTCCTGTCGAAAAGCGCGCGCATCGCTTGAACCTCCCTTTCTAGCTCGGCGACTCGAGTATCTGTCCGCTTCCGCTGTTTCCTTTTTTGCGGCGCGGTGAAAACGCACTGGCGGTCCGTCTTCAGGCATCTCAGGCATGATTTGGAGTTGGGAAATGATGAATTAGAAGGATTTGGCAAACATCTAACTTTGTGTAACCGGCAGGCATCGCAAGCGCGGTTGGATGACGGATCTTTGGACGTGAACCGCTCCACTTCCATGATTGCTGTCTCGAAATCGACACAGCGATGCTAGAATGATTTCAATAATATGAAGGCGCAGCTGATCAAGTCTTTCGGGCCTTGGTGTCGAGGCATGCGTCTTGTCGTATTCGAGCACTGCAATGACGAGTTCGTTAATCATGCTGATGCCAAAGGCTGGAATCCAAAAATCGGTGCACTTATAAATCACGTGATAGTAAATTCGACTGCGGTGATCGTGTTAATCGACGTTGGAAGTTGGAGGATATTCTAAGAATTGTAGCTGCAGGTCTCGATATTCACATTGACAGCTAGTTAGGATATATTTCAGCGCAGTAACTCGAGAGGTTTCCCGGCAAGGCCAGATGGGGATAATCAGATCACATGGGGCACAAGTTCAACTGCCGATGCCAAGCTAGTTTAAGCACAATATTCGTAGGCGTTTCCAAGACTTGCTCCTTAACCAACATCAACCTCATATTCAACTCCAACCTCAACCTCAAGTTCAACCTCGGCTTTCCCTGGCATGCCGATGAAAACCTCTATCTCAACACTAGCATAAATGTTTGCACTATAAATCAGATCATTTGTTTTTAAAATCATATGTTTCTATCTGTCGCATTCCCACGCAGGGAGCGTCATAACACATGTGTTGAAGCCTTGTTTATGCCGCTTGGATTTAGTTTCTGCATATATTGTCGTTTATAGTACCCAAGTGGTTCCACCAACCCAGAGTGAGCGCGATGTAGGCGGACCCGGGCCAGCTTCCATTGCGGAGAACACAGGATGTCGATGATTAAAAAACTTCAGTCAAGTTGGGTATAATCTCCACGTGGCTTTTCGTACCTAGTTGTCATGTCCATCAGATTGCGTCTCACATAAATCCGGTATTGACTGCTCAAACTGGTAACGAATAATGCCGATCCGTAGCGAGGTCGAGGGGAAGTACCCCTCGAGTCAGACTCCTCCAGAAGTATACGCTCCAAATATTTTACCTAGTAGGCTGCAGGGGAATTTAATCTCCCGGGCTTTTGCATAAATCCATATTGCTGGGTGTCGTGGTCAATCAGCCTGTGCCAAGAAACATTTGCCGGAAACCTATACAATGTGCAATATTTGCTCTTTTGATAAGTATGATACAGACCCGCAGTGCCTCATCGCTCCCTTGCCGTCGCTCCACGAGACAATTTTATATTGAGCGGTGGTTTCAAAAGTTCCCACAAGTTCGCCCCTAATAATTTCTGGGCCGCGTTACCCAAGCAAGAAAAAAACCTCATTCGGCTTCGACCAAGTCTCGCGATGATGTTTCAAACAATTTTGGTGCTGGCACTACTGGCAATTCTGCCATATGCCACTCCATCGCCTCTGAGCGATCGCCCACGCTCAGTCGGTACGATGACAAGAAGCATTATTACATCAACAATCACATATCCAGACCTTCTAGCGGCAAGGCACATAACGACTGAATCACTGCCTGTAGGAACCACCACTACAACCGCTACTACTACATCCGCCGCCAGTTCTACCACAGAGACCGGCCCCGCCCCGATTCCAACCAAAACAAATGTGAAAGGCTGCCATGTCGAAGGAGTTCCGAACGCATATATGTTATCGAATACGTGGGGAAGTTCCCGAGCTTCCGATGTACTCCTCTGCCAGCTGAAGTGCATGTACATCTCGCAATGCCAGTCCTACTCCTTCCGCGCGCCTTCGACTACTAGAGAGGATAATTGCGTCTTCTACCATATGTTCATCACGAGGGGGCCACAAGGCGTGATTCCAAGTCGGACTAGTGGGATATTCTTTTCGGATAAGTATCCTGGGGACGGAAGCAATTTCTGCTACGGCAGTAGAGAGCTTTAAGGGATCGATTACTGCGAGGGAGGGATAACGCGACAAGGCACCATTCATGTTCTATATGCGCTGGAGGGACGGTATTCAAAAGTATATGGTTTGGTGTATGAGGGCTCGTAATCCGGTTGGAAAGAGAAACCGTTGGACGATAGAACGCCGAGACATCGAGAAACCGATACTATTCTTGTTAATATTCCTGGCTCTAAAATTCCGAAGGCATGGGTGAAAGCTTGTTTGCATGTGATCCCCTTGTTGCCCTTAATTCTTAAGTAGTTCGAGCCACTTCCGTTTTGTCAACCTGTTTGGTAGCTGTTTTATTCGCATCGCCAGACTGAGTCACAAACTCCAAGTTCGGAGCTCATCTCATAGGTCACTAACAGTTCTATCACTTCCGGTTTTCCATTACCACAGCTTCTGCCCTGGGTCATTCCCTAGCTTGTTTACAAGTCGATCTTATGGCATATACTAGAATGCTCCTCCTTGTATATCTCAATTTTGGCCAAGGAAGTGAATCCGTGTTGAGAAAAGCAACCAAGTCGTGCGTACGTGGCATAGATTGCTACTAGTTGAACTACAGGCTTTACAATAATAATTCAACGCTTCATCAAACTTAAACTCTCTCTCGGGAACTAGCCGCTCTTAGAGCATACGTCTAGAAGGCGTGGTCAGATGATCGAATATATCTTGCGCCACAATACAGAGACCATAAGAGATAGTACAAATCTGTTACATCAGATCAGCTGTAAGGTCTAATGGGCTTGCTCTAGCCGGAGCGTTCCGTTTTGACCCAACAAAATCTTATGGTTCTCAGCAGTTGGCTTGCCTGTCTCGCTGTTCCTTGCAGCGTCAGTTCTGAGAAAAGCATCTGAGCTGGATAAAATCTTTGAAATAGATTGCCTCAAAGCCTCTCGTGGACTGTAGTTTCATGATGGAACTAATGTCCTGAAGACTATTTGGCCCTGGGCAAGTCAAAAACTTGATGGAATTTCTACCGCGCAGGTGTTCATGCTAAGTGTCGAACAGCCATGGGCACAAAGAAGGCTTTACTATCTATTGGTGCCCAATACATCGTGGTTACGCTGTGTATTGGCCACTCCATCTATCCTTAATGATGCCGTCAAAGCTCAGTGGTTTCATTATTCATCTATTGTAAGAGCGAGTGGGACTGTATAATGTTTGATTTCCCACCCATAGCTGGAATTGCATAATCTTCTCGACCTCTCTCGCGTTGAGAAAACTAGCCCTGCCCAAACCAATGCCCAAGTTAGGTCTTTTATAATTTCCTACACGTCGACACAATGAATCTAAAATAGCAATAAGCACGCTAGGATATTTTGTTGTCAAAATATTTCTTGATCTTGCTGATTTAAGTTGAATGCTATTCTACCTACCTAGGCATACCTGCAGAGGATCTCCGCTGCAGCTCATGATGCAGGTAATAATGACGATTCCACTAATAGTCGCTATTAGTTACCGTCTTGGGGCTGTCATCTGAAGATCTCCTCACTAGAGGTTTCTAGGGAAGGATGATGAAATAACTAGGGACGATAGTATCTTGTCGTTGGCCATTCACTTAGGTTCAGTTATTTGGATTCCGGCCGGGACCGGCCTCCTCACCCAGCGTGCTGCTGCTCCATCGCCCCTATTTCCTTAGCAGCAGACAATAGGGTTCCCCTATCGCCCTCCCTACGAATCGGGCCCACCTTCCCCACGACTCGGATGGCGTTGCTTTGGGCCGCTATGGGGCCCCGCGATATGTACAGTAACCACTTCGTACTAACAAGGGCAAACCCCACCATCAACCCCGCTTCCCCTCCTGAGGGGGCGACCGCAGAAAGCCCGAAGGACATGTCCTTGCCGCCCTTATCGCCCTTGCACTCCTTGCCAGTCCTTGCGTTGTCAGGGGATGTTCTCTGCAAGCCACCCAGGCGCTTAACGCGGCCACGGTGATGGGCACCACTGGGTTTTCACGGCTAGAAGAGGATAACAGGGCTATTCAGACGCTAAATAGCCTCGGTCTTGTCGTGCATCGGACGGGCTACTTGGGGGCGTAGCAGAGGTGCCCCCTGTTTCCGGCACCAGCTCGAACCACGATAGCCGTTGGAGTTTGTGGCTTGGTGGCTTGATGTGCAGGGAACAGGCTGGCTAGCTTAGTTGTAACGTGGCATCTAGATTTTATACACTCACTGCTGCCTTGAGGTTGTGGTGCGTGTGTTGTGTTTGTAGGGGCCGTGAGAAGGGGGTTGTTTCCGTTGACGAAATTGGGGCTATAGGTCAACGAATAAGTCAAGGTGCACAATAACACTAAAAGTGAAAAGGGGGTTATAATATTAAGCATATAGAGCAGGATATAATAGAGCAGGGCCATTAATTAATTAATTAGCAACATCCTAGTTGTGGGGGTAATAGAGATAGGGAAGTCCCTGCCAAGCTCGCAATGCTGTGTAATATTACCCCATATTCTGACATGTGTGCGGTACCTGACGCAGTTACAGTAGCCTCCCACACAACTGAGTTTGAAGAATCCGGGGGGCGGCTCGGGACTTGGCCTTGCTCCAAGAAGCATTAATCGTCGACTATTACGCTATTGATTTTATTTGTAAGAATGGCTTTCGAAGCTAAGATCGTCCTTTGTCCTCCTATGCTTTTCGGACCCTTACGGCTCTGGTCGGGTGGTCTGTGTCTGTCTGACATGGTGTTGGGAATCTGCGGGCCGTGTTATTCAGAATGAAAACTTGGCAATTGCGGCAGGAAAAAATCTTTAAGATATACAGAAAGGAGTAATAAGCAAGGCCTTTCTTTTAGAGTTAGAAGATGATCGAGGACACTAGGAACAGTAAATTATAGGTCAAGAAGATAGTCCTTTAAATCATATCATTATCTCATGTCATTTTTTCATATAGAACACATGTCGCCAGTATGCGACCTTGTCATGATCATGTCATTTCCCACTTGGCTTCGCTGCGACTTAGTGCAATGGCTTTCCAAGTCATTCCACACACGAGTCGGTCTACCTCGGGTATAGAAGTAAAACCCTTCCGCCAAGGCTCCATCTCCAGCCTTTCCACCAATAATAATAAAAATGCTCCAAGCGTGTCATACTCGTACTCCGGCGTGGGTATAAGGTATAATGTATAATAAAAGTAGGTGTAAGCGTGTCGCATTGTGAGCCTAAATGCCAAGGAAAACCTCAAGTGCCTAAGCTTGGAAATTCCCTATCGTTTTGTGATCTGCCATTGCAACGGTTGCCTGCCTTGTGATGAGGTCAACCGTCGTGATTCCGTTAATCGTGGTTTCTGGTGGCCAAATAGTCTGGTCCGTTCGTTCATGTTTTGTACATCGATGCAAAGACTCAACCAAAGCTCCAGATATGCAAGGCAACCTTGACCACTCAACATAGCCGGGCGTAGTAACCATTAAAATTCCGAAGTGCGTGATATGTCGTCGTCAAACCATAATCCACTCTCCTTCTACCCCCTCCATAAATTTAGTCCACTTAAATGGGCCGCCAAATACAGCCTTGCCATCTTCTCCGCTATCCCGCCACAGCTTCTCTAAAACCTCTAGCCCGGCAAGGTTGTTAAGATAGCCGCTCCTTCCCATAATCTCCCTGCACTTCGTGCGGACAATTCCTTGCTGTAACTCATTGACGCATTCACTGCCGCTAATGAATAGCGGCCACAATAGGAATTTTTCTACGCTTGATCCCTGCTCGAGACTCGTGACATAGAATAGAACTTGCGAGACAAGGTTCTGAAAATTGAGATGCGAGGAGGGGAGGTTGGGACATGCTAGGCGTTCTGTATATAGGAGGGCAGCGTAGCGAAAGGCTTCCGAAACATATCCGAAGTCTCTTAGCTGCGTAGGAGAGGGGGTAGCGGGAAGTGTGGAGACGAGGCGTGATGGGTCGAATTCCCATTCTTGAAGGGCTTGGCGTGCTGCTTTCCACTCGGTCCAGAACGTAGTCCGCAGGTCATCATGCGAAGCGGAAGAGGTGAGAAGCGAAAATGCGGCGTCGTCATCTAGGGTGGAGGCAAAGCCATTACCATCGAAGTTATGCGCATGTAGATTGTAGAAATCAACGAGGGCTCGACCCGCCAATCGGGGCCGTGGATTTGGAAGTGAAGGACGGCGCCTCTGTGTCATCGGCGAGGCATCATCGAGGACAGGGCGGTGTTGGGAGAGCATGTTGAGTCGGCCAAGTTTGGCAATAGTTTTAAAGAGGAAAGCGTCGCAGCCCGTCATGTTCTCAAGGGCATGGTTGGAGTTCGAGGGATTGGCGATCATATCTAGATAGCCGCCTCGAAACTGTGCTTCTCGATCATTGATACTCGCGGCGATGCCGTCAAAGTAAGTGAAGAGCGTCTCCATCCAGCCCCAATTCCCGGTTTCAACTCCAGATTCGCGCATCCCAAGAATCTTTTTCACGCCCGCAAATTGTACTTGGAACTGTGCAATACCAGACTCGCACATTCGATAATGACAAAGTATGAATAAAGTTGCTAGGACGCAATCGTGACGTGCTGTAGAAGGGTCCCCAAGTTGCTGATTTAAGAGATAAACGGCAAGCGACCGATGTTGATACTCTTCTTGAAGCGAAGCATCTAGTGATTTGATGTCGGGCGATATTGTGTTGTTTGAGGTTCTCCGGGTATGAGAGGGACGAGGAGGAGGGGAATTGAGGCGATCTTGGAAGTCCAATTCAAGCGGCCGAAGCCAACTCCCTTGGCCAAGCGATTTCCTGCGTTTCATGCGAAGATTGCAGGCGGAAAGTGCGCAGATGGCATGTTGGAGACTCCTGCTAGAGGAAGCAAGGCTGAGGATGTGCTCTCGGTATGGGTTATTCGGCGTATCGATCACAACCACGGAGGGGCATATGATCTTCTCATAATAGTCTAGGAAGAATGGTATCCGAGGTGACATATCTGCGGAGGAGGACATTGATTCTGAGCTAGAGAAATGATAGGCATCTGCCTCGGAAGCTGCCTGTGAGGCTACATCATCATCATTGATAGAGTTCCAGCCAAAGTGGCTTGATCGAGCACTGGTGGCATATACCTCTAAGTCATTTGACACATGGGATGCTCCTTGAAGCTGTCAGCGACTTAATATCCGTAGAATAGGTAAAATATAATTTACCCATCATATCGTCATCATAGAAGATGTCATTGGTGTTTGAAGACGCATGCTGTTGGCGGCCTTCAGCAATATCATAGAGATTCTGGTGTGAACTCAGACTCGAGCTGATATCTGACTGAGAATAGAAGCGCTCGGGGCAGGAGGTGGGCCCACGGGAGTCCCCCATCAGACCAACCACCGGACTTTGGTCTGCTGTAGAGTTGCGGGAAGAAAAGTCGGTATAAATTGGCATTGGACTTCGAAGGAAAGGTGGCGGTTCGTCGCCCTGGAAAGACTGGCTCATGGGGGAGGCGTTGTAGTCGCTGTCAGTATATGCGCTCAGTGACTCGAGCGAGCTGGATATGTGTAGATTATCAGACCTGCCAAGACTAAGAGTATGTGTATGGAGTCGGTGCAAATGAGGGAGCTGTTTTTGGTGGCTCATGCCGTCCTGTTGATAGTCCTGTAGGGGATAGTCTTGAGGATGGCTCAGATTCCACTCGGGCATCTGCATTGACGGGGCGGCTCCATTGGGGGCCATGTTGACAAAGTCGTAGGTAGTAAAAGGGTTAACGGGCATCGACGCCGCCGCCTCCATCTCGATCTTGATCTTGGTCTTGACATCGTCCCCGTCGTGGGTTGGGCTCTCGCGCGCAGGGGAGACGATGGAGGAGGTTCGGGGGCGGCCCGTGACAGGACTCCTTACTACGGGCGCAGACTTCGCAACTGGCAGAGACAACCCACGCAGCTTTCCTCGACTGGCCACACCCACGCCCCACGTCAATTGAGTCTTGTATCCCGAGCATTCTTTGCCAACCTCGAGGCATTGCGAGCAGTATGGCCGTCGGCGGTCACATTTGGAGTTGCGTTTGGAGCAAGCGAAGCAGTCGTCCGAGGCACCGCTGGCGGGCGCTCTTCGACGCCGCTTGCGCTGTGGCACTGCCGTCGGTGGATCCGAAGCGTCACAGGATGCTGGAGCAGGACACGGGAGCGGGAGCGTCATGGCGAAGAGGGCAGAAGACACCTGCCCACAGCAGATAGTTGAGAGGGAGAAGGAAACAAAGGCGTATGCGGGTAGGTGTGAGGGTTTGTGGGTAAGAAGTAGAGGCAAGTGGATAGGTAGAAGAAGAAAGAAGAAGGGGACGAGACGTCCGGTCAAGAATGATGCAGCTGCAACGTCGAGCACATTGGGGCAGCTTATGAGTGAGAATAAGCAACAGGAACAGCAAGGCGAGAAACAAACATCTTTGGGCTGAGCCGGATCTGGCTCGTGGGATGGGGGCAGAAGAGGGTTATGAACGGCCTCTGACGACGACCACGGTCCGGAGGGCAGTTAGTGGAGGCTGCCCTGCTGCTGCCAGCGTGCCAGGTGCAGTCGCAGGGCAGCGATGGGGAAGGGAATCGACGTCGATGGCCCTAGGGTTCATTTCAAGGTCAAGGTCCACGTTCCATGGAGATCACCTTGCAAGGGCAAGGCGAGTGCAAGTACAAGTGCCAGGGACCAACGAACCGAGGACAGAAAACGAACGAACGGACAGCTGCACTGCACCGCAAGCGCTGGTGTATGTATGTGCTCTATACAAGGACATGTACGAAGGGGGTTGCGCCGAATGGACGGGGAGGCAGCTCTGAGCCGTCGACAGAGGGTGGGCAGACAGCTAATCAGAGCGGGTGGAAGCCCCAGAGAAGCCCGTTGCAGCTTCTATACATTGTTGCAAGCGTTGCCCCCGTTGCACGAGTCCCAGCCAACCATGGGCGTTTCCCTGGCGGTTTTGTCTCTTGTTGAACACCTCCTTTTTGAGCAGCTCTCGGCGGTGGACTCTGGGTGTTGCTTAGCTTCCCGAGTCCTTCGTACATCGTACATGTACTGACCTGATCCCTCGTCCTCTCTATCCCCCCGCCTTTCCCTCCCCCTCTCGCCCCCCGAGCCATTCCCGGGGCCCTTCTCCCTCCCTGTCTGCTCGAGTCGATGATGCTCCGAGACGCATGTTTTGCTAGGCCCGCCGCTGGGCTGCACGTCCACTCGAGGGGCGGCCATGATCACAAGCCTCAGCCAAGGGCTCCAGAGGAGGATTTCCCACGGCCGGCGTCAGGATTTGAGATTGAGGCTTGACGTACGGAGTATCTGACATTAACCTTAAGGCGATCCTACTCCCTACTGTAGACTTCGACCCGTGCTGTCCAAGCAGAGCTGCGTCCCGGATCCCTGTGAGAAAACTAAACGCCGGGATCGATAGAGACCTTGGACTTTGACCTCTTTGTGCGGCGTGCCCGTTGCGATCCACAACCCATACCTGCAGCAGTCCTACGATCCTCTCTCATGATTATCACATTCTACAAGCGCGATCAGATATCTACGGACCCGTACCCTGCGGATAAGGGAAAAAGGCCTTCTAGCACCCGCTGTTCGTGGGCCGACTAGTTTTCTTATCTCAGAGTTCCTATACGTCCCGGCTTGTGCAACGTCTCTGGCCAACCTATTTGCAGCTCCACTCGCTCCGTCGCAACGATAACTAGCCATGACCCTGCCTGCCATGGCCGGAGATGAGAGGAGGAGGGTATCCAGATATCCAGATATCCAGCGAGAGAGGAGAAAGGAGAGAGGAGAGCGAGAGAGGGGATCGGGTGCCGAAGCCACTGACGGCGGGTGATGGGGAATTGACCGCGCAGAAGTGGCACAGGCGGCATTTCCGGTGCCAAAGGCTTGAATCCGCTTGTGGTGTCCGCCGTTTGTTCGTGGCGCAAATGGGCGTTCGTCCGTTCTGCTCATACCCGCCGCCCCGCCGCCCTATCGACGACCTGCAACCAAAACACCAAAACACCAGGCAGTCCAGCTTCTATTCCCCGTGCATCCCGACGTCTCGGCCAAGGCACATCGACCAGCTCGTTGGTTGCCCGCGATAAGAAAACTCTGGTACCGCAGATAACGGCGTCATCAAGAATCAATTCCCTGGGCCTTCCACATGCATGCTGGATGGGTTTCCCAGTGGACTGACGGCGAGGGGCACACCGCACCGCAACGCACCGCTCTCTGCTTCCAAATACCAAATGCAGAGCTGACCGTACAGCACACATGCGAGCCCGGTACCTGTGCCTTGGAAGGAGTATTATTTGGGGGACTGGCGGTGGTGGACGTGGACGTGGTCATGGTCATGGTCATGGCTGTGGTCGTATTTGGCATCCTTCAATCAATCTATCCTCGCACACATACATGTACGTACTGTACGTGGGTAGCACAAGACCGAAGCAGACCCTACTCTGTCTGGAGTCTGTACAAAAGCCCTTGAAAGTGGGGAGTCCAGGAGCCCAGGATGCCAGCCAGGGCTCCAAGCCTCGGCATGCTCGACAGCAAACGGAGTAGACAATAATAATACCATAATTACGAAGCACTACGACTTCGTACGCATATGGCCCTCCCATCCTGCCATACCGTCCTCCCATTGCGAATTCCTGCAGGCGATGCCATCGGCCGGCGAGCGCCCTTTGCCGTTGGAAAAGTGCGCCGAGCTTGCCACCACCAGCCACGATCGCACACCGGTCGCTTTCGATGCCAACCAACGGCGCCATTGGATATATTAGCCTGGGGGGGGGAAGGGGCTTTCTCAGTCGGCGGACGCTAGAAGGATTGGAAGCTGCACAGAACGTTTTCCAGCCACCAAACGCCCTTGGAAGCCGCCGAAGCACGACAGAATCACAGAATCACCGGGCGCTGTCAGCCACCCCTGCCGGAGCGCCTCCAGGCCGAAGGATATCTCCCGGGGGCCAATCGAACCGGGCATTCTCCCAGCGAGCAACCTTGGGCTCGGCGACATGTCGAGTCGTGAGGATATAAGGACGTGGTACATGTGCTGTACATGTACTGTACATCCTGGACGAAGTGCATACATGGTATCTGCGAACATGGATTCGACATCTCACTACTACTCGTACGTACATACAGAGGACAGTACCTAGGTACATTTACGGAGTTGAGCCAGTTGGCCCGCCTGGCGATCCCTGTCTTGGCCTGCCTGGTCCTTCGAAGAGGTATTTGCCGATTCCCCCCCCCCCCCGTGGTCTAATAAAGCCGTGCCCTCAAGGTGCAAGAGTCAGGGCCTCTCGTGCAAACAAAACCACCTACCTTACGGAGCACCTAAGTACTCTACGGAGTAGACTATGAAGTCTGAACAGAGTAAACAGTCCGCCTCACATCGCAAACTCTCCTCCACCACCATGGCTTCACAAGCTTTCCTAGGTGTGGGCTCTGGGCCGCTTGCAGTCTGGGCCATCCGATCAGGGTGTTCCCCAACAAAAGAAAAGCACACAGCAGCCTAGTGTGAGCGATCAGTTCCTCGAGATCACAAATGCAGACTGTTACGTACAGCACACGAAGCACTCCGTACAGCGTCCTAGCACGAAGTATTACGTTTTCCAGGCCACCCCATGGGCTGTGTGCGAGACTGCCAGCGTGAGAAAAGGTATCCGGCGGCCAATGCCAAAAAATGATCGTCGACGGGTTCAAGCTTCAAGGTTGTAAAGCGAACAGCAGTTTCTGGCGCCATCTCCGTTCTCGCCGTAAAGCCCTGCACCCCGACTGACAGAAGATTGACAAACCCCGTGCTGATAGAGCGGCCGAGACCAAGAGCATGGGGATGGCGACTCCCGTGATTCTGCGCTTGCCCCCCTCTGTCCGCAACAAGCCGGCCGGGCGAATCAGGAAGCGGAGCGCTGCCAACCTGGTTGGGAGCCGAAAGGATTCGTGCTGGACGGCGATTCCTGTAGACTTGTACTGTACTTCGCACATGTACCGATACTGCTAGGCCGACCAAAGCGATAGCGACAGCAGCCCGGACGAAGTACAGTACATGCGAGGAAAACTCACGAAGTGCGTCCGGACCTTGCTGACAACTTGCTCCGTACAAGACACAGAGCGGGTGTGAAGTATGGAGCATACTGTACCTAGGTAGCAAAGTGCATGTGAAAGACCAGCTATATCGTCTGTTTTGCGATTTCGCAGGCAGTTCAACTGTTCCCCCTCTTTTAAACTTCAAATATTGTGAAGGGAGAAAGGGAGAAAAGAGGTACGGGGTTGCTCGCAAGAAGACCTTCGACTTCCCTCTCGCTCCATCATCTGCCGAGAAGAGACAGGTAGAGCAGCGCAGTGTGCCAACTACCAACTACCAACTGCCACCAGTCAGTGACCGTGATGATAATGAGTTGAGCGCACCACCTCGAGTCGCCGACACGGCCGTGACCGAGAATCGTGGCCCACTGTTACTAGGCTGATGGAACGTTACCTCGGAGCTCCGCCCCTATTGGCTGGCTCGCCCTGGGCGGTCTCACCCTTTCATACTCGCCTTGGCCAGGAAGCATCACAAACTCCACAGCACAAATACTCGCTCCGCGGTGGTGGTGGTGGTGGTCATCCAGCATGGGCAGCATAGACAGCATAGACAGCATATCTAGACAGCATACACACATAATAATAGGCACATGATTCCCCTCGACCTCCCTCCAGACGATGTCAGGGTTGCTCGCAGCAGCATTTTAATCTACCCCAATATATTTCCACGAGGCTCACTTGTGGATAGCAGACTGCTGAGTTGGTCATGATGGAGCCCATATCGGGACCCGCTGGCTCTGCGAAGAATGGTATCAAGGCATTCGCCAGGTGTGACCCGTATCGCGATATGAAAAGGAGCGCAGTGTGGGGGTCTTTGATTGCAGCTATCAAACAGAAAGGCCCCAATCGTAATCGAAACTGTCATCCGCGATATTATCGATCGATAACAGTCCCCGATGTTTGCTATTTGGAGTTGCGAGACGTTGACGGCGGCTCCCGCTTTTTGCTCTTCCCAAGTTTTAGCCCTTTACGGGGGACTCCGTACTATCTGGACAGGACAGGGTACATTTGTTCGATCCTTTTGATAAGGGCCTTTGTATGAAGCAAAGCAGCTCAAGTGCTCTTATTTTCTGGCTGGCCGGCTGAACCTCGGGAAGGTCAATTTTCTATCTTTAATCCGCGATTGAGATCACGTGAAGATAAGATAAGCCTAAAACCTTGACGCCAAATATTTGCAAATTCTCCAAAACTTCCTGAAATTCAGGAAGTACCACCAGGAACCTCCCCATACCACCGTCTAAGTCCTAACACACAAGCCATCATGGGTCGCGAACTACAAAAGAAAAAGAAGAGATCTTCGATCCCGAAGATCAAAATGAAGCCAAAGTCGAAGCGTGTCAACCCCATGGGCAACCCGATCATCGCCGCTAATTGGTAATCCCACCCCATCTTCCCATCTGCATATGGGACATCCCCAGCGCAAATAAGCTACATCTATGTCCAGGTGGTTAATGTTGTATTTCAGGAATTCGCAAGAAACTTTGACGCAAAACTATCGACGGCTGGGCCTGACCTCTCGGCTCAACTCTGCAACCGGCGGTATCGAGAAGTTACGCCCTGGTGCGGAATCTACGACCTCCACCACAAACAAACTAGCTATCTCCAATGCGCTTCCAAAGACGATTACCCCTACGGAAGCCAGAGTGGAACGAGACCCTGAAACAGGCAGGATCATACGTGTCATCCATGCTCCCTCGAAGCCCAACCCTTTAAACGATCCTCTAAATTCAGATTCCGATGATGAGGAAATGGCCGATGATGGGGAAGAATTCGAGGGCTTCAATAGCGCACCTGCGACTGGGAAGGCACAGAACAACATTGTGAAGCAATTGGAAGAGATGGCATCAAGAGCCCAAGAGAAAAAAGAACGGAAACAGAGCGAGAGGGAGATAGAGTGGATCGAGCGACTGGTCACAGCGCACGGTGAGGATTACAAGCGGATGGTGCGAGATATGAAACTCAATCCTATGCAACAGACGGAAGCGGATATCAGGAGACGGGTGGGGAAGTGGAAGGCTTCCGGCGGTGAAATCGCTGTATAATGAATCCTACAATTGACAAGGATATGGCTGGCGCCTGGAGTTTTGTGTGTAAGGTCGTCAGCACGATTCTTTCATCTTCTACCTACGTATATCCAATGAACTTACATGCTCAAATTTCGGATGCGCCGAGTATCAACTCATAGGACATCTCGATGATTTTCCCTCGAATGGCGTTACCCTGGAGGCACAAATGCTGCGGAAGTCCCCCGGGGTATATGCAGAGGGGAGACACCCCAGATCTGCATATTTGACATCACGGAAGCTGCCACACTTGCATATAACAACCTTAACTCACATTGAACCTTGAACACCCTTTCCAAAAGCCTTCAACGTTAGAAGTCTCCGAGCGCAATTTTTTGGAACCCCTGTGTTGCACTTTTTCACGGGAAATAGCAGTCCATTAAGCCGTGTAATATCTCGTCAGCTTCGCAAGACAGGCATCCGAGTGGTTGGGCATGGCTCCTTGTTTCTTTTCGTGGCTCCTTGTTTATCGTTTATTCTTGTACATACAGGAGGGCTACACCTTGGGATATACGCCACGCTATAGCCTGGGGTGTGTTATACGAGTTTCGTCAATTATGATTGTTACATTATTATGCACCCCGGGATGTGGGGGTGGGGGTTGGATCGGAAAACAATGCCCTGGACTTTCCCCCTTTCTTACTACTTAACTCTCAGTATGTCGCTACCTTGAACAAGTCCCCCCTTTTTTTTGGTAGGCTTTACTCGCTTTTACAGGAACTCTATACTTTGGCATTTGCTTTGCTAGGGAGAAGACAAGTTTCTCCACTCTAGCCACGAATTATTACTACTGTAACTAGATATTCACATACATCAACGACAGCTTATCTCACTCCGCTACACTTGCGCTATTTCCTTGTTTCTGCCTTGAAGTATGGTGGTGATAACAAACCCAGACCTTTATCTTGAACTACCCATTGGCCTCCCTTCCTTGTAGGATTCAAAGCGTCCCTTCACAATACAATATATTGAATTTTCTTCCCTCTATAGTATCCATCAAAAGTCTCTCTACTACGCCAGTGCACCATAAATATGGAATCTGCTATTCAAATCTGGTAGGTTAAACAACATATTAAGGATAGCTATGAGCTTCTTGTATAGCCACTTCATCTAAGCTCTAGGAACTCCTATCTCTTGAACAGTCCTCCCGCTTCTCGGTCGTTGGCCGCTTTGATATACAAGCCTATGGAATTTATCATGTTCTTGTAACTTTTTACCAAGATAGCTTCTCCTCAGTAGTTGTTGCCTTGAGCACTTCTACTAACCAAGCTGCTACCTACCTAGGTAGTTTATACCCAATCAACTGCTATACCATGTTGTCGTTTTTAATTTATTGAGGCTACTATGGGTAATTTATAATTTGATAGCTCATTCATGCTCTAAATATGTGGCAAATTTCATACTACATTTTCATAATCTAGAGTCGCCCTAAGAAGAAGTCTTCATTATTTCGCATTCCTTTCTTTCCCTCTTCTATTGACTCTGAAATATCACCACTAACTCGTACACTTGTTAAGTACAAGTAAAAGGGTACACGCATATATTTACATCCACTCATACACGGATCCCACTTCTACCCCCAAGATGCAAAATGCCCGTTTCCTTACCGCCAACAGCTAGGTGGGTTGAGACTAGAGTATTCAGATCACCCTGTAGTAATATTATTCTCATTACAATACGTTTAATCCCATTAGTCATAGTCCAAAACACAAAGAGAGTAAGATACACACCCCTAGGTATCATTAGAAGGCGTGGCGGTAACAAATAGCACTGTTATTACCCAGGTACCTAAAGTAGATAGCGGATGGTGAGGTAATGAAAAATACTCTTTGAGTCTAACTTTGTATTGGTGAGGTCAGAGAAGTTCGGGAACTTTTTGGTTAAATGTCGTTCATAGTTCATATCTCACCTCATTCCTTCCCCATATTTATGAATGTGCTACTTCCCAATATGCCATCACAACCCAGCACGGGTTAGCTGGAAGTTGGCATATCGACGACTGCGTATCTCGAGGAAAGTCAAGGCTTATTAGACGCAACTGCTATTCCCCTACGGACATTAAGACCCCTAGAGCCTAGTCCCCATATTGACGTGCACAGCCTTAACCTGCGTGTACCCCGCAAGGCCAGCCTCACCTAGCTCGCGTCCAATACCACTCTGCTTGACCCCCCCAAACGGAATTCTCCAGTCCGAATCATTACTACTATTAATCCAAACCATACCGGCCTCAATATTCCTGGCAACCCTATGCGCACGTGTGAGATCGCGTGTGAAGACAGCACTACCAAGTCCGTACATAGTATCATTAGCCATGTTAACAGCTTCTTCCTCGGTGCTGAACGAAGCAATGACTACGAAGGGCCCAAATACTTCTTCGCGGTAGATCTTCATGCTAGGTTTGACCCCAGTAAAGACAGTTGGAGTGATGAAGAAGCCCTTTTCCGAGGCGCTGCCCTCCTTGACGAATGCTTCCCCACCAGCGACTAGTGTGGCGCCTTCTTCTATGCCAGTTTTTACGTATCCTAGGACTCGCTCATGTTGTGATTTGGTGATTTGTGGCCCTTGGAAGGTTGTTTCGGCGAAGGGGTCGCCGACCACGGAGACTTCTTGGACTTGTTTCTTGAAGGCTGAAACGAAGGAGTCGTAGATTGAGTCTTGAACTAAGATGCGGGAAGTGGCGGTGCAGATTTGGCCTTGGTTGGACATAATTCCTTGGGATATCAATATACGAGAGAAAACAACGGAGGTGGAAGATACTTACCGACATGCGCCCACTTGACCGCTTGATCAAGCTCAGCATCAGCGAATACAATAAGAGGCGACTTGCCACCCGTCTCCAAGGTGATATTCTTCATATTGACAGCAGCCATCTTCATAATCTCCTTCCCAGTGGCCGTACTTCCGGTAAACGCAACCTTATCAATACCCAGATGGGTTGCAATGGCCGCTCCAGCCTCCCTTCCGTATCCATTGAGGATGTTAACCACGCCAGGAGGGAACCCAGCCTCTTTAATCAGGTTCGCGAAGTATAGAATACTCAGCGGCGTTTGCTCTGCAGCTTTGATGACAACTGCATTTCCGCAAGCCAACGCGGGACCTAATTTCCATGCCGCCATTGCAAGAGGATAATTCCAGGGAATTATCTGCCCACAGACGCCCACCGGCTCCCTGATCGTATATGCAAATTTCGAAGGTCCGACATCAATCGTCTGCCCATGGATCTTGTCTGCATATCCGCCATAATATTTCAAACAGCCTTTGACCTCCTCAACATCCCCGCCTAGGGAGTCATTGTATGGCTTTCCGTTATCCCACGTTTCAATTGTAGCCAGCGTTTCCGCATGTTTCGCGATCAGATCAGAGAGAGTAATCATCATGTTTCCGCGGTCTGTGGGAGATATATCCCGCCAGGAGGGATCTTTAAGGGCCATGCGAGCTGCAGCAACGGCTGTGTCAACGTCCTCGGGGGTTGCTGCGTAAACGGAGGTGATTTCGGATTCATCACTAGACAAGTGTTAGCTTGAGTATCGGCCGGAGAGAACAACGACGTACGTAGGGTTGATAGAAGTTAACTTCTGGCCATTGCTGCTCTTTACCCATTGATTGTTGATGAACAGACCAGTTGGTTGGATGTACTTCCTACCATTGGGAGCTGTGAGCTCGACTGCAAGGTCGGACATATTGCTCGATAGAATGCTGAGTGAGCTGTAAAAGCGGGTGCTAAATTTGCGGGCTTCGAGGCAGGGACCGATGGGAGGTGAGCGTTGCTTAAGAAAACAAGCTGCAGGTCGTATATTTATTTGCTGAAACGCTATCCTTCTGACCTGGGCCGGTAACGGTAGAAGAGTCTGGATCATCTGGGAACACGATAGGAAAGGAGCTTTACAACAGGACGCAGAGTCATATGTCATGTAAGGTGTGGTGCGTGGAGGTGGTAGTGATATGTGGTCTGAATAGCTTCCCACATCAGACAAGATCGTCGGAAAGGATTACCGAAAGCGGTCAAGCGCCTAAATGCCCATCCCCCGCCATGCAGCATAAAATATCCGTATTTGGGGTATAGTACCTGCATGTTGTTGTTGCAATAAGGTAAGCTACCTTACCTATGTACTCCTTTGACAGTAGTGGTGTAAGTCCTGACTGCCTACTAGTTATATATGACATCATACACCGTTCTATTTGCCAGAGCTGTGAGTTATTTTGCAGCTCTATCTCTTGCGTCGTATTCCTTTTTGATCCTTCCATCGTTATGGGTGGTGGGACAGCTAAGACAACGTTTTACTTAAAATGGACTATTCGATGAAATATAAGGTATGTTCAACTTGCCTGTCCTCGCCAATGTCTATATACTCATACTGCTGCGCTGATGTCAATAAATACAAATTACCGCCCCAAACCAACTCCTGGTCAGATGAAAACGATCTTTTCAGATATACATGGCCCTTTTTATACAGTGTGCCTTATAAATCACAACCCTGGTTCCGCCTGTTATTCCATTCTTGTCCTCCTCAATAATCCTTCTTACAACCCAATATCTCCTGGAGATTCGCGGCCATACTTGGTCCGAGCCCAACCAATCCTCCACTCCCACCTTGAAAACCGAGCCGAAAGGCGCCGCCCAGTTAGACCCCAAGACTCCCATTCACCTGTCAGAGCCTTAGACATGCCCGAAAAGCATAAAAGAAACACCATGCCACGCTCCCCAATATGAAAATGCTACACCGCTCCAGCTTCAGGCTAAGCTCTCAACAACCACCAGGAACTCCCGCTCCAAAAAAACAATAAACACAAACGACGAATATAAGGCAAGGAAATGGGTATACGCCAGTCCATCAAGGGTATATTCGCAATGTTAGGACAATAAAGATCGTAGGGGATAGATAGCTTCGAAATGACAATTTTCTTCGGTCGCCCGGTATTATGTAACTCTTATCTCGCTAGTTCGCTATGTTCTCAAGACTGAATAGTGCCGATGGCGATGGTAATTATGACGATGACCTATGACGGTCACGGGTTTTGTTGTAAGGGATATAGAAATACACAAAATAGATATGTTGATTGCTTGCTAGCTTGCAAGGAATGATGACACCGATGAGGGGTAGGAGTTCGGAAGTTCTGAGTCGAACTGTGCAAACGGATTATGGGTTGTGGTTCCATCACAGTCTAAATCTAGAATTTTTATGGATGTGCGGGAGAGAGAGGTTCTAGCGGCGGGAATTGTCTCCAGGCCAGCCCCGCTCGTAAGGTCCTCGAGAATAGGGATCAAGAGGCGGTTGGGGACCTAGGGTGGCTGTAGGGGCTTGGGTTGAAGCTGGACTTTGTGAGGCATTTGCGTTCTCCATTCGTAGAGGAGGCAGGCTTTGAGGGCCTTGTGGCGGAGCTGAGGGATAACCAGGCGCCTGGACTGGAGGCAGTGTTGCAGCTGGCGGATGGGAGTATGGTAAACTGGTAAAATCGCCTTGGGCATCCATTCTGCGTCTCCGAGGAGCTCTCTCCTCAGCAGGAGCGGTGGATTGAGAGCTGTAATTTGGAGGGTTGGGCGGCCCTCCAAGCTGCTGCCCCCCAAATTGCTGCGCTGCACGTTGCTGCCCCTGGCCTTGAAATGAAGAACTCGCGGAACGCATAGAAACGGGGCTCGGCGGTGACTGTAGGGCTAGATGTCGCATTTCAGCGGTGCTAAGCATAGCATCACGCAGCCTATTCCTCTCCCCTCTGTAGAAGTCCCTTTCTTGCTCCGTCTCTCTCACCTTTCTCTCCAAATCTCTCGTTTGCTGCTGCAGCTTATCGATATTGGTGGAAGCCTCTCTCTCCTTTTCTTTTCTGCGTTGCCGGAATCGCGCCGAGGCTCCTGCGTTGCGCGCACGCTTCTCGTCAGCTAACCGTGACGCCTGGTGTACATCCACTGGTACTTGATACTGCCCTGATGACGTGGTAATCGTCAAGACTTGGATGGGATCGCTAGCTGACGTCTGCCTTGAGCTACCTGCAGGGTTGGAGTGCAGAGAGCTGCCTCCTCCTGGTGTCTGGGGAACGGGAGCACTGTACGGACCTTCTGTTGCACCAGATGGCCCTTGATATTGCATTCCTTGCATTCCGCCACCACCTGGGGTCTGTTGTATGGACGTTCCAAACGTGGAGCTGGGAAAGTAGGAAGATGTTGCTTGGGGACCGTGTCCACCTTTGTGGAAGAGGAGTGATGCAGGAGATGTCTGGGCTGAAGATGGGTTTTGCGATGATGCTGAGATGCTAGGACTTGCGCTTTGAGATAACGGGGCACGACTAGGACCATGCATGGTCGGCATGCTGGTTCGTCGATCGTTAGACGGTGTTGAGACTGATGGAGGATAGCCACTGTGCTGGTGAGATTGGGTAGGTGGGATGGGTACCAGTGGCACCTCTGACGATGTCCCTGACTCCATAGTGTATGACCTTCCCCTAGCGGGTAGAAAGGGGGATTGATGCGCATCAATATTCCCCCTTCCACGCCCTCGTCCCAAGCTCAGTGCCCGAGATGGAGATCTCGGTGTTAAAATCCGCCGTGGCTGAGAAAGAATTGGGCCATAACCTTCTGCTGATGGTGGACTGCCCGAAGCAGGTTTAGGAGCGGCGAATGTATGCGGTGTGCCTATCGAGCGGCTCACCCCGAATTGTGAAGTAGCGCTAACAGCTTGAAGCGGTGAGTCTGTAATTGTTCCACTGGGTCGACGACTAGGGACTCCGGTGCCTTCCGGCTCAGTAGGATTTAGGATGGAATAAACTCCTAGATCACGCGATGGTCCCGGATGTCTCCAGTCCTCCCCGCCTAATGCCAACTGCGATGGTCGGGAATGTGGAGGGGAAGCTGGTAACGGTTGCTGTGGACCTCGACCTTCTACCTGCGGTCGTTGTCTCTCCACCTGTGGCCCTGCCTGCTCGAGGCCATCTCGAACCTGAACAGATGGCAGTACTATTCCGTGACCATCCGGAGGTGAGCGAGATGCAGGACGAGACGCAGGAGGCCTCTGCGACATCGAGTCCTGATCCCCTAACCCTTGATGGTCCCACGGACCGGGACATTGACGTTTTCCACGTCCTTCCCAACTCTGCTGATAGCTATGAAGCTTATGGACGAAATCAGCAAGGCGCCTTTCAAGTCCTTCCGGGGATGGAATTTCCGCAGACCGACTTAATTTCGGAGATATATCCTGTTCTCTTGGGGATTTTGCAAAAGTTGAACTTTCGCACAATGGGCGACTTAGAAGATCTTGAACAGCCACAGCGAATAGGTTCCTTGGGTTTGATTATTGAGAGTAAGTGAGTGGTGAATCGTCGGCGCAGGTTGCTATTCCGAGATTGGGGGGTGAGCGCAACTTGTTTGTATCGCATCAAGAGCGGAGCATTGCTTGCTTGTTCGCTCGCTTGCGTTCCGCGCCTGGACCTCTTGCAATGTATATTTGTTTCTTGTTGTGCGGTGAGCGGTGTGCGCAGGGATAATGGAGCTGTTGATGAGGACTGTAGAGACCGGGATCAAAAACAGACAATATCGAAGAGCAGACAATGATCGCTGAAGAATCAATCGCTGGAGAACCAGACACTGGATGTTAGATCGTGCTTGTAGGACAACTATTCGAAGACGACGAGGGCCAGCGGAAATCGTACGGAAACAGGCGGGGATGAGGACTTCGATATTTTGGATAGCGAGCCAGTAAAGAGCGCAGAGAGAAGGACGGTAGTATGATTGGCCACCAAAGATTAATCGATCAAGTAAGAAAATAGGATTGACTTCGTGTCGTTCTAGAGGCTGACTGGTGAGGGAAAAAGGCTGCAGCTCAGTGTGTTGTGCGGGTGGATGGCGGACGATGGCGGACGAGGAGTGGTGTTTGGATGACGCTTTTTGACAGAAGTAGCCCTCCGCAGTTTTCCTTTTCCACACGCCTGCAGTTTTATTATTACACGGGGACCCCCAAGCTTTTGGCTCTTCGAATCATTCTCAACACCTCCCTGCTGCCGGGCTGCCCAGTGCCCAGTGGTGTGCACACATGGGGTTGCCCACAGACCTTTGGCAGCCCTTCACACCGTCCCAGCAATCCAGCACCAAAGAGATCAACGCTGCGCAGGCTGGCAGGGTTGGAGCCAGAGCGGGTCTCTTGAGAGGAACAGCACGCTGGGAGGGCTTGGAGGCTGCATGCGCTGTTGCAGAGTGGTAGCCAAGGTACCGGGGCCACGCGCATGCTAAGATGATGCTTGACATGGCCGTTGCTGGAGCGGGTTAGAAGGTGGAGGCGGAGGTGGGAGGAGCCAGGATGGCTGGGAGACAAACATCTGAGGCCCTGGAGAAGGCAGAACATCGGTTGGGAGCAATGGACGGAAGATTAGACCAGCAGGCTCATCGGAGACATGACTGAATAGGGCTGACACCTGGGCAAGTAAAGTAGGCCTATTAAACCTGGTAAGGATGCCATGAGAAGTTTAGGAACTTCCCCTGGCACAGCTGTAACCTCTAGCAGTCTAGGTAGCACTCGGTAGAGACGGTACTCCCGTACTATTGATCGTTCTTAGCAATACTGGGACACTCAGTGAGAAGTCGGGGATTCAGGTCGCGCGGAAGACGGGCGGCCAGCCTAAGGTACCCAGCAGTACTGTCCGTACCCCAGCGATGCCCAAAAGCCCCCTGTGTGCTCCAGTATCACTTTATAGCCTACTTCGTAAAGCCGTCGGCACTCTAGTACCCAGCTGGTAACGCGCTAGGGCACCGTCCAGGGCATGATATTCCAAGAACTCTATGGCCCATAGTTCGTACACACTGCGTTCTCCGGTCAGCCTGACGGTGAGAAAGAGAAGCAAGCGGATGGCGGTGACGACTGTGTGCTAAGAGCGTGATTCGGCCAGTGCAGTACGGAGGTAGTGTGCACTGTTGAAGAGATGGTACATGTACATGTACATGTAGTGATGAATTCTGAAGCCACATAGCGGCCTTTTGGTAGTACTCCTGCCCACGACACAGCCTAGGAGCGGTGGGTGATCTGCGCCATTCCTCCGCTGGGAATATAAGAGTGTGTATTAGCGCTGGAGGGCCGGCAGTACTTTGTACTGTGCTACTGCTCCATGAGGAGTACAAACGTAGCACATGCTCGAACACTCGTCCGATGATAAGTCACACTTGCCCTGCTGGCCCCTCCTGACACCACCTCAGTTCATTGACATGAGAGGTATGTTCGAGGCTTTGAGTATGGAGTAGTAGTGCGCCTCGCCTTCCTCCGTGCAGCTCCATACTCGACATCGCACGTTCTGGCCATGGGCGCCGTGCAGCTGCTGCGCTGCAGACCGATAGATTGCGTCGCCGATATGATTGCTCAAGACTCTATCGGGCTGCAGTAGTACACCCGCGGGCTGCAGCACCACCGAGGCTGGTTGGTAACTTTACAGCCGGGTGACCGTGAAACGGTGGCCCCCGTGAAACGCCGTCCCAATCAACCTGAGGGCTTTGGTGACTGACTTGGCCTTCAGTGGATGGTCCACAAAGCTTCCAATGGAAGCTTAGTCTCCACCCAAGCAAACCAACCTTACTCCGTACGCCGTAAGCGCTGGAACTCCAAAGTCTAGCCCTGGAAACCCCCGAGTTCCGCTTGAGCTTCATTATTCATGCACCTTGTGGGAATCTACCAACTTCCACCTGCCAGGGTTTCGCACGAAAACGGGCCGTTGATCCCAGAAATCCATGTGGGTTCCACGGTCCACCCATGGCAGATATGATGATACCGGTTCTCCTTTCAGGGCAGGAATAATGTACTTGAATTTGGCCAATTTGCTTTCGAACCGTCCCTGGCTCCACTTGGTAGCATTTCCAAGCTCCGCTCCAAGCTAAGGCGTCCCAGCGCTCAATTCATTGCGTGAGCAAGTCGTAATAGCTCCGTAGAATAATGCGCAAAAGAAAAAGGGGCACGTTGCTTATTCTAAGACCAGACTCGCCGTTGCTGAATAGTGGAAGGCGGATAGTCGATAGTCGATATTTGATACCCGTGATCTTATTCGTATCTTTCCATTCCCGAACTAGACCGCCACCTAGGAGCACCCTGCTGCATTCGTAAGCTGGTCCACAGCACCGGTGTCTGGTGAGCGGCAGCAAGATGAGCTGCAGTAGCTCGCAGGAGCCCGCAGTAGCTCCACCCGCGACTTATTATGCTCCGTACTCGAGCAAGTATCTCGTGAGCTCGAAACCTATCTGGGAGTGCACGCCAATTTGGAATTTCCAGAAGGACCCGCAAAGCACCAAATCCAGTCTGAGTTTGTCAGTTCCTTCGGGGACTCGGTCCATGAGCGAGGGATTATTCCCATCCGATGATCCGAGCCCTCGTCCCATAAGATTGTCGGGTCAATTGCGCAAGGGCTGCATCACGTCGGCTCCTTGGGAAGTTCTGGAAGTAGTATTCCGTATCAGCAATTCCAAACCTAGCAGTCATGCGCAGCGATGGTGCCCTGGTGATGCTGTTTTCCTTGCGGTTCTGAAAATTGGGATTTGTTCCGCCAATCGACACTGTTGTGACCTTTTGTGTTGCGCATAGCGGCCCAAAAAGCATCCATACCTAACACCAGGGATAACATCATAATGAATTCGATTTATCGATCCAAGCTTAAACACAACTTTTCACTTGAAACGAGCACATCCCGCTCTGCCGAGTTGCCCAAACGTTTCTTTTGTGGGATTGTGGAGCTGGCATGACCATATTGTACTGGGATCAAAACTGGCCTCCTTACGAAGAACGAAGTACGTAGTATCGCGCACAAGTCCATTGTGCCTGATGATAGATGACGGGCCCCTTCATTATTCCTTTTGCTGTTGAGCTCGTAGTGCGTTAGTGGCGAAATCAATTGCAAGGTTATGGGTCTTTTAGTCTTGTCCTCCTCCGTATGAGTACCGATCGACTTCTCAACCTAGTCTCCCGCGCCTGGCGTAACTATGTGGCCGTCGGGTCGCCTAGCCTTGAGACCGGAAAGTTCGCTGATGTCTTAGGCCGGTGATTATGTGCGCCATATCTCCCTTGACGTCCAATCTTGGATGTGGTTGGCCTTGTTTCTCGAGGGGACCCGAGGAACCGGGGGAGTGGGATACCGCTAAAAGCCCGGTTCGTTGCCTGTCAAGGTTGAGTGATGAACGCGGCCAAAGGCAGGTAAGCCTGGTCAAACTTTCGCACTTTGGGCAGAGCTGACGATTTGATTTTTATCCGAGCTAGGCGCAAGATTTACCACCTTGGAGCAATCAGAAGATCATTCTTTAATGGTTTGATCGGCGGGCAAAGTCTGGGCCGTTGCGAGTATAAATATATATACTTCAAGCAGCTACTTCGTACCTAGTACCACTATGAAGTCAAACCGTCGCACGGAGTCACACAGCAGATGCGTGGTGTAGGCTTAGCGACCCCCGCGCTCCAACTGGCTGTAAACAAGTCCCCAAAATGGAGAGCGCAGATCCGGGAGTCTTTTTTGCCACGCACGCAAGGATCCAAGGAGAATCCGAATCAAAATGGGGCTGTCGATCAAGGTGTGCTCTGAGTTTCATCATATCGCTCGTTGTTCCTGGTGGCCGGCCGGCTGCGGGACGGAGTCGCACTATTCCACAGCGGCGTCTTCTACAGGTCAGATCTTGATTCTTGACCAGAAGCTTGTACATGTACGGAGTACAGTACATGTACCATTAGGACAAGAAGTATAGTAGCGGTGCCATGGAAACTGTTCCCCGTGTGGTCCGCACTCCAAACCTGGGTCAAACTCCTGGGGAAACACTCATGTGTCTACCACGTTCCGGACGAGGCGCGAAGTTCACCAGATTCTCGTGAGATTCTCATCCCTCCAGCTCGTCTCAAACCTCGAGGCTGATATTAAACCATGTCTTTCTCGGAAAGTCAAATCACAGTATCCTCACACATGGCATCGCATTTTACCCAAAACCCAAGCAGACAGCAACTCTGAGGCGAACCGTTGGAATGGCCATGATTGTAAGGGAGGCAGCTCCCGTTTGCCCGCGTCCCACCCAACCCTCGCTCTGTGGGATCGTGGATATGTGGGACGAGATGAAACACCCACCCAGTTTGTTGTCGTAGCTGCACATTATTATTGCACGGAGTCCACTGACACTCCTGTCCGGGGCATTCTCCGTATGGGAGCACTTTGGACTCCATAATAGGTGACGGTACTCGTATTGTTCCATCCCAAGCCCAGAGTACCGAGTCTGGTCTGATCCCGGAACCTGCAGCTATGCATCGCCCGCCCCTTGAAGCATTGACATTCTGGAACGAACACACAGGTAAAAGCAGTCATGTGTTCTAGCGTGCAAGCTCGTGGGGGTTGTTGATTACAATTCGGCGGCCAAAAAGCTTCAACAATCCTTTGAGAATCACTACCAGAATAACCTCGGAAACACAGAAATACCCCCACCATCCTCCCAAAAAGCAACGGTTTTTATTCGGCCTGCATCAGCTAGCGTTTTAGAGGAAGAGATCATGCTACAATCCGAGAGTCCCAAAATAGTCTTGAATTCATCGCGTGTTTTTAGCTAGACTTGACACTGACAGCCTGGGTTCGGTAGGTTGCAGCCAGCCAGCATTTCACGTGGTTCGCGATCGTCGTTGCGTGTCCCACAAACACTTCATGCAGCCTCTGGCCATTCGTACATGTAAATGCCGGGCAGCGGTCTGAGCAACGTCTTTCGAAACCCGGTACTTTGTATGCTCTTGAGAGGTCCTGGTAGAGGGCTTGAGCAGGGGGCCAACCTGAATAGATGAGATTGGACGAGATGGCGCTTAAGCAGGTGACCTCATGCGGGTGCGAAGGAGATTTTTATCCTCCTTAATCACCACCTCGAAATTTGCAAAAAGTCTCTCCAGCTGTCAGCTTGCATAGGCAGCCCATACTCCGTACGCAGCCACAGGTTGATCACGTTAGTTCGAGCGGTGAAAACCCAAATATTTCCCGTGGCCTAGATTGTATTTCCCGGTCTCTCCAAAAGCAATTCCGTAACGCGCTTTGTTCGGGGAGAAAGGGTCTGATATCAAACGGCTTCGGTCACTAGTTTCCTTTTCCCATAATATGCTAGAAGATTAGTTCCGGGGGTGCATGCAGGAACATCTTTTTTCATATCTGAATCTCGGTACTCTGTCCTGTCCTTGGAAGTCAATTGATCCAGTCGAGAGCTTCATTTCCGCATCCCCCCGGCAACGATCCTTTGTGGCCCTGTTTGCTGCCTCGTACCTCGTACTAATTCATGGCAACGGTGAGCAAAGAAACATATGCTAGGGGTCCTGGGGATGTTGACGGCCATTGGACTGTACGTAGTGCGGATCTAATACTCGTACTGGTTGGCTCCATTGCACCATGGCGGCATCATAGCTAGCACCAGGGGTGGTCCAAACCCGCAGAAAGCTTCTTGGGGGAAGGATGAACCAACCGACGCGTAAATAAGGAGTAAGGAGAGCCGATGCGAACAACAGGCGATGTTTCTGAATCGTCATACAAAGACGCGCCTGAGGCAAAGAACAGTTAGGAGGCTGGCGGCACTGGATGAAAGGACTTTCCTGGTCTTTCCAGCCGCAATATTTGTTGGACCTCGCCGAATGGTTCCGCATGAACGGAAACGTTCAATCCCAAGGAAAGGCTCCGATTCGAGAGGGGGTTCTCAATCAGGGACAATCGATAATAATGCCTACACAGCGGACAACCCAGATCTCCGCTACAGGCAAAAGCATCGAATATACCCGCCACAACATCCAGGCGACAAAGACTCTTCGTGAGAACCACAGAACTAGAAGCAACCACGCAAACGATCGCACCAAGATGCGATGCAGAATGCTAAATGACGCAATGCCGGGCGGGCATCTTCAGAGAAAGGGATCCCGGGCCGCCAGCCCCGGACGCGAAAGAATGTCGAGATTGAAAACCTGAGAGTGACAGAAAGACATATATCGCCTGACCTTCTGCCGTTTGTGGTTTTGCCTAGGAGGAGAAATGTAAGGCTCTCAACTGAAGATCCCAAGTGCGAACTGAGCTCCACGGGCAGTCATTACGCCTATATTTCGTCCGCTCCGGTGGTTGATATTGCTCTCTTGTTGTGAGCGAGACTCGTTAGTTCTGGGTTACGAAGTATTGAGAGTGGACCCCCTCATCGAACAGCTCCCCTTCCCAGTCGGGTTCGCATTCCGGCGCAGCGCGGCACAGACCGGTACAACGTGCGAGACTTGCGAGCTTCAAATGCCGTCACAAGTACACCCTGCCAACTCCTCTTACTTCCCCTTCTCGAATTCTATATTAAACAAAATATTCGCAAACATCTCTTCTTGGTTGCGTTGGAGCCTCTCGATTTTTTGGTCAAACAAAATTACCGCATCGCCATCGTCATCTCCATCTCCATCTTCCGCAATGGCAAACTATAAGACATGGACGGTCACTGAGCCGTACCTCAACATCCACTGCAGTCTGGGCGAGGGTCCTTATTACGAGGCTTCACGGAATGTCCTACGCTTTGTCGACATCATTCAGAAACGTGTGCATACCGTCGACCTTTCAATTGGCCCGTCATCCCTCACAACTTTGCAATTGGACATGCCTGTGGGGGTCACGGCGGACATCGAGGGGGTGGACTCCAACAAGAAGATCTTAATCGGAGCCAAGCGTGGGTTGTATTTGCTGGACAGGGCCACGGGGAGCTACGAACTCCTGAAGAGATATCATGACACAGAGGAGAATGACGAGAGGTTGAGGGGCAATGATGGGGCTGTCGATCCTCAAGGACGCTTTTGGATTGGGACTATGAACGATTTCTGGGTGGGGCCACCAAATCCTGAAGGTCAGTGAAAGTTTCTTTTTTTGAGTATGAAGTTTCCTATGCTGGAAACATTACGAGTTGATCTCCTAATCCCCCTTGGCCTTGGTCACGTGCTAGTACGGATTCTCTACTACCTACTTTCATCAGATATATCTCAGATTAGCAAGAAAGAAACATGCACTGATAAATATATAGGATGTATTTTCCGTTTCAACAATGACCTCTCGCGACACACCCTCCGCACCTCTTTAGTAATCCCCAATAGCATTGGCTGGTCCCCGGACCACAAAACTCTCTACTTCACCGACACAACTGCAGCGCGCATCATAGCCTTCGATTACGACGACCCCACCGGTGACCTCAGCAACGAGCGTGTCTTCTGGCAACACGATGGCGATGGAGGCCCAGATGGCTTCAAGGTCGACGAGGAAGGTTACATCTGGCAAGCTCTCTACGGCGGGAGTCGAGTGCTGAAAATATCGCCGGAGGGGAAAGTGGTGGGTGAGGTAAAATATCCTACTAGAGCAATCACCTGTCCTGTTTTTATAGGGACAGAGTTATGGGTTACTACCGCTAGTGAGAATGATGAGAACGAAGTGGAGAGCATGAAGTACGGCGGGGCAATTTTCAAGGTCGATGTAGGGGTGAAGGGCCTCCCTGAGTTCAAATTCCGCATGGAAAAGTAGGATATGTGCTCTAGTTTATATTTCCCCATGGATAGAGGGACGAAACAATAAAAAGTAAAAAGCCTAGATGAAAAATTATATAGGACAGAGTCTAGGACATAGGTCGGTGGAGATCTTTTGAATTCATGTTCTATGTATCTCGTTACAAATGATGATACCTTTTTATTAGGCCCCATCTGCCTCTTTCAGTCATGAATCATGGTTATTGTGTCGGCATCGATTACTTATTATCCCTCTTCCGAAAAAGAAGCTCAACAATCCACAACCTGGTCCATTTTCAACATCTCTTATCCTTCTGTTAATCACATAAATCATGGGATCAATATAAGGATAACAAATATTAAAAACCATGGCCGGATTTTTGGCCTTCCATTAAGCACAATAAATCATCTCGCTCAAAGCTAGAGAGTCATATCTTATAGCATCTTCTGCTCTATTGTTCCTATTTCTTTGCGATAGTCTACCTTATATGTTGTGGAGGAAGCTAAGTTCTAGTGCTAGCAGATATATATTATTTCTCTTGGTTTTTATGGTCTATCTGACTGTACTTTCCCAATGCGTAGCTAAGTAGCATTCTCAGAATCTACTAAATCAAATACAATCCAGCATTCAACCCATTTCCTAGCAGGTTGAAACATAAATGTTCTTAACTCCTACATGATGTCCAGGTGGAGCTGAGCTCCGAGTCGGGAGTTGCTAGTTAACTAGGGGTCAAATTTAGCACAGCTTCCAGTGACCGAGGCAGAAAGTTGGTACTGTGACTCGTAAAAGAATGTGCGGCAGTTGAGATAGCCTCCCCAGCCAGATCTAAAATTCCAAAAAGAAATGCTATTTCATGAATGATCGTGAGGTGTTAAGCGCCAACTGGCTTGTCGCTGAAACATGGATACCCAGTCTTCTCAGCGCCTTCAGACCAATAAACTCCAGTTCTTCCCGGGACAATTCGTCCAGCAAGCCAGGCATAAGAATACGCGCAATTATTGCCTGTGGTATTGGTGTCCCAGCTGTACGAAGTGCAACCGTTCTCAGAATCGCATAACGCTTGACAATCAAGCACACTATCGTATCTATAATTTGCCGGCGGAGATGTCCCCGCGGAGGATGCAAGAGATCCTTCGATGCCACAGTCAGATACTGCTGTATTGACGTAGACTCCGCGCTCCCCGGCGAAGGGTTTGCTGGTCATTTTCTTCGGCGGGGCAACCTTGTAACACGAAGATGATTTCCCCGAGAAGAATACACCAGTTTCTCCAGCCACAACTGGCAGGCCGGGGATGCCAGCGCTACTGTAGAGGAAACAGTTGCGATTGTTGAATGCTGCGTCGGTCGTATTCCAGGAATAGGATTGGCAGAATGTTGTTTGCATGCAGGCGTACATACATTGCAAGGGATCATAGTAACTCATTTCATTATGATATGGTATTGATTCTGCGGGGAGGCTGCCTTCGACATTACAATTCGTATTTGTGATAGTCGCGATTGCTGGTAACCCAACGATGGTCGGTGTAGGTGTAGATGTTGTGGTGAGTGTTTTGGAGCGTGAGACTTGAGCAAAATTAGGGAGAGCTTGGGTGGTGATCTGCAGAGCTGCAAAGAGCAAAGCTTTGGTCGATAACCGTTCCATAATCATGCTGCCTGAAGCTTGATGATTGATCCTTCTAACGTTTGATGAAAACGGCGGCGATAACCCAAGGAGAAAGCTTAGTTTTATTGTTTATAAATAAGCAGGATGAAATATCTACTAGTCGTGCATATGAAGGTTAGAAAACTGTGGGCTGATGAAACATTGCATCGTGAATATTGCCAGATCCGGGTATAAATAGCCTGATAATTAATATCGAGACGTCTAAAGAGAGGAAGAATACTACGTAGTTCCTGGCAATTTGTATATATGCCTGAATCACACACAAATATATCAATCCTCGGATAATTGGAAATCTGCATTAAACGTGCGGGGGAAGGCCGGCCGCTGTTCCTGCAGAGCATTGCAGGGACCTTGAATAAGCGTTGATCGACGTCTGAGAAACAGCCGAAAAGAAGCACCATGTGATCTAAATTCAACATACGAAGTATAGACTGAAATATCAAAGCCCGAGGCCCTCGAAATTAATTGAGCCAGCACCTGGTATCAGATAACCAGACTTCTAGTATTTAGAAGACTTAATTACAGTTTGCCAGGAAGATTAGTTAGAGCAGCTTTGCTCAGCGAATAAATTGGGAAGGAGTGATAATATGTGGCAACTCCAAAGGCATAGGATATTGCTAGTGAAACGTTACAAATGTCCGATGAGATACTTTGAAGACTTGCCTTACGCTTGTACTCGGGGCGTGCCCATGGGAAGGGAAGCCAGCGATACACAAACGTAGCGGCCCGGCCCGCATCGAAGCTTATTATAACCAGCTTTACTGCCTGAGCTATTCCAAGCCAGGCACCCTAACATGGCCATCTGGGCAATTGGCTGCGATATTATCACTAAGTTAGCTCTACAAGAGCGTATTTATCCTCACCGCTGTGACTTGCATATGCTCATGGGATTGCACAACCCAAAGGGTCAAAATGCCAAGTTTTTCGAGCTGTTAGGGAACAACCCGTACCTTAAGTAGCCCAACCCCCTACAAGCCAACCAGAAGAAGCTCAAGCAAAGACATATAAGCCCTACATAACCTTCCTCGGATCTAAACTCTCGATATCCGCACTTGTCGGCTTGCCGTCAAAAATAAATTCACTCATCAGCTTCCCCGTCGCACAGCTATTTTGAATGCCCCAGCACGTATGGCCTGCTGCAAGGAACAAACCTCTAATACCCGTTTCGCCGATGATGGGGCCGCCACCGCTGGATACGAGAGGTAGATAACAAGCTTGTTTTGAGAGGACCTCGCCGGTGCGGAGTGTGGTGGAGATGGAGGAGAGGTAGGCATGGATATCGTCGCAGCGAGAGGTGTCGCATACCACTAGGTCGCTAGATTTAGGAAGGGGAACTAACGAGTCGCCCTCACCTGCGGGAATTGATATTAGTATTTTGAATTCAACTTGGATTAAAGGAACGGTGGGAGAAGAAAAATTGGGATATAGTACCACAGGCGTAAACGGTCCCATCAGGCCGAGCATACATCTCTGGATTAACCGATTTCCCATGCCGTCTCTTTTTCACATCCCCCTTTCCCGTGGGACCAAAGTTCTTCGGTAGTTCGATCTCAGTAAATACTGCGTACGGGGTTACATCTGCTTTGATGACCACGCTGTGTGCGCGGAGGGCTTCAATAGGTGCTTCCGGGAAGACGTGACTTGTCCAAGGCCCTGCTGATAATATTATGTCGTTTGCGGGGAGAGTATGGATATGCTTCGTTCCTTTATCCTCATATGCAACGCCTTTGACGCCGTGGGGGCCTGTATAATCGATAGCTGTCGCTAGGCCGTATACAATCTCCACGCCCTTCTCAACGGCCAAATCTGCCATTGAGGTGGTGAAGAGGTAGGGGTGAACCTGGGCAGTCGTCTCTGGCGTACCCATCTCTGAATATTCCCTTATGCATTCGGGGTCAAACCAGTCCAGGTCTTTCGGGACTTCGGATGTTACCGCCTTCCCCTTGCTACTCGCTTTGGTTTTGGGTAGCTTCTTCCACTCCTCCTCCCCTACCTTTGACGCCTTGTCGTCTTCATGCGATGCATTGTGGACTATTCCCTTCGCAGCCAATGATCCGCAATGCACAGCTCTGTAACCCCACCTCTTCGCGCCATCATGTTCCTTCGCCAATTCGGCATGCAATTTATATGATAGCGGCACGATATTCTCAGGGTATGCCCAAAGAGCTAGCAGCCCGCCCGCCTTTCCTGAGGCGGCAGATGCAATAGCGTTGGCTTCGAGAATGGTAATCTTGTGGATGGCGGGGTTAAAAGCCGGGTGCCGGGTGAGGAAGTAAGCTGCTGTGCAGCCAATTACGCCTCCGCCTGTTGTATTTCATCGTTAGCCGTGTCATTGTCCTTGTCTATGAGCAGGAGACCATAGAGGGAGTGATGGCGTACCGATTATCACGATGTGCCTAGTTGCTTGGGGTATTTCTGAAGCCATTGCGGCTCTGTTGGTCGAAACGTTTGAGACGCTGGGAAGTTTATTGTTTGGGTTTGAAGATGGCACGCGTGGCCGGGTGTATAAGGAGATGGTGCACTGACAGGCGATGGCTTAAAGCTACCTTTATGCTGTCGCAGAATGTGATGTGAGGTGTGAACTTGCTTTCGATGTGATCTCGAGTTGATATCTGATGGCTGGTCCGTGCTTCACCTTTTATCGATAGTGTGTCAGGGATGTAAACGCCCAGATCGGGCGCGTGGCGTCGAGCCGAGGCATTACCTAAGGAGGCTTGGCCTCATCATCATTCTCTGAACGTGTTCTGTGGCGGAATGGTTTGACAAACACAGCCCCAAACAAACTTCATACGCGCGCTTACTCGTACGAGCATTCGTCCTCTACCAAGCCTAGCAGATACATAAGTCGATGCAAGCCCGGCGCTCACTCCTTCAGGTCCCATTCAAATATACATCGCATCGAACCGCACACGGTATATCTAAATCCTGTCTAGCCCTCAATCTCAGGGCTCCTAACCCCTCGATCCAACGACAACAGTTCCCAACCTTAGTTAGAAAACAATCAACCATGGCTTCCGCTACTAAATTTTACGACTTTGCACCTCTTGATAGTGAGTTTCTGCCTCTGATACTCCTGCGCCCATTCTGTATTGGTTGATGACGTCGCTGACACAATTTCCAAACAACAGAGAAAGGCCAACCAGTTCCCCTGGAGGATTACAAAGGCAAAGTCGTACTCATCGTCAATACAGCTTCAAAATGCGGCTTCACGTCACAATATGAAGGCCTTGAGAAACTGTACAAGGATATCAGAGAGAAGCATGGTATGTACCTCAGAATACATCCTTTCGGCTTGTACTTCCCCCGATTCTGACCTCAACCTCTACACAGGCGACTCCTTCCAAATCCTCGGCTTCCCCTGCAACCAGTTCGCTGGCCAAGAGCCCGGTTCCGAAGAAGAAATCCAAACCTTTTGCCAAGTCAACTACGGCGTAACCTTCCCCATCATGGGCAAATCCGACGTCAACGGCGCTAATGCGAACCCCGTATTCGAGTGGCTTAAGCAAGAGAAGCCTGGCCTGTTCGGAATGAAGCGCGTGAAGTGGAACTTTGAGAAGTTCCTGGTCGGAAAGGACGGGAAAGTTAAGGAACGGTGGGCGAGTACGGCGAAGCCAGAGAGTTTGGAGAAGGCGATTTTGGTCGAGCTGGCGAAGGCGGAGCCAAAGGCTTGACTTTGAAATGGTGGGATTGGTAGTTAATTATGGAAGGTTAATATGATACCACGGTGTGTTTTTGTCGCTACAGGATCTGGTCGATGCCAGAACGGTAATATGCCCCTGTTTGCTAGTGGAAGTTGGAGGAGTTACTCGAGCATTTCTTGACATGAATTCTTTTCCTGTCCTGTTGCATGAGAAGAGATCCTTATCTGGGAAACGCCACTCATCATGAACAACAAAACAAATAAATAATAAACTCCACTTGGTCTCATTGACAGCGCTCCGCTTCCGCTTAACATGTGGGAAGACCTGCGATTACCTAGTTGCCTAGAGGGTCGTGCCCTTCCTAGAAGCCATCCTGATCCATAAATAAACGGACGAGTAACAGGGGGGTTAATATACTTTTCTTATATTACAGTGCTATATGGTACGCTTACGGCACTAAACCAATGCCCATCCCGCCTCAGTCTCCTTAATACCCACTTCTCTCCCCTCATCAATAGCCCTTCTCCCTGCCTCCAATATGGCCGTCGTCGCAATTGTATTTGCCAGCGTGGGCAAACCCCTCTGATCCAGTTTCTCCAGCGCCTTAGGTCCCTCCCGGTTAACCAACCGACACCCGTCCACAAACTTCTCAAAACTGACATACCCATAGCCACCTTGGCCGGAGAAATTCCCTTCCTCGTCAGGAGCGTATTTCATGTAGAAGGGGTTATACCACATTAAGCCATTGCCCAGGTTATCGTCGGCGACGTCATAGCCTCTCTTCGCTTGATCGATACGGATCTCGCCCGAGGAGGCCATGTAATGGAAATATTGGTTGGAATGCACGCCTGCCTTTTGGGGCGCGGTCCAGGATGCGGTATACACGGCCGTAGCATGCTTCGAGGGGTCGGATTTCTTAACCCAGTGGACGAGGAGGGAGATGGTATCCTCGGTGATTGGATCGCAGCCCAACTCGACAGCAACGCCCTTGGATGCCGAAGCGGATACCTTGACGGGGGTATAGCCCAGATCGGAAACCATCGATTCGCAGATGTCGATGTGGTGGGAGTTTAGGTAGTAGCTGATATCTGAATCAACGCCGGCCCAAGCTTTAAATGTCTCGAGCTGGCTTTTGGGCTGCGACATGTAGCTGTAGAAGTAGTTAAAGTCACCAAGCTTTTGCGATTTAAAACGGGCATCAGCATAGGCAGGGTCAAATCGTTTATGGTGTTCGATGTAGACGAAAACCCCGTGCTCTTTTGCGGCGGCTACCAGGGCCTGGTGATGTGCAAGTGTTTTCACAGCAGGTTTTGTGATGAGAACGTGGATTTTGCGTTCAATGGCATAGAGGGCGATGGCGTAGTGAGTGGTGTCGGGGGTGAAGATTGTGATTGCGGATCCCGGGGACATGGCATCGATGGCAGCTTTGTAGGCGTTTGCATCGCGGACGTCATTGGCGGGGTAGGACTCGAACGAGGTGTCAAGATTGTTATAAACTTGAGAGATGTTTTTGTGAAGATGTTCGCCTGCATTTTGGATGAGACGACGAAGCTGGAGCGAGGGCAAGGGAATGACATACGGATTGCGGGGAATTTCTGCCCAGATGTTCCAACCATGGACAGCTTCCCTACCTTTCCTCGCCGTCGCAAATCGAACATTGTGAGACCAACCACTCCGACCTTCTTGTCCGAGCCTGAAGCTCCTCCGCCCACAAAGCCAGTGGTATATTCTCCGGTCCCGACCATGAGCACATCCAGGAGGGCATCACCTCCCTTGGAGCCAGCGTTTTCCGCAGGCCTGCTGTCGGGGGCAACCGTATGGCTAGGCATTGCATCCATCTTGAAGTTCCCAAGAAGGCTTTCTTATTCACTCAATCTGGGTGGATGGGTGTGGGATTGGGGAGATATGGAAAGGGGTTGAATGGGGGAATATTCTGTAGAAACATTCCGAGATGGCGTGCATGTAAGTGTGGGATGTTGATGTAGTGAGTGACGGAGCACAGAGGATGCGGCGGCGTTTGACGGGAAAATTGAGGGGCGGTGTAAGTGGGCTGGCGGGGTGGAAGGGTGGAAGTGTGGAAGGTGGGGGACGGGGTCGGGGAAAGGGGAAGGGAGCTGGCCAAGAATACTCCGTGCTCCGGCGCCAAGGCCTCCTGAGAGCTGGGAGCTCCCGGCAGGTGTACCGGCAGGGCAGCGTGCCCCGACGCCGGGCCGGGAACCGGGTAACGGCTCCTTTACCTTTATCGCCGCTTCAATTATTATTGTTTCCTTTGCTTGATTAACTTGATTAAACTTGATTAACTTGATTAATTCATATGCCTGGGTACATTACCGTGCAGCACAGCAACCGCATAGCGGTACACCACTTGCCCTCCACCACTACGCTCTGCAGCATTACTAACATGCACAATGCCACCATTGCCCCTCCCGCATCTTTTGTCTCTTCAGCCTGATACCAGCACCAGCAGATCTTTGTACGCCTTCCCCACACTTGGTGTCCAGATCAAAAACTTTGTTTTCCTTGCAGTCTGCAGTGCCACCACACTGGGCACTGGCAGCGACCCCAACTCCCATGGAATAATAATACGTAGGTGGTTATGAGCCCAGTCCGGCCCAGTCCCGTCCAATCTTCGTGCGCCGCACAGGCTGAAAACACCAGCGCCACCTCGTGATCTGGCCGTAGTGACTAGCGACTAGTGGCAGCTTAAAATGGATGAAAATGCTCCGTATCGAGGTGGAAACATTGTGCTTGGCACCCCACGCAAGGCCCCTGCTCATATGATGGCCCGTTGTCGTGTGTGGTTGGTGGAAATACTCTTCCCGTCGATGAGAGATATCACCCCCATCAACCACAATCGACCTCAGATCCAACAAGCCACCAGCATATCCAGGTTTTACAACTCGAGCAATACAGCAATAATCCCATCCCCGTGGTGGTACTGTACTGCTCTGTGTCCCCGATCAAGCTGATCCTGCCAGCCCATGCACAACAGCAGAAGCAGAAGCAGAAGCAGAAACGGCTTGAGTAAATGCATCTCCGTTGAGCACCTCTCGGCAAACACTTTTCCCAGGGAAATTGTTGCGGGTTGAACAACCTAAAGGGTCCCGATGTACTGCAGAGAGTATGGCGGTACTGTACACTTCAAGCATCTGTGCCGGCCGCGGTCCCGATTTTCTGGTACGTAAGCTGGACTGTTGACACGCTGGGAACCGCAAAAAATGCCACTTAGTTCGGGATATTGGCATTCCACCGAGCCCCCACCATACGCCTCCAGAGCGTTGCGGTTGACACTCCGGAAACTCCCTGCAAGCCTTTGGATTTGCTTTATATTGACCTCCCTCCCCAGTCCCAGGTGATGGCCCCCCATCTGTATAGTGCTTGCCTGGATACCTTCCGCTCTCGGAACACTTGTCTGCCAGATTCTCGTCCAGCATTCTCTTTAAACCAAGCATTTCCAATTTCGCGTCTCTCTCATAAGGACCATTTCGATCTCTTTCAATTGAGCATCTTCGAAAAGCAAAATGGCACAGTCAAACGGAGTTAATGGCAGCAATGGTCACGCGAGTTCGCGTCGGTCCCTCCGGCCTGGTATCTATGCCCCAACAATGACGTTCTTCGATCCCACCACCGAAGAGCTCGATATCCCAACCATCAAGCGACATGCCATTCGTCTCGCAGAGGCAGGCCTTGTTGGCCTCGTCACCATGGGTTCGAATGGCGAGGCAGTACACTGCTCCGTCGCGGAGAAAGTTGCCGTCACCAAAGCTACCCGCGAGGCACTCGACTCCGCAGGCTTCGACCAAGTTCCTATCGTCGTTGGGGCAACCGAAGGCTCCGTCCGCGGCACAATATCGCTGATTAAAGAATCCGAGAAGGCCGGCGGGGAGTACGTCCTTCTACTCCCACCGAGCTATTTCCGAGGATTGATGGATGAGGAGGCTGTATACAATTACTTCATTGAAGTAGCAAGCGAGAGTCCGCTGCCAATAATCCTGTATAACTACCCCGGTGCGGTGGCAGGAATCGACATGGACTCCGATCTCATCATCAAGCTCTCTAAGCATCCAAATATCATAGGCACCAAGTTCACTTGCGGGAACACCGGAAAGCTGACTAGAGTGGCGCTGGCCACAGATGCGAAAACACCTTCCAGTGAGGGAAGCGGCTACATGGCGTTCGGCGGCATGTGCGATTTCACTGCCCAGACACTTGTCAGTGGCGGCAGCGGTATCATTGCTGGAGGAGCGAACGTTATGCCAAAGGTATGTGTCAGGGTGTGGGACTTGTACAGTCAAGGAAAAAAGGAGGAGGCATTCGAGTTACAGAAGACCCTCAGCAAGGGCGACTGGGTCCTCACGAAGGCGGCAATCGCTGGAACGAAGGGCGCAATCCAGAGCTATTATGGATATGGTGGTTTCCCGCGACGGCCATTGAAGAAGTTGGATGAGGTGAAGACAAATGCGATCAAGGAGGGGATTGAGGAGGTGATGAAGGTGGAGAACAGCTTATAGGTTATTGACACGTGATGGAGCTGCCGGCGGAGCTGGAGGCGGGGTCAAATTTCTCGGCATACGAGCACAGCGCGATACAACTTGATGACTTTTGGTAATGGTGCATGTATATAAACGGAAAATTTCATGGATATAGTAGCTTTGCATAGGAATCAAACTTAATTCAGGTTTTGGGATTCACGGCCCGGATAAGTCACGTGCATGCCACGCTCCAAATTCCGAACCGTTTTCATGGAATCGAGTACTTACGAGTGTAAGCGCTATGACCACAATTCAATATCAACGACATCGAAGGGCAGATTTCATTTCTTGTGGAAGGGCTGTCTTCAAGCACAATTACTTACCTAGGTGGGTAACTATGGCAGATATGACGTCCTCTACTCTATAAATATATTTATTGTACTGTACATACTTCGGCAGATTCATTCAAGTTCATACAGACGCCCAACCAGCCTCACACTCGGGTCTAGAAATCCAACTACGCTGGGCCTAGAGCTTTCGCAAACACAGCAAACGTCATCTCCAGATTGCAGTGCCCAAGCCGGATGAAAGGTATAGTATTGCAACAAAAGCAATTAACCGCAGATAACTCTACCACACAACTCTACCAGTCCGTCCAACACCAACCTTATCTCTATACCTCCCACCTATCTCGAGCGCAGAGAGAGTCCGCGTCGAAGAAAACCTAATATACCGCTCCAAAATGATGCGAACCCCTTCCCCTGGGCCACTCGCCCCTGATCCGCTGTATAGGTTTCTGCATAGATGATTCTGCGAACGAAAGAAACGGAGCGAGATATAAATCCTTTCTTGCGACAGTCCACGCTCTGGCTACGTTGGGGATGCTGGGGAAGCAGCGGCATGTTCTCCGTTGGTGTTGGTGGCGCGCTTTCGATCGGTGACCGTAGTATGGTATCTGTCAGTGAGAGTGGTGTAACCATGCCATTCGGTGCCTCAAGTGATATCCGTGGTGACAATCTGTCAGTCTTAGATTCAGAATGCGACAGGTTCGATGCTCCCCTTTTTCGCTTCATAACCAGGTGCACGGCTTTTCGAAGTTGGTCGGCCGGTCTGAATGGGCTGATTCCCTCCCACCGAACCCTGCACAGACTAGTGTTGTCGAATTTCATGAACTTTGTGAAGTGGTCGGCCAGTTTTTTGATAGTTGCTTCATCTTGCATCTCCCTGAATGATAATTCAAGGGTTAAGCAGTCGGTGGGATCGGTGGGCCAGGTGCCGCCTGGATTGTCTTCCACCTTGGCTGACGAACTAGTATTATCTCTCATACAAAGTTCGGGAAGGGGAGAGAGCACAATTCGTTGATAAGTTTCAGTGCCCCGGTCGTTTAAGGAAGGCTTCTGACCAGGGGGGAACTGGGGAGCGTTGCATATCATTGCTGCGAGTTTACTTGTCGTGAATATCGGCACTGTTTGCGATGGAGGGACTGGTAGCTGGGGATCTGGTGTAGCAAGTTTTTTCAAAGCCCATATAAGAGCCGAAGTGAATGATGTAGGGCCGGGCGATCTAGTGACTGGCTCAGAGGAGGCTGCGAGATACTCGAAACTTCTAAATAACCAATCGTCAACGTTGCCTCTGACAATTCCTGACTGAATCTAACCTTGGGTTGAGCGGCCCGCCTCGCCCGAGATCATTGGCATAGCAGCAGTCAAAGATGACCAACACATCTGACTGAGTATCTTTGAGAATATGCTCAGTACGGTTCCAAACAATATGATCCCATTCGGACTCCTGTTGATTTCTCCGTCTTCTCCGTCTTCGTTCATCAGCAATGTCTGTTAGATATGGAAAGGGTGTTAGACCTACGCGGATAGTTTTAATTCTCCGTGGGCTTTCCCTCTGTCTCCATGGCCAGCATAATATATAATAAACAGTGAGTCCGGTCCATCAAAGCCCTCTACAAAGTCGGCAACTGCCTTATTAACCTGGGCTTGAGGCTTAGCTTTCTTGGAGCTATCAATAAGAAACCTGGACACCTTGTAATGGTACATATCCTCGAATAAGTCTCCAACGCTTTTAACCTTTGGTGTGTAATTAGCTCACGCGAAATAACTAGGTCTTTCAGAGGTGCACTTACCTCACCGGCGACTGACATATCATCACATGCGGGAGCCCACGACAGCAGTAGTACAAAAACATCCTTATGAATAGAAGGGGTTTTCTGGGCACCGGACATACCTAATGTGATCAAGGAATCAGCATTTCGCTCGATGCTTGAATTTGGAATACACCCGTTTCCCCTCCTAACACATCGCTTGACGGAATTTATCTCGCGGACATAAATGTTTCATTGAAGGAAAGAGATCAACGTCCCAAGTAGTACTTACAGGCATTCCAATGTGCTTGCAATGTGGCATTCCGCTGCTCCCAGTCTGTCAAGTCGGTCAGATAATCAACTTCGCCAGGTACAGCCGCAGGTTTTGCTGGGATAATATCCGATGGTGGGATACTCAGCGAAGGAAGCTGCCGCAAGCTTCCGGTGGTACTACTTGAAGAAGCCATTGTGGTTGTTTTGTGTTTTTTTGGTTTGTGGTGGGACGGACGAGTAGTTGGTTTTATGAGGCAAGTGCTGCAGAAACCCGGAGACTATGAATGGACAACTGCGTGGCGCAGCCTGCACATAAGTTTATTGTTGTCAGTATGATACGCCTGGCTTCCCGCTAAAATGCAAGGCACTGGGCACGCTATACTGATGAATGCTTCTTTAATCTGCCTATCATTATGCCCTTTCTAAAGCGTTCTCTTTTCTAGACATCTCCCTACCATGCCAATTTCCGTCGACATCGGTCTCCTGTACTGTGTATATCCAGCACCCTCTCTCGTTGTTATATGACGCCTTCTTGACATACGCCACGATCATGGGATCGTGGGGGAATATCCTAACCCACACCTTATCGCCAACTTCAAAGCGCTGGTTGTACTGTGATACAATTTAGTCAATTCTACGTATAATCTCGATGATCTATTTACCTGAGCTGCAACTCCCGTTGGCACGAAGTCAGCGCGTCCAAGATCTTGTTGGCTATCTGCGTCCGCCATCGATGTCTAGTTGTTTTTGCATTAGAGCGGCCCTTACGCTGAACTGAGCTTCGGGCATCCTTACCTAATGTTCTTCTTCTTTGAGAAAGCACTGCCACGCTTCCAATAATTGAACTTTGGGCTCTAGAAAGCCTGGCAAGACGCCCTCGGGAGAGAGCCTTGCTATATAATCGGCATATCAGGTAAGGCAGGCAGTTGTTGAAACGAGGCAACTGCAGAGCCTTGGTAATATGGTTGATTTGGGCACCGATGAATCAGCTAAGGCGCTCTTTAGATGAATTAAAAAGGCATCCGTCGTGATTGGTCGCCGTTCGCAACCTTTAGGGTTGAATCTGTACGACATGAATAGTCGGTGAGCGACCAGCGCAATGTTTTCTTCTCCTCCCACCAGCCTTATCTTCGTTTCTCAATCTATATTGGCCTCAAGTTATATTTGCGTCTTCTGATTTGGAACAGGGTGATAGGGGTTCCCTAGGCGGGAGACGCAGAATTGAGGCTCTGCTGGTCTGCTGGTCGGATCTAGGAGGGTGTGAAATGCAAAGCCTTCGCTCAGACGCCATCGCGTGTTTTACGTTGCTTGGTTCAACCCAAGGCGAACATGCACAACATGCACAACATTTGCAACATAGATGTAATGGATGCAAATATTATTGGAAGGCGATAGCCATATACCATCCTCCACAAATGACCCCTCTTCCTTTATGGTATTCAAGACGTAGAAGGTCCGAAATGGCTTCAGGGGCTAGGCATTTTAATCGCCCGAGGATCGTCAGCCCACTTTATCTTATTTCCTTGCGCTGGGTTGACGTGGGCCACCTTCCATAAAGTTATAAAGTAGCTAAAGCCGTATTATTTTGACCATGACTTTCTACTAGCACATGAAAAGAAAAGAAACGTCTATTCTCAAGTTCAATGGGAGACCCAAAGCCAAAAGCTCTAGAAACGGACGTAGAGAAGGCTTTGCCTCCGACGCCGATACCACTCTCTCCGTCGGTAGCTCAATCGGCATTGAGAAGTAGTGAGGGGACGTTAAGCAATCAAAGCACTAGAAATATGCTGGACGAGGACGATAGTGACGAAGATATATGTATGTAAGGCTGAATTTGCACTTTGGGTTGAGGATCTGACTAAATTAACTGCAGTCACTCCTCCCCAAAATAGCTGCCGCATACGCGGATGGTGTAATGCGCTATTGCTGAAGCCTTCATACAAGCGCCCATTCCGACGTATCATCCGAAAATGTAAGCCTTTAGCATCTTGTTATTTTTGTAATAAAACAGCAGCTGCTCATAAAGATAGTGGAGAAATGCGAATCCGGATATCCATACCTGGCCACTTTTCTAGACAGCGATGAAAACTTCATGATCTTTCGGAGATTTGGGTTTCTTCATACTCGCCTCCTGCTGCGCACACAGGATGAGCTTCGTATAATGGAAAAGGAATTGGACCAAATGGACCAGAGGGACAACTTCCAGAACATCAAGCTGTTGCAGTGTAGAGTCGATGATGATCTTCGTAAAGACCAAGTACCAGAGACGCGAGAGTCCCTTTTATCTCGTATTGAGCCTACCTTACTAAAGTATGATCAATTGCTCCTCAATTCTCAACAGCTAGCTGCAGCCAACCGCCCGCCGCAACGGGACTATAATAGTGTTGCGAACTTCATCTACCATAAAAAGCCTTTGCTGCAAGGAGACGACGATTTCATCTATAGAAAAGAAGATCTAATAACATTACGGCCCGGTAGAGAAAGTGCTTGGCTAGACGCGGCCGTGGAGAAGTTGCTTAAGCTTTTCCCTCGTGGAGCTGTCAAGTATATTTTCTGCTCGAAGGTATGCCTGGAAACATCCCCAAAATTTATACCAACAATTGAACTTGCCTGACTTCGATTAAGGAAACTGCCGCAAAAACCAGAGACCCCGACTTGTTTCTCCCTACAAAATCTCGCGTCGACGGACTTGTCAGTTTTCTCATCATGGCCATGGTCCTTACTCTCTTGGTAGTCCCAGTCTATGCTTTATACCATGTAAGCACAAAAATAAACAACGACAGCCTAGAGAATTCAAACGCCATTTGCATAGCTATCCTCCTTGTTTCAACGCTCATGTTCTCGGCTGCCCTGGCGTTATTTACGAGGGCGAAGAGACATGAACTTCTTGGTGCTGCGGCTGCGTACGTGACACTACACTCCTACACAAAATGAATGGCAAAACTGACTGTTACCTAGATACTGTGCTCTCCTTGTGGTATTCATTGCGAATATCGGTGATTCGAGGCTTTCTCCTTAAATATATGTCTTTAGGTGAACAGAACTACATTGGCCGCTATAATAGTATTGAGTTTGACGGACTGAATGATTAGAACTATATACGATGCGGAGTATTGTTATGGAACACTCTACTTACTAGACACACTACTTTCATTACAAAACTGAGCACAACTTGTTGGAAGATAGCGATGACTACCATAGTGAATTGCGTTGACTGATTTAGGGTTGAAGATTCTTGGTTAATGCTATTAGGATCTGCGCTACCTTAAGTGATAAATTGGCACTTCTGAGCCTGTTGAGAGCGCATTGCTTGAAGAAGGGATGTGTTGATTGGGTCTTGACCGGGTATTCATTGTGCTACTGGAACTGGAGGAATTATTCAGCTACCCCCTAAACAAATGGCTGTGCTTCTCATTACCGTTTGGAAGTGGCTTATATATCATTTGCTATAAGTGGGCTACAAGAAGATTCTTTTTTTGGGGGGGGGGTTATGGTGGTTATGATCATGATCATGATCTGCATTGGCTTTCATTGAACTAGATAGTCCATTTGATGCTCTGGAGGTTGTGTAAAGGAATAACTACGAATAATTATTAGCGGACTTAACGACCAGCCAACTAATTTATCATGTTACAGCGATCAACGAAGGTTGGCTAATACCCCTCGAGGGCGATTTTGGTGTAGTAAGCGATTATCGTGGGATTTGATAATGAGCTTCAGGCCAAGTTAAGGTGAAAATAATAGGGAGATGCCGCGATAGCATAATATCTCGGTTAAACTTAAGGGTTCGCATCAAAAGGGGGGAAGTTCACGTGATACACACAGAAACTTCGCCAGATAAGGCTGATGAGGTGAGCTAAATATGTTCATCCATTGCTTGGTAATGCGCTATCCCGTATTATCCCTGTTTGTTGCATTCCCGAAAGTCTCCGTGCTAATGCGTGCTTTCGTGCTCGAGGAAGTCGATATTACTCGACAGCTTTAACCTATGTTGAGGCTACGTTGACTAAGCCTGAGTATGTATTGAGGACCTCGCCAGACAATCTCAAGTGACTGATTTGGCTCTCTCCTTTTAAAAATCTTGATTATTCACCTGGAAATTTGGCGCTCGCTTTGGGCGGCTTGGCCGAAGTTCATCCGCAACATCCAATCAAAAACTTCGAGAACGTCGGTTAGAGATTTGGGGTATATCTTTTAAAATAGTGGTTTTTGTCACAAATGAAAGACACAACTTTCCACACATCGTCTTCGTGGCTCAGTGTAAGCATATTCTCAATATCCGTTCCAAATGAAAAAAACTAACAGTTTAAAAGTGGTTAGAGCGTTGGTCTCATACATATCTGTATGATTAGATTGCAAAACAGTCTGGCCATCCAAAGGTCGTGAGTTCGAGTCTCACCGAGGACATAATTTTTTAATTCTTTTTAATTCTTTTTATTATTTTAAAAATAAGTACTTGCTAATTCCGCTTATTAAAAAATTGATATTAACGCACAAATTAATAATATGTATAAATAGCGAGTTTTTACTTTTTAAGATGGCTGAGCAAGAGCGGCAAGCTCATTAACCGAATGGGCTCACTGATGCGGAATTCTAAGACGGTGGTCTACTAGAGGTCGCTCCCCAACTTTATAAATAAAGTTTTGAACATGGATTAAATACAGCAATTGCGGACTTGTCCCTAGGACGGCTGCGGGAATCCCGGAATGGACACGTACACATAGCATCTTGGATTATCCGATCAAATAACCATGAAGTAATGAGTAGTAGGACTTTAAGCATAAAACATGGTATTTTAATACTCTTGAAAACTCTTAATCTTACTACTTTGCAGAGGCCAACAGCCGATATTATACCATTAAAGATTGTTTGGACATGCTCCGGTGGTAAGTTTAAAAAGTTCCATGGCGACGAGGCCTGTTCGTATCTGTAGTTGTAGCCCCGTGGAATAAGATATAGGCAGTTTGAAGGGTTAACCCCAACCCTGGGGTAGATAGTGAGTAGTGAAAGAACCATTAGTGTCTCCTATATTCGAGGAGATTGTTGTTAGTAAATGAGAATCTTGAGGGAGCTTGACGTTTTGCGAGGAATAGTTACGAGGAAGGAGTGGACCCCGTACTCGTACTCGTATATATTTCTTAACCCCACCTTGTGCCCCTCCTCAATCTGGAGAGCATTACCGCAACTTTGTTCAACATCAAGCCATGTTCAAAAGCATCAAATAAGCACAGCAGCATTTTACATTGCCTCCTCTATACATCACACCGTTCCAAAACGCCCCGAAATTTGCAAAGTAGCTGCATCCCTTGCAATGGCATCAGAAAACTATGAAGCCGCCATCTCTCTCATCGACGAAGCCCATGCCCATGACCCAAATACTGTCGTTATCGATGGCACTGACATCCCATACGAACTGCACTACGCACAAAAGATGACGCGATATCTCTCCCTCCGGGCGCCCGATGCCTCCCCGATCCTCAAAGTCGCCATCCGTGCGCAACATTTCCGCCGCTGGGAGATTCCCCGCAATTCATATCCCATGACGAAAGCGGGATACCTCAATTGGCGGAGCTTCCTGAAGAAGAGACAGGCGGATTTGGCCTCTGCGATATGTATAGGGTGTAATTTCACGGACGAGGAGGCCGAAGAGGTGGCTAAATTAATACGGAAGGAAAATCTGCAGAATAACGAGGAAACGCAGATTCTAGAGGATGTGGCATGCCTGGTGTTTTTAGATGATCAGTTTGAGAAATTTGAGAAGGAACATGACGAGGAGAAAATTATAAGCATTTTGAGGAAGACGTGGGGCAAGATGAGTGAAAAGGGACATAAATTGGCGCTGAGCATCCCCATGTCGGAGAGGAGCAAGGAATTGATAGGGAAGGCGTTGGCAGGATGAGACCGAGGGCCGGAATGGCTTATGGGCGGTGGAGTATGCTGTAGGTAGAGTTTCGTTTGTCATGCTTTCTGTATGCAGGATGCTGAAACTATTATATTATAGCGAGTTGGAAATATTTCCAATTCCCACTGGCACTCGAATCGAGACCGCAGGGCAATCTGCTGAACACGCTTCTATGATTCGCCCTATCTGTGCGGAGATTAGCAGCCATCAGTTACGCCTCTTGGTCCAATGACTATCTTTCAGGCACCGGGTCGAGCACAGCAATCCAGTTTCCCCATCCAAGAGAATACTGGCTATGTAGCGATAAGTGACGGGCATATTCTGCATTCCGCAACGGCGCCGTTGAAGCTCTAGCCTCTTGGAGAATCTAGCGGTGACAGTCGCGATTATATCCAGCGATGGTGATAGCGGTACGCTACCTAAATATAAAAGGGCGCTAAAAATATTTGTTGAATGTAATCTAGCTACTGCCTGGTGCTGTGTAATCTTAAATTTGCAATAGAGAATGTCACAGAAGTTCTATAGGATTTTCAACGTGGAGAGCGGCCGAGGACGAAGATCCGCTGGAGCAGCAAACGTGTGCATGGAGTTATCAAGGGGCAACTAAAAGTAGGCAGTGCAGAGCCTAGGGAAAACTACTTCTGTATATGCTTACGAGTAGGCATAAATTGGAATATATATATATATTATACATTATATAGACGTCTGAGATCGAGAACGCTGTCCTTGCGATTTATGAACCACTACCTACCTAGGTACACTAGTTGGCGCGAGGTATCAGAGCTCATTGGTGTGCCCCACTTGCAGCTAGATCGTCGCCAAAAAGTTGTCGACACGTCTGGATGGTGGTGATTCCACAACTTTATGCTACTCTACAATTTCAATGCCACTTCCCACTGCTGCTGATTTGGTCTTTTCTGAGCAAGCAAATCACAACTTCTCCAGAACGCTTGGAGAACTAAAAAGACATAATCTCTCAATACACAACCGCCTCCGGTCCATCGAGGAAGATGCAGCCTTTGCGCAAAATGTGCATGCTGCGTATGGCAGGCCGCTGATTGCGAATGAGCGATGCGGAAGCTGGTATATTCATCCTAATCAGAAAGGAGGAAGCGCGTACTTCAAGAGCACTGACGGCCATACGGGGGTTTGGAATTTCAGCTCGAGAAGGCTGAATCTGCACCTGCTGGAGATCATAGGGAAGCACGATGGGTTTGTGAAGTCGCGAAATTGACCCTGAACATGTGCTAAGATGTAATGATTACCAGGTGCATTATCGTTGATTCTACCAGACGTGGGAAGAGTAGGTCATCATCTGGCACAATGGCATTGGGAGACAAGAGTTGCTAACTAGCTCCAGCTATGCCCGATGCTCTCAGCAAGACCGTCCCAATATGGTGCAGTGTTGTGAATCGCATGCTGTTTCCGAACATACCTCAGTTCCACAATCTGCATACTCCGCCGCAAGTGGTCTCCGATTCGGAACATGCGCAGATTTCTGCTCGACTTCCCTCCTTCCAACATACACTGGAGGCGCTCGACTTATCCAGTGAAGCTCTCCGACTCGATATTTCTAAACCCCTCCGGCCCATTTGGGTAACACCAGACTCGACCATTACAGCTACGGCAAGCATCTTCGAAGATTTTCACCCTATAATATGTTGTACTGTGTCGCGGCGTGTCGCAGGTGGGGTTATCGAAGGAGATTACGTGCAAGGAGCTGGGGATGATAGCGAGAACTGGGCACATGGGTTATCTCCTCCAATCTTCTGGGAAAACTATGAAGCTCTCCTATCGACGTCTGAGAGTGACTTGCCAGAGTTTATCGACCTATTAGTCGGACATGCCGAGAAGACTAGGGCAGTTGGAGAAGCACTAAGATGTGTTGAGCCAACTTCTACTTTATTCGTGGCTCGGATTCCAGCAATGGATAGCGAGATCATGAGACCCGATGATTTGGCAATAATTCTTTCGCCGATAATCACCGCTCAAAGCACGTGGAGGACATCCCGAACAAGGTTTGATATCGGCCTTGGCCCCCACAAAGTGGGTAGCAGAAATCTTCGACTCGCTCTACCTCACATCGTAGGTTTCGTTAAGGAGAACATTTCCCAATTGGCAAATCCGGATCACAGGAAGCGCTTGGTAGTCTGCTGTGAGAGCGGGAAAGATCTTGCCATCGGTGTTGCGCTTACTCTCATATGTCTCTTCTTTGACAACGATGGTCAGTTGCTGGAGGAGATGCGTTCCGCACCAATTGACAAGAGCTTCATTAGAACTCGTCTGGGATGGATCTCAACATCGATGCCGGATGCGAATCCAAACCGAGCGACGTTGCAGAGTATTAATAGCTTCCTAATGGAACGCCCAAAATAATGACTTTGCAGTCCCGCATGAGGTGTGATATAGATGAAATCAAGTAGATGGGAAAGTTGAATTCGACGACATGCGTCGAACAGGCGAGCGATTATCGCTAGTGCATCCAGATACTAGTGCTGGATTTATAGCCTATATTACCTTCCACAAGTCCTTATATCCTTGCACGTTGCACTTCCATAATTGTTCCTATTCAAATTCGGGGCTCCTCCTTCTTTACCCCCTTTATCCTCCACGGTTGAGGCCGCCCTCCGAATTTTGCAGACGTCGGCGGTTTTTTTTCACTGCGGACGGGAATTAAGTTTCTTTAGAATGCTTAATTCCCCCTTTGATCTGAAACCTACCAGGCTCTTCAATTTAATTTCTTCCCCCTCAATCATTGAGTTCCATACTGATCTGAAAGTTTAGAGGTTCACTCCATTGCCTATTTTTATTGGTAGTCCGATACATTGCTTACGAAGCAAGATCTACTTGACTATGCCTTAGATTCTTAACTTGCTGCATAGTACTGTATGCTCCGACGCCTAAAGGGTGTGAAGGAAATGCTTCTACAGTACCGTCAACTCAATAAGACGAAATACTACAATTATGTGCATGTAGTTTGAATATTTTCAAAAGAAAAAACGGACACAGAGTTTGGGCTTCTTTAATCCTAGCAAAGGTTCACGTCGCACTGCCCAGAGCACCCGTAGGTCCCGATCCAACGCTGATTCCAGTATACATCCTGCCCCATAAACCACCCATTGAGCGTCTGGTGTAGATAATCCAAATTCTGTGGCTGTCCATTCTTCTTCCCCTCAGTTGAGCACGGATAGTCCTCCGTGAGGCCCTTACTTCCATTCAATCTATTATTGGCAGTGAACCACCCATTATAACTCCCGAAAGCAAGCAAGGCATTGTTGTTCGACGCATCCAACCGCTTCCGCAAATAATTGGCACCGGCATTGACGTTATCCTGAATCGAGTTTGTGCATACACCGTCGGGATAGTTCGCGCAACTTACTTGCATTAAGCCTGGCGTAGGGCCGCCAGCAGAGGCTGAGCAACTGGATTCTTGCATGGCGATGAAAGCTAGTATTACAGGATTGAGGTTATGGATATTGCTGGCATTTTGAAAATATGAGTCGTACTTCTCGCAGGCAGATCCTACCCCTGTGTAGAATTGGTCACGGGAAATATGATAGAGAGAGTCGAAGTCGAGGAACGGTGGGTCCCAGCCTCCGGATGTCAAGCCTCTGTTGAACCATTCTTCTGAGCTGTGAATGTGCTAGCTGGGAATTTAGGCTAAACTGCAGGAGCTATACCCGTTAGGACCAGAGCCTGGCGTTACTTCTGCAGTTGCACCTTGGGCATTGGGGTTTACGCCTATTCCTGGGTCTACGCTCTGTCGACCTGAAAGAGTTGTTGCATTTGAGAGGGCTGCTGTAGTGGCGAGGAGAAGGAAACTTTGGGCGAAGCTTGGTGCCATTTTTACAGGAGACAAAGGGTGGTTGGGGAAAACTGTGAACTGCTGTACAACAAAATATTGGCACAACGGCATTTATAAAGCCCTCCCTATAGGCTATATTTCAATTAAATATCCTAATTTTCCCGAAAACTGCACTGCAACAATGAAATACATTATGCCTATTCAAGTGTTAGGAATGCCATCTGCTTGGAGAGGATGTCTTGTTGACGGAAAGTTTCCGGAATCGCTAGTTTGCAGAGCAAATTAGATAGTACAGTCACCGAGGTTACAGTACGACTTGTACAAGAATCTCACTCTAATCACTATTTTAATTTGGAAATCTAGAGACATTGCAAGCTAACTGTATATATTTAAGGTTATTGTGACTGACAGCTTTTTACTTTCAAAAGGAGTACTCAGGCTCTTGAAAATTGTATGAAGGGGTAGATCATCCTAGTACCTCCTGGAAACCTCGCATAAAAAAGGGTGCATCCTAATTGTTATCCTGTAACCTGGATCAGGTGGAGCCCACACCTTGCCCGCAGCGGGAACCTGTATATAGAAGCCATTGTAATTGTTTGGTTGGGGTTTTTCTGTTATCATCGCCGTATGTATTGCACTCTAACAAGCTGGCAGTACTCGAGTACCGGCTGTTTGTACTGTACATGTAGTGGCAGAAGTTCGATGACTTGCTGACCACTTCTCATTGGGCCCCCGTCCTTAACTTCTCGGGGGGTTTTTTGACATTATCCTATAGGTTCCTTGACCGTTGTCGGCTTTGCTTGAAATCCTTGTAGCTCGAAACTAGAACAGGACTAGAGGTAGGAAATTGATCGCATCTGAGCCAGCCTTGGGTTTCCGATGAATAGTGCGTATAGGTGATAAGGCGGGTAGGGTAGTCTTGGTGTTTATAACGGAGGCTTGGGCGGACCAATGGCCGAGTTTGGGACAAAGCCGATGGGCCAATTGATCTGTGAGAATCGTAAAGCTAATTAATCGGTTGGCGGTACTCTTTTGGCTTTGAAGAATGACCGGCTGTGATTCGCTACTGCTAACGGCTGATCAGACCTCATTTCAATACCTCACATGCCACACCTCTCCAAATAGCATTGAAAAACTCAAAAGCCACAATGTATAAAAGGCTGGACAAAAATAAAATAGGAAGGTATTCAATAAGCAAAATCTGCGCTTATAATTGATTATAGGAATAAAAAGTCTTCAGTAGGAACCAGGATTGTGGATCTGGCCTGGGGAACATGGGATGGATAAGCCCCATACAACCCCCTCCTAGGGCTGGTTCGATTATCACGACGAAGCCGTGCTGGAAGCGAAGAGGTTGGAAGGTCATGTGTACTTCGAAGGTTCACACTCTGGTCATTGCCCATATTAAGGGGTTTAAAACTTAACAGCGTGGTTAGATATTGGAAACTCTGGGTCCATACCTGACCTGACACTCCCGTGGTGGGTACTGTGTAGTTAGGGTTTATCGAGCAGTGGGGATAGCCGTTCGAAGATGTATAGCGGGCTCATTGATATTAGTTGTTCTCTTAAAAGTGGATTTATGACTAGGTGCTAGCGTGAGAGAAGATGGGGCCTGGTATTTTCACCGTTTGCGGGCCTCACCTAGACCGGGCGAATAAGCTAGGATTTCCCAACCTTCACCTATGCAGGTGATGTATAGATTGATGCAAAGAGACGGTGTGGCTTTTCAATTTCAAGAACCCCAGAGCACCTCCTAGAATGCCAGAGGTACCGTCATGCCCGATCACTCAAGAGCTACCTTGAGGGCTGTATCATCATTTGTTACCTTAACCCACTCCGCGCTCTTTATCCACAATTCCTTTTGCTTCTCCTCATCGTTACTGTCCGGGGAACTAGAATCCTTCTTGAGAAGGGTGAAGTAGCCCCGTTCTCCCGGGGACGCCTTATTCATTGCAAGATCAACAACATCTATACCAGCCTCGGCCGCGGTGCGCATTGTAGGATCCTTGAGGCGCAAAAGAGGCCGCAGAGGACTGATGATGAATTTCGACATGTAGGCAAGCATTTGGGGGGTGTTGGTTCGCAGCGCGCGCGAATCACTCAGGTTGCCTGGATTGATGGCGACGGCAGTAATTTTACTCAGCGTCGTGTCCTTTTAGCTACTTTAGCCACTCATGATTGATCTCAACTGGTGATTTGGGAGTTGATAATTACGTTTTCCAAATGCCGGTTCAGTGCGTACATCCACATGATCACCGCCAGTTTCGAATTTGAATACTTCTCAAAGCCCCGCCCGAGGTTATCAGTGGGCTTGTCTTGGACTGGCTTCACAAGCAGTTCCAAGTCTATGGGAATGGCAGGTGGATACTTCTCGAGACTGCCTTTACCAGGCCAGTGTGCATCACTACCTAGGAGTACGATCCGCCCGCCTTCGGATCCAAATTGGCCGAGGAGGCGGAGAACTAGTGCCGCGTGGGCGAGATGATTTACTTGAAAAGTCTTATCGTAGCCATCTTTGGTAAGCTCCGCATTGCCAGACAGATTCCAGTAATAGGCGTTGCAGACAATGCTGGCGAGAGGTGGAAGCTTGCCATCGACGATCTCTGCAGCAACGGTGCTCGAAAAGTCGTGCACAGCAGATAGATCGGAGAGGTCGAGCTGGCGGATGGAGGTTTTGGCATTCGGAAACAGGGAAATTGTATCTCGTAATTTCTTTGTATTGACATCCGCCTCTGAGGGGTTCCGAACGGTCAGGAGTGCCGTGTAATCAGAGTAGTTGGTAAGAAGGTGCCGGACAGCAGGAATAGCAAGGGAGCTATTTGCCCCGGTAAAGAGGATGGTGCCCCCCATGATCTATCCAACAGCCTTCGGTCTGAGGATATGATGGATGGGCGGAGGGGATGGATTGGATGCAATGATGTGTGAGCAAATGAGTGTCACAAATCCACAATGATTGTGAACTTCACCAACCTATAAGTACTTGCGCGGCATATAATATAGTGAAGACTGATGCCATACTCGATACAGGCGTGGAAGCCGGCGATATACGAGTTGGAAGCTATTTGCATTGTGAATTTGTACCTGATTACGAGTCAACCAGCAATAGTGGATAGTTTGATATAGCGCTTACGGAGTACGAGCCGTTGGTGGTTCCTGGGGCCAAGACCCACTCTCCCAGCGCTAAGCCCACTAGGGGAAAACTTTCAGGGTACAGGATCTAGTTCCAGTCGGCTTCTACTTGGTACTGCTTGGTACTACTTGGTACTCCATACACCGTGTTCATAAGACATGAGACGTTAAGAATCTATTTTCACTAGCCTCGGGATCAGGCTTTTTCGGGAAGACCCTCCTCTGCTGGCATTTCCTTTCCAATGATCCGGAAATGTGGAAACCGTCTTTTCCATAGGTCAGCACTAAAATTACAGTGCCGCTATACGTACGATAGTAAACTGTCCACAGTACCTACATAGGTAGTTTACTACTCTCGATTCTACAGCTACTTCCGAATTAAAGCTATTTACACCTAGCTGTCGTACCTAAATCCAGGTCATTTACCAAAACGTGTATAGCAGCATAGAGGAGTAAACCTCCGAATTGCCTTTAGTGCTATTAACAAGCTCCTCCTCTCTAACGAAAGTACGGAACTAATAGACGTATTCTATATATAAAGTCTTGCTTTCGATGTACCTGAGCTCATAGTGCTCTATAATATCCTAGGTACGAAGCGTATCTTTAAATAATTCTGATTCAAGAATGTATCTCCCTGCTTAATCGGCAGGAGCTACCCGTAGAAGAGGGCAGTACAACTAGATCGGCAGGCCGGCAGGTTGTGAATAGCTTCAATTTGGGAGAGAGTGTATAGGATGGTGCGTATATAGCGGCACTGTAATTTTAATGCTGACCTATGCAAAAGACGGGTTCTACGAGGTACATTCTCTGGACCATTGCAAAGAAAAGACCTTTACCAATAGTTGAGATTGTATTGGCCCGTAACGGCCGTAACCCGTTCACGCTAACAAGCATTTAGGGCACTGGCACGTACAGAAGTAACATAACTTTCCAGCATCTAAATAGCAAGTCAACTCTTAATAGATTAAATGGTAAGGGTGTGAAAGGAATAACGGGATACAATAGGTGAAGTAGAATATGAAACCTGCTGCTTGACGGCTTAGATGTCACGCCACCACACAGCTGCACAATTAAGGGAAGACAAAATATACATCTCCACATCTTCCTCCAAATTTTAATATCTCGACAGACACCTCTGAGACATCATTCCTCGTGCTGTTATTTCCTTCGATTATCCTGCCGAGAAAATATTGTGTCATGTCAAACAAGACTCCATACAGGGTCAGAGAGCAAACCCTACCTTTAATGGTACATACATGAAAGAAATATCCCATAGTTATATGTGGAATGTCTCAACTCATGTTGGAGGAAGCGACGAGGAGAGATATATGGTAATTGGCTGGTTTTAAGACATGTGTGTAAAAGTGCAGAAATATACATGAACCACAGCCAATACCTCCCCATATGCCCGTTCAAAATACTATTTACATTGACGCTGCGTTGCAATCCTCATTCTTCGTTTCCGTCCACAAATTCTTGATCTAGCTCCACACAGCTGGGCCTGGGCAAGTGTAGGTGGTAGCTGTCGAGGAGTAGATATCAATCTGGATGAGTAGCGTTAGTTGCATTCATCACCAGGGATAAGGATTTCATGGAAATCTCACCATAATGCCAGGGTCGTTCTGAGAAGCATAGCCTGGGATGGTAGCCAAAAAGCTACCGGAAGGTGTCTCGGTGCCGCTGCCAGTAACAACAAGCTGGGCGCACTCGGCATAGAATTGCGGGGTGTTGGACTGATGAAGCGCCAAAAGTTCGTGGCGGATCAGGTAGTTGCCCGCGGCCAACTTGGCGGGGATAGTGCTCGTCCACGCGAGATCTTTCATGACGATTGCAGTTCCCCAACTTCTGCCGGTAAGAGGTGGAGCAGTCATGCCCATCTGGTCAATCTTGAACCAGTTCTTGCCGGAGCCGTCACAGGCCGTGAACGCTCCCGAGCACTTGTACATCCACACCATTACTGGTCCCTGTTCGTGAGTCCACTGTGACCATTTGGCGGTGACCTTGGTACCGGCCGCGACGCTGGCCGTCAGGGCAGCAGAGGTGCCGCCATTGCACATGACCTTTTTATCAGTGACTGACATTGTGGGGTTATAGTCGGGCCATTGGCGTTGAATGGTTGGTGGGGATGATGCTGGGCTGAATCCAGTATATCTGGAGTTTTGTGAGATTGATTTCCAAGCAAGGTACGAGAGGGAGAATGTTTACCCAGGATATGTTGTCCCGCCAATGACATAACTAGTGACAGCACCGTGGGCCGAAGCCTCGGCGATGAGGAGTGCCGCAGCAGAGAAAACTGTAGAGAAATGCATGGCGTATGGCTTAGTTGACAATAGGTGGGAGACTACTGAGGGCTGAGGTTGACTTCTTGCGCGGAGAGTGCTTTTTTTATAGTCTTTTTTACCCCATGTTTCCCCCAGGTTTCCTTCCCCACAATCAGCTATGCAGGTTGAAACGGTTTAGATTGATTTGTGCCGCGTGATGATCAGAGAAGAGGCATCGCCTCCGAGGTTAATATCAGCGATTTGATATATTTGCCGGATGACGGTCCGTCAGATATATTGGCAAAATGCTGGGATGAACCAATCAGATCAGGGATATTTTGACATTCCTTGGAATAGGGCGAACCGGTATTTCAACAGGGCGGAACGCCAGCTGCCGGTAGAGCGGATGATGTTCATATTAAGATTGACGAGTGGCTTTTCCGACGATCGATCCTCAGGAGGTCTCGAATAGGAAAGATTGATTCCTCCGTGGTGTTGTGGGGTCCCACTGATATTTCGGGATGATCGACCAATATACTTTTCCGAGACAAATATCTTCTATTTAAAATATGCTCGTTACAATCCGACTAGATGCATCACGTAAGTCCTATGCCAACTCTGTTTCTGTTTTGAAGGAGGAGGAAATGGTACTTACGGCACGTGACTCAACCTCGTGACTATGGGCGTTTCCAACTAGGTATTTGGAAGACTCGCAGAAACTCTCAATATTTTCACGGCTTGTACGAAGTTTCGGTATTGCTAGGCAATAAATGTTCCCATCAATGGCCCGGGATATAACGTGGAAAGTCATTCCATGACGACAATGTTCAAGCTCCCGTCCCGACCCCAGCACCCCATCCCGACTCTTTCATCCATTCTTTGCCAAAAAAGCCTAATGCCAAGGCCACGAATTTATATATCCCTTCTCTTCACGTGGAAGTGCTATATTCGACGGGTGTTCGGCTGGCTGTATTCCGTATATTGCCAGAGACTGAAGCTGTACATAGTGTTAGCCGTTCGTATTATGGCCGTCTGCCCCCGGATTGGGCATATTTTGGACGGGCGCACTATTGGAGAAAGTGGTGCTCTGATATATATGGTGAGACGGATATGTGCGAGGGATATCAGATGACTGTAATCTTGTAGGCCTAGGGTAGGAAGGAGGAAGGAGGAAGGAGTGTGTTCTGGGGGTAAGCGCACCTTGGGTAGTTTATTTTGAAGGCCCGATGATGTAGATGGTGCGCGGTAGGAGACCAAGGTCGGCACAACTTGCGTGGGGAAGTACGCTGTAGCTTGTTATATTTTGACGAGTCTATATCGGGCTTGGGCAGGTATGCGTATGCATTAGGAAACATAGTTGGCTGCAATCTCCTCGTACATGACTTTCATCTAGATTGCTGGGGTAATGGGAATTTGACTGACATTCGAGGAATCTCTGAATAGAATATGGCACTTAGTTTGCGGGCCGTGGGAGTATGCCGAATGACGATAACCACTGGCCATGAGGACCCAGTGGGAGTTTGCAAAAGATGAGGATATGATGAATGAAAACTAGAAAACTCATCTTGCAACAGTTGGCTTAAGTAACAATAGCTAATGTTTGTAAATGGGTATGTTGTTTAGGCCTAAGTTCATACTCTAGTTGATATTGCCAACATCCGCTCATATGGAACGAGGAAGGACCGTACTAGATTATCGATAAGGAGAAAATATAACAACGGGATTTGCATGGAGTGGATAGTATCCCCCTAGCAAGCTAGAAAAGCTTGACATATGCAGGCATGAGGATTCTGGTCTTCGGATAGGATAGGAGAAGATGTTAGCTATAACCGCATGGGAAACTGCCATGTCCCATGCCCAGGATGAGAAAGAGAGGATCTGGCTTGGTTTTGGACACATATACCCACTCAGGAACACCTCTCAGTTTATGAAACTGTTCTTGTAAACCTAGGAAGATGATTCCACTGGCGGTTTTTGGGCGTTAAAATATACCCGTAGGCGCATTGCATATGCCTCGAAGGAGGCGGCGAGTGGCAGCGCCTGGGACTGGGATTGGGACTGGATCTAGGGCTGAAGGAGCACATGTTGATTTGTTGACAAGGAGTTCGGGGTCCAGAGTCTAGAGTCTAGACTCTAGGCTCTGGAGCCCGGAGTATGTCAACCCCCCGCCCTGACCACGCCCAGCCCACGCCCAGTACCATGCATAAAACAGCAGGTAATAATATAATAACAAACAATAATAATGGAACAATAAAAGAAAAACCACTGCGCCAAGACAGAGTGCCGAGAGCGGGAGGCCAAACCCTAGGGGCCAAAGGCAAAATCCCCGTTCATTGCGTGTAGCAGCAGCTTGTTGGTTAGGGAGGTTTGTTTGGGTTGGGTTGTGATGACCAAATTACCAACTCTGGGTTGTTTATTCCCTGCCGGCTCCCGTTAGGGTCTGTTCGAGGTCGTCTAGCGCAGTCATCTCTAAAGAGCCCCTCCTTTTCCTCAATGAGATATTTCCCATGCCATGGCTTATGGGAAAGAATGGGGTGATACTTCGTACTCACGTTCGACTGCGGTAGAAATCGGCTGATCCTCAAATCCTCCGCGCCCCCAACGGAAGGAGGAGGAGCCTTTCGCGCGTAGATAGATAGCTATATATCCATATGCTTGCCGTGGAAGATGTGAAGCTTTTGGAGGCTTCCTCGCTGTCTCTTCCTACTGCGGTGCTGACTGCGTGAAGCTTCCTCTCGTCACGGCGCATCCTGCCCGCAATCACGGCGCAATATGAACACTCGAGTACTCCTAGGTGAGGCGGCCCAGCCTCAGAAACCAACCATGGAACCACAAGCCATCCAACTCCGTCCCATCGGTATCTCCACACATATCCTGTGATTGTCAATAGAGAATTGTGTTCGTCCCCTTTGTCACTCTGTGTGGCCGGCGGAGGAGACTCAGCTCTCTTCCGGGGTCGGGCACCCGGAACCTTGAACCGTGCGCGACATGATTCGTTCCAGTGTCCAGCGTCGAGTCTTGAGTCTTGAGGCCTGGGCTGCCGTGGCCATGGCGATTGCAACATTGGCCATAATCTCGAGTGATCAGCGACGAACCTGAAGCCCCTCCTTTCGGCCCATCATAGTCATCGCATTTGGCGTGAGACCCAACTACAACCACAAACACCACCATAGCAACAACAGCGACGGCAGAGCCGATACAATCGATCGCGGATTGCCAACGTCCGCAGAGCCAAGCACAAGCTTCAGCAGCGACGACGACGACGACTGAATTGGGGGACGGGGTCGCGGGAATCTGCTACTGATATCAGGACACAGACTGCTCGTACAGTACGGCCGTTACTAGCTTGTTGTGGGACGGTGGAAAAAAGCCGATTTAATTCCTATCTTTTGAACTTTTCCGAGTCCAAACATAAGTCCATCCCAAGTCCAAGTCCAAGTCCAGGCTCCTTCTTCGCAATCGTAATCGCCGAGGGACGTCACGCTGCGTGTGGGTCGCCCGTCTGTGTGTCTGTCTCGGCTCGCTTGTGGGTGGTGGCAACGTTCGACGAGGAAGACGTTGTAAAATTCCATGATAGCTTCAACCTCGAAACCGCAACCTTCGCTCACTCCAATTCCTGCCATCGCAGCCTTTGCCATTCGTTGCCGCTGGCGTCGCCATCGCAGCTGCCAGGGTCAGAGCTGGCCACAGGCCCTCTGCTCTTCCGCCCAGGCTGTCCCCGCCTGGCTTGCAGTTCCATCTCCATCAGTGCAACTCGCCATGGACGTGATCCTCATCCCGGCAATCAGTCATCATTGTGTTTCCCCATCCGCCTGCCTAGTCAAGCAGTAGGAAGTCGAGGCCACGGCCAGATCGTTGTCGCCCGTTCGGATCGCCAACGGTGGCGACTCGGGGTGTCTGCACTTGCAGCTGCGTCTCCTCGCAGACAGCACCTCGTCAACGCTGTGAAGTTGTTGCTCTGCGAACTGCCTTAAGCTCGTCGCGAGCCCTGCTTCAATGATTTGGTATCTTTTGTACCCGTTTCGAGGGTTCGTATCCCCCCCCCCCCCCCCCCCCCCCCCCCCCCCCCCCCCCCCCCCAAGCTGGTCAACTCGGTCCTGACAGTTGAATAGTACAACCGAGCCTCCAGATCTCGATACCAAACACCCTCTTCGTCACAGTTTCACGAAATATGGCAATCAAGCTGCCCGACGCCCCGTCAAAACCCTCCTCATATCTGTTGCCGTCGCTGCGGTTCTGATATACCCTTTTCCATTCCTCTACACGAACGACTTCACTAATGGCGCTTCGAATCTACCCCACCATGTTTGGACTTCGGCGCAGCCCTTCCAAGGACCCGTCGACACCCGGCCTGATGTTGTGATGCGGTCTATATGGGTACACGGTATGCTACTTGATTGCAATTGCAGAATTTTCTGCTAACACTTGATAGGAAGTTACATGAACGCCTTACAACCAGAAGTTTTACAAAGTGCATTAGAAATCCAAGATGAGCTCCTGGGCCCGACGCTTAATTTTGATCCTCGAAGACTATCAGATCATAAATATCCCGCCGACATCGATACCGACTTAACAACGGACATGCGAGACAGTTTCCACGCTAGCAATGGCTTGACCAATTCATCGTGGTTTTTCCACTCCCCGCTACAATATTGGTTATGCTCGAAAGACCGCATCGCAGGGGACCACTCTATCATCAGGACGGTTAATGAAGGCTCACGTCAAGCAACGTTAATTAATACCACTCTTCGGCACTCTATCGTGTTTAGCGGAAAGCGCTTTGAGGGCCATCGACTTGTTGCCGCCGATACCTTGGTTATCACGTTGATACATATGCTCGACTCCCCCGTCGGTAGACAATGGGAGAGGAAAGCCGAGCAGCTTGCGCGCAGGAAATCGAAACAGTGGCGCATTATACCGCCGGACGGTAGATCGTACGCTAGTACATTATATGAGTTTCGATTTCAGCCGCTGTCTTTCCAAGATGACCTCTTCCTCGGGGTCGCGTACACTGCTACTGCTCTGTACTTTTTCGTTAGCCTATCAAGAATGCGGGCGCTAAAATCACGACTGGGCCTTATCATTGCAGTCACGGTACAGATTGCGATGTCAATCATGTCGAGTTTCACTATCTGTGCGATTTGGAAAATTGACCTCTCCAAGATACCTAGGGAGGTATATCCGTTGATAATATTGACAGTTGGGTTGGAAAACATTTTCCGGTTCATCAATGCCGTCATCCTAACCCCTTCTGACCGTTCTACTTCAACAAGAACTGGCGAAGCTCTAGGCAAGACTGGATACATTGCCCTTGCTTCTGTTAGTCAGAATATTGCCATACTCTGGATGCTATCTAAAATAGTATCGCCTCAAATCTCCGCGTTCTGCACATTCGCAGCCCTCGCTCTTTGCTTCGACTTCTTCTACCTATTAACGTTCTTTACAGCAGTTCTAAGTATTGACGTGCGGCGAACTGAGCTGAGCGATTCCTTGACCCGGGTTTCAACTCGCAAAGAACCATACTCAACATCAGATTCGCAACCGAGGAAAACCTGGGGGGATGCAGTCTTGCGTGTCGAGACTGCGGTCTCGACACGAGTAGCTGGGACCATTGTGATTATAGCCTTTGTAATTATGGCACAGTGGCATTTCTTCGATAATGAGAGTCTTTTTCAGACTATCCTCCGGTTGTGGAGATCCAGCTCACAACCCCACCCAACGCGATCTAGCTCCACAGCTTTTCTGTCAGTCGATATTCACCAAGCCAGGACGCCCACATCATGGTTAAGAATGCAAGATCATGAAACAGCTCACGAGGTCATTCAAGCCATCAAGCCACATGCTAATCGCTACATCGCGCAAGTGTACGACCCTTTGATATTTGTCCTTGATGGATCTGATAGGACCCCAACCAGTTTTGGAGACAGTCAATTATTACCTGCTGCCCAAGGATTTTTTATCGCAGTTATTTCGATTCTTGCTGTGGTCTCACTATTAATGAACTACCTCCTCTGGGATGAGCTGCCAGAAGCTGGGGCGGAAGATAGGCCTGATGATAAGCCACTTCTGTCTGTTAAAACTTTGAGTCTGGGGCACGCCCTTGATATTGTTCTCCTCAAAGCATCTAACGATGGAATTATTGCAACGGTTGGTCTGGATCGATGGATCCGTATATGGGATATTCGCAACGGAATGTTCAACTACATTGTTCAAGACCCCGGCTCTGATATCGACCCATTTCCCGTCCTAGCTATGGCTATCGATAATGACTCCAATTGGCTGGCGCTTTTGTCAGCTAAAGACAAGGTCATGTTATGGAATATTCCCGAGAGACGATGGGGTCCCGTGATGTCGGTCGAGATCAAAGGTCGAACTCCCGCCACATTTTGCTTTGGATACCACAAAACGGAGCTTATAGATCCTGTACTGGTGGTTCGGCATAATGGCATAATGACGGAAATGCACATGGAAACAAACGAAACCAAGGAGCTACAAATCTGTCGCAGTCCACTGGTCGCTGCATTACCCCATTTCGAAAAACCTAGCCCCCAATATCCTCACCCTCCCCCACGGATACTCACATCATCAAAGCGTGGATGTGTCCATGTGGCTTCGCAATTCGAACCAGACTGGGTCTCGGAAGGGCTTGAAATCCCTGATCCGGAAGATGACAAAGAGATTCGATCGATCCTGCCATTGCCGGCTTTGAGTTCCTTTCTTGCATGCCGGGATCACACTGTTGATCTCATCGACATGTTCACCCACAAAGTCACACATACGTTTGCTACCAAGTCGATGAAGCCTAACACCCTTCGATGTTTCCACTCCACTCGCAGACGACCACAATGCGGGTCTGTGGGACTTGCTTCTCTCGCAATTGCTTACACCTGCGCCGAAACGGGATCGTGCATATTGCAATCCTACCTCCCCCAACGCGAGGGTGATACCATATGCTTCCGTGATCCATGGAAGCCGGGCAGCAAGACTTGCTGTCTCTGGCGAGAGACAGTCGAGCATAAATACGAGGTCCAGAACCCTGGTGAATGGCAAGCACTACAAATTGGTTATGTTGTCGGAGTCCGCAAGCGGGAGACACGAGCTGGTGTAAAAGAAACCGGTAGCCATTCCACCCTTTCTCCTGGCACTTCAGGGCTGAGACGACGTGGCGGAAACGGGACACATTCATTATCCCACAGTATAAGCAAGTCAGAAATGGACGACGAAGATTCTTGGGAAGTGTGGAGTATCAATGCGAGGGGCGACCGGTCAAGCACGCCGCTCTGTGACGCGAACCAGAATCATGAAAGCCTTCTCGTGAATGGCCTTGGTCCAATGGAGAAGGCGGGTAAGAGCGTCATCGCTGTCGCGTTGGGCAATATTATCAAAGTCATCACTGTAGGAAGCGATAAGTTCGATGGCACTCAAGAAGAAAGCGACGATTCGGCCTTCGTCGGAATGGCTGCGAGCCGGAAGAAGAAGCCCAGCATTTCAACAAGGAAACGGACCGCTTAATTTCATGGATCTTAACACCAAGTTAGGGTGCTAGGTGTTCCGAGTTTGAATAACGTATCACGAGGGATGGAGTTTGAGAGTAAAGAGACGGTTCTGGGAGGCAATGATACCCAAAAGTCCTTGTTTATCGGGGCTGGCGTTGATTTCTGCATTGTTAACCAGTTAAATTAAGACTGGGACGGCGTTTTATGGTGATAGCATACAGTGATGTTTCGCTCGAGTTTTGAGCTGTAATGTCGACGCGATGTAATCGGGCCATGGGATGGTCCGACCAAGCGGGATTATAGCGGACCACCCAGGGTACTATTAAAATGATAGTCCCGGATAAATCAATATGAAAGCAATTTATTTTGCACAAAGTAACGAGCTTGTTTGTTAGTCCGTTCGAGTAATGGTATCTAGTGGTTATGTTGCGTGAACTATTTTTATGGTCGAAGTGACCTCCCACTCGGTGACTGGTCTGTTCACAGTGTACGATTTCATGCTGAACCTACGAGGTTCCAGGCCACTGGCTTCACAAAACTCAAGAACTTCCACCAGCGCCGGTTGCTACCCCAAGGCCCTATTGGAAATTATAGCGCAGTACCTAGATAGGTACGAAGTAGCACCGATCCTGCAGAGTTCCGCTTGCGAAACCAACCTCGTCTTATCCTTCCTAGTCTCTTCTGATGAGCATATATCTTGTTTGTGGTCACAGTTCTTCAAAGCTACGAAGTAGTAGTATCCCAGCTATTGATAAGATCTTACATCCATGGCCGGTGAGTTCCGCGGGAGATCGACAGCGGCGCCCAACGCCACTTCCGCTGCCTACTCGCTCCATCCCTGTCTCCCCCAGCATTCTTCCCCACAGGGTCGTAACTGTACATCTCTCATTGTATTAATCAATTAAGAGAGGGCCCAGAAACTTAAAGTGCAAACAAACACCTCATGGTGTACAATGTGACGCGGCAAGTGGCAGAAGTTTGCCTCGTTATTCAACGTATCGGGGGATTCAGCAGCAAGAGACTTGGCCTGATGTCATTCGAGCTTTGTTCGGGCCTATACAGAGTATGAGCTACGCTATGGCTACACCGCGCCGGAAGGGTTCGATCTCGCATTAATATACGCTATATCTTGGGATTGGAATATTGCACTTTGTGCTAGACCCGAGAAAACATATTTTGGCTGCTAATTGGTTATTCTAGGGTTGTTGGTGTGCCAGGTGAACGCATGTCGATAAGAAAAACAGTGCTATTGGGCTACGTATGCTACCGCTAATCGTCAAATTTCGGGGCCTATCAATAATATTGTATCGTATGCGATGAGGGGAAGCTTTGTTATGGTGACGGTAGTGTTGTACCGGTAAGCAGACCATACCAGACGGGTAGTACTGCATGTCTTCACCTTATCTAATATAAAAGGGCTGGCAAACCATTTGATGGTTTCTTTCCTGCGCTTTGACAGTTAGAACTGGCTTGCTAGTGGTGTGACGTGAGAGCAGCCCAAGCAAGCCAACAACTAAGCATGTTCCCTTCAACACGGGCTCATCTGACTCGAGGAAAATGCTCGTTGAGAATTAACGCTGTGCAAGACTGCAAGGACGCGAAAGAGGGAGATTCCCCGTCCGTGATGCCATATCACAGTGACATTGGGTAAAGTTGAAGTCGGGGGAAGGTAACCCGTGGGGCCCATTTGGGAATGGTATAGGGTGGGTGCAGAGCATAACTACCTAGGTAAGTATACCTTATATAAGAGACGAGAGCTGTTCTCATACTCCAAAACCTGAGTTCACTCGCTCACTCGACCACTTGCTCTAAGTCAACCTCTATCCGTACCTCGCCGTTTCACCTTGATCGGCCCGTTCTCCTCTAAGTCCAAGTATAAGACTTTAAAATGAAGCTCCAAACCGCTCTCACTCTTTTTTCGGCCGCCACAGCTGTCTTCGCTACACCCACGCCAGACACCCCCGAAGTGGATAGAATGCCCCGAGATATGACGATTCGGGACTTCGTACGCTCTTGCTCTGAACACAGGTGCAGTTACCGGTTTATCATTGAGACCGAGCACGGAGAGCAGAGATGTATGCTTGAGGATCGCGCCGATGACGCACCTCATCATTCCTTTTATGCGGTGCCATGTCGTGAGGTCTGTATTTTTTCTTTTTTGGTTTCCTCTCCTCTTTCCTTTACCATCTCGACTTATTTGAATTCATTTCTTCCCCATGGGAAATAACATGCAACTAACAGCTGTAATGCAGAACTCAAACTGGGACATATCTTGGGGTTGGAATCATCCAGATGATTTCACAGTTATGACGGTCGTTAATGTGGCCGGGCAATGGGAGGCTTTCTTTGGCTACAACCACCCGAATGCGGGATTGCCCGTTGTCAGATACGCGGATGTTGGACCAAATCCTGTACAGCATCGTTAATTCAGGAGTTGGTGGTGATGGCGGATTAGCGAATATTATAAGGGTGTAATGCGATCGGTTGGATGAGAAAAAAGAACAGGAAAGTTAAAAGGCGGAAAGAGAGGTTATAATTGTACTACTGCTATTCGTAGTGATGGTAATGGTATTTAACTTCAATGATCCGCTGCTTATCCTTTTCAGCGGCCTGGGTGTTGTTTATTTTGTTGCTTAGGAGAGATAGTCGACAAGTAGGGGAAAAGGGGGTTAAAAATAGGGGGGTTGGGTCACGTGTTGTTGTTAATGTTAGGTGACGTAGTCCATTTTGAGAAACTTTCCGCTGTTATAGGAGTGGTAATCTGTGGTGAAGCTTACGCATCGCTCGACACATACTTCCCCTTTATGACATTCGCAGCTTACAATCTTCCTCAGGTACCTATGTACGTACCTAGGTAACCATCCACTAGTGATCTACATCGCTGTGCTTGGTAAGACTGCATGTAGGAGGCACAGCGATTGCCACTCGGGGGCATTCTTCACCGAGACTAACCTCTAGTCCGAAAAACATTCAACAGTTAGATGAAGCTTAAACAAATCCTCGGAATATTAGATCCAGTTCAGTTGATACATCCAATTCGATTTGTTGATCTATTCCAAGTCACAATATTTTACTGGTTCGCTTTGGTTATGTTGTTATTTGCACATAATTAAGCTCGAAACTGAATTTAATATTACCAAAACTAGCAAATTGACAGCAACCAAAAAGTCACAATCCAAAATGAGCAGTACTATCGCAAAACCTTGCCCATCTTCTTTGCTTCCTGTCAAAGACTCAACCACCCCGTTCTGGAGAACACAACTCCACGAGCTGGATGACCACCAGTCAACTCCAGACCTGCCATCTCTATGCGACATTCTCATAATTGGAGGCGGCTATGCCGGCATTGCTGCCTCCTACCACCTCCTCGCTGGCGAAGATTCGAATCTAGAGACAAGTAAGCCGTCTGTTGTTCTTTTAGAAGCAAGGGAGGCATGCTCTGGTGCCACCGCTCGAAACGGTATTTACCCGAATTATAAACTTGTCAATATCTACGCTCAAATCTAACCAGCTTCCCAGGTGGACATCTCCGTCCCGCGGTATATGCTCACCTATCATCCTATATTAAGGAGTACGGTGTTGAGGCAGCTTCCGAATTGGCAGAGTTTGAGCTCTCTCATGTGAAAGCAATTGCGGATTTAGTTGAGAAAGAGAAGATAGAATGTGATTTCACACTCACGAAAAGTTTTGATGTTTTCACAGATAACGATATGGCGGAGGAGATTAAGGAAGCCTATTTCGAATTGAAAGCGGCGGGAATTGCTAAAACCACGATGGATGATTTAGTGTGGACGGAGGGCGAAGATGCAGAGAAGGTAATTTGCGTTCTGGCTCAATTTATATCTGCGTTGTATGGTGTGCTAATCGAAAATTCAGGTTTCGGGGGTGAAAGGCTGTGTAGGCTGCTTCTCCTTCACAGCGGCACACCTATGGCCCTACAAGCTAATGATGGCTCTACTGTCACGCTCCGTAGCCCATGGCCTTAACCTTCAAACCCACACACCCGTAACAGGCATCTCCCGATCTTCATCAGGAACTTGGACAGCGATAACACCCCGCGGTAGTATTACAGCGCGCCAGGTGATAATCGCAACCAATGGATACGTCTCCGCGCGGCTCCCTGAATATTCGGGCAAAATCGTGCCCTGCCGTGGCATTTGCAGCCGTATAGTCGTCCCCCCCTTCACTCAACATCCACACATAGACAAAACATATGGCCTCCGTTTCCCGGGAGGCTCGCATGACTATCTCATACCGCGCTCCGACGGCAGCTTAATTGTCAGTGGTGCACGCAGCAAGTTCATCACCGATCAGAGTACTTGGTATAATGTGGTCGACGACAGCTCACTCATTGAATCTGCTTCGAATTATTTTGATAATTATATGCAAGACCACTTTTTGGGGTGGGAGGAAAACGGTGCGTATGTGGAGCGCATTTGGACCGGTATTATGGGATTTAATGACGATAAGATCCCCAGTGTAGGAGAGGTTCCCGGCCGTGAAGGATGCTTCATTGCGGCTGGGTTTGAGGGACATGGTATGCCTGTTATTTGGCTTGTAATGAGAGGGGTTGTCAGCTTGCTCAATGGAAAACGGTTTGAAGATGTGGGTATTCCGAGGATTTATAAGACAACGAAGGAAAGATTAGACAGCACGACGCAGGTCGGCCAGGTTTCGACAACTTCCTAGGACTCTATTAATTTACGCTGAGAGGGTCATTTCATATAAAGTTAAGGTATCCAGGCTGCAATAACCTCTCTTTTTCAACTATTTATCAAAGGACTCAAACGAGTGGTTAAGGATATAAATGGAGGGTTGTACTTTGGGTGACTGAGTAACTAAGTGAGTACGAATGTGAGTTGATTAGCCCCTTTTACTAGGCCAATGCTAGCGTGTCAAGACACCGCTAATTATTGTACAGGAAATAGGAATGACAGCATCCTTATTTTTAAGAAAGGTTCTGTGCTACCCCCGTTCAGTCACTGACAGTTCCACGATGCTCCCAAACCCCCAAAAGCGCGCCCCAGAAACTTCTATCTTGAGATTTCCACTTCAATAACAGGCCCCTTGTACGTCTTATGTGCCCAAAATATATAGTATGTCCCGCTCAGGAGTGCCACCGAGCCGAAAACGAGACTGCTATAGTTCATCGTAGCAGGAGTGACTGGTATCGCGGTAGGCCAAAATGTGAATAGCAAGATGATCGAGAGATATATACAAGCAAACAGGTTGATTATAATGCCTACCGGGCCAGGGATTCTGAAAGGGCCCCACGCGAGATTTCCCGCACTTCCGGGAAGGTTAGCTATAGAGGTCGAGTCGTTTTGGACTAGCCTAATAGAGCCGGTGCAGCGACGCCATAGAAGTAGGACACAGGCGACTAAATAAGAGGAGTAAAGTGAAGCTAGTGTCAAGGAAATAACATCGTTGAATGCTGTCGTTGATCCAACGCTAATTAGGCCAAGTAAAAGGGAGAATACTGTAGTGGTTATGATCGAAATGGTGGGTATTGAGCTTTTCTCGTCGACCTGAAGCAGTAGTTAGTAATGAACAAAGCGTTGAGTGGCTTTGGGGCAATTGATTGTTACTTTGCTAATATATCTCCAGCCGGGAACACCGCGGTCTCGAGCAAAAGCCCACAACATTCTTGATGCGGCAGCCATTGTTCCAATTGCCAGGCCCAGTACGGCTATTATAAGAATGGCTACCATCACTGCGCTTCCTGCGACTGAGTTTGTTGCCTGGAGAAACACTTGCATAAACGGGTAAGTGAAAGTCGATTCGGCAAGTGTCGCGGGATCCCCCATACAGAAGAGTACGGCAATAAGGCTCCCTAAACCCACGACCCCATTCAACACAATGCTGAATATTATGGCCCGTGGGACTATAATGGCGGCATTTTGTATCTCCTCGCTCATCTGGAATTTATTATTAGGACTTAGGGTCGATTCAGGGGTTGGATTTTGTTTACATGGTAAGCGGAATCAGCACCTAAATATATCATCAGCGTGAGTTTGGGCTTTCGAGCTTTCGAGATGATGAGGATAGAATGCGCCTACCCAGAAAAGCAAAAGCATTGCCAGCCAGCCCAACAAAAAATGAGACCCCTTGGGAAGGCCAACCTCCGTTGTTTTGAAATGTTTTGAACACCTCAGCAGCGTTGTCATGGGGCGCCAACCAGACCAAAGGGACGAGGCACCCAAAAAGTCCAAAAATATAGATGATCAAGAGTGCGCTCTCGACTTTTGGCAAGTTGGTTCCAAGAATTGTATTTACAAAAATGCAAAGTAGTAGGACGGAATAAAACAACAAGGTGCCGTGCCAAAGTTTCGGAATATAATTTGGATCACACAGTTCTATCAGGCCTTGAAGGAGCGTGCCGGCTATGTAAGACGAGCTTGCGACAGCAGCCTGCCAACCTGCTACTGTGAGCCAACCTAGGGGTTTCCCTGTTAGTAATAGGAGGAATAGGATTGAAATTGAAGCCACATGCCTGTTACGTAGCTAAATAGCTCCTGGCATGATTTTGGTGCCAAGATAGACACCCAATGGTATTGGCCACCAGAGGTAGGAGCCCTTCCAATCTCAGTTAGTTATTCTGTGGTTAGGTGCCTCAATTTTTATCTTACATGGAGACAAGTTCTGCTAGGCTGGTAAATGTTGCTAATGTGCCTGCCCATACGACCAAGAAGCCATAAATCAAGCCAGCAGGTCCGCCACTTTATAAAATAGTCAGAGGCAAGCGACTGTGTAAGAAATTGATTAGGTATACTTGGTAAGCCCAATTCCAAAGGTCCTAAAAGACGTTAACTTGTAGATCTAAAATCATTCGATTATCCCAAAAGAATAAGCTTCTCACACGAATGATCCTTCCCAGGTGCCAAGAATAATACAACTAAAGCCCAGGATAGAAACCCAGCCGAAGTTTCTCTGTTTGAGTCGTTAGCGGTTAGGTTCGCAAATAAAAATTTCATTCTTTTACCTTCAATACTGGCCGCTTGCCTGTGCGAGTCAATTGAATGTTATCTTGGTTTTGGGCTCTCGAAGACGCGTCTTGACCGTTTTCTGATCCTTCTAGCTCGAAAGCAGAATCTTCACGGCGCATCTTGGTATCCATATTGGTGCAAAAATGTATCAACGGTGGTACATGTCAGGTGGAAAGACTACGAACTTCGGGGGGATATTGGGAAACGAAATTATTGAACTAATAGGAAAGGATATCGTTTTCATTGTAGACACAAACGCGTTAGCCTTCGACAACTATCTTCCAAAATTATTCACTGCTACGCTGGGGGGGGGGGGTGCAAATAGGTACTGTAGTACTGTACCCCTCAAAGAATTTACGTGGGGCGGCTTTGTTTGAACTGCATCAGTGCATCCTTCAGATTCCTCCTTCTTTGATGGCGACATGCTCGGGCACAAAGAACATGTACGAAAACGGCAAACTTACCTTCTTGCATGCCGACCATCGGAATGTCAATTAAAGTTATTACCGCATAGTTAGTATTGACCTCCCAGTACTATTATGAGGCATACGTGTAATAGCTAGTGGAGCGCTAATCGTGCTCAAAGATTTCGAAATTCTGGCTGTCAAGGATTTGGTCCGATGCACCACTTAGATGAAATTAATTCGGAGTTCCGGACTGTAATACTCGATTCTGGTTCTGATGTAGGGTAATGAAAAGGTTTGGTATAGTTGTGTTCTAGCCTAGCCCATGCCATGGCTATAAGCAGCAATTTTTGTACCACCAATGCAGACAACCGGTGGATTACAACATAAACCCATTTATACATGCTACAAAAAACCACACACAATATCCTTGGTGTGGCTAGCAACATATTTAGTAGTCTGACAGTAAGCTTTCATCCCGAACCCCGAGTGTCCTTTACTGACCACGTAGTGGAAAGTGTAATCTCGGCTCGACTTGAAATCGTTTCATTATCCCAAGCATGGTGTGGATTAGCTTGGATTTTCGTGGAACTTCCAGCACCCCACTTAACTCTAGGCGTTAAAGGAATTTCGTCTGTCGAAGGGTTTATGTGTGAGTGGCTGTTCTTCGAAGTCTTCGAGGTTTTCGAGGTGTTTATTGTTTTCTTGCCAGAAGAGAACATGCTTGGGGTACCTCCGTAGCCGTAAGCACCCACCATTCCTCGGCGTCGGAGGTCATCACTTCTGAGCAAGCCAGACTCAAGACTATCTAGGAATGGCCGAAGATATGGGATGCATGCCGTACCGATACTCAGACATTGCATAAGTTGTGTGCATATCGCGAGCTGCCAGGAGCTAAATGTCAAATCATGCGATCCTCTTGCTCGATGTAAGAAGATAACTTGTGCTATACTGGCTCCAATTACGCTATCTTGTTGTCAGCAGGGAAACTGAAAATTAATGAATCTCAACATACAAGAATCGGCACGCAAAACATATGATAATTATAATCCGCCGATGCCAACCTGTGCGAACTTTGCCGATAACAATTGCTGGCCAGATGATAAGGACCAAGTCAGTAAAAATGTTCAGAATGAAAAAACATTCCCAGAAGAGTATCTGAGAAGTTATAGTTAGAGCTGGTTTTGATTTGATTACTGTGAGGCTACTTACGATACTGAAGCACTTATTCCCTTCCTGTTTCCAAACATTGGGAACTGAACATTGGAATGCTGCAGCAAATTCAGAAGCTAATCCCCAAAACACCAGAAAAACACCCATGCAATGTCCAACTGTTATTTCGAGGGTATTGGGAGTCAAATTCTGAATGAATGATATTATCGAGAGTTTCGTAAGGACCAGGGTCCATATAAGTAAAAGCCCCGAGGCATAACTTGACTAGTTGAATATTAACTTTGAAAGAATCTCTAAATGCTATAACTCAATACACACCTTTTGGAATGTAATTTTCTGCGAATCCGACAATGTAGTCCAAGGTTGTCCAAGGCCGTTGGCGCAACATAAAAAAACAGTTGCCGCTTGCCCAAGGCTGAAGATCTTATATCTTGGTCAGTTTCAAATTTCGGTATATTGACCAAGTTTATCTTACGAAAGCCACGAAGACCATATAGTCATCCCAATCTAGTTTTCGCACAAAGGCAAGCTTGGTAAAAATGCGTCCTCCCACAGCAAGAACGGTTGGGATGATGAAAATGACTGTGCATATTTGAATAGCTGGACTGAGGTTATTCTCAGTGATCTGGACCTGGTCTCTCATATTAGGGATTTGAAGGAAAATAAATCAAGTATCGGGAATCTTCTTTGTTCAGAATGATCGTGGAGTTTGTAGTAGGTCTTGAAGGGTAGTTAGAGAGCCTCAGTCCTGGGCAGAGCGGTTTGGGACAACGAAAAAAAGGTACTAGTCGAAGGCCAACCTCCAGTGAATGGAATTACTTCATATAATCACATGACACGCCATTTATGAGTATAGGTGAACAAAGCACCGGCACCTCGTTCCCTGGCCTTTGTGGGAATTAGGGTATCCCCGGTCACGGCTTACATACTAGGCGACATTTCTGCATATCTACAATTTAGAAACCAACTTGCAGCTGAGGCTGGATACTCGGGCCGTCAAAATCTCCAACATGCAGCTTTAATATGCATGGCGCTATGTAGAGCTCATCCAACTTCCGAACCTCCTTTTGATAAGACTAACTTGATGTTCTTGCCAATCTCCAAATCGCTCATATTAGACGAGACCTAATAAGCAATAACTTTCACTATACGATTATCTATGTATATTTCTTTGTTAAACGCGGCTTTAGATGCAAGTATCATGCTACTCGGTGTTGTGCTAAAGGTGGACGCCGGGAACATTGATCACATTTCCGACTGTTAGCATCTTAGACCCAAGAGATTTCAAGGTGTGGTATTACCATTCAAGCCACTATCCCAGTGGATTACCGGAGAGGGAATAAATAACCGGGAGAAAAGTTGTACAACGACGTACCGAAGGAGCTGGCTGGCATCCCAACTAGTCAAAACCACATCCACAGCATAACATAGGAGAATGGTACTGACTCCTGAGCACTTGGGAGGGTTTTTAAAGTAGAACTGCTCTCCCAGTCCTGGTCATGCGAGAAAAAGATCTCAACTTTAATTATATCTATAAAGCTTGCGAATAGAGGCGGTAAACTAGTTGTACAAAATTGGTGGCGTTGTGCCACCTGTTCGTTGGCAGCGCAGGTGACAATAATCATAACGCCTCGACTACGCAATCAGTGGCAGTGGCTTTTATCCGGGATTGCAGATAAAATACCAAGAAGCGAGTCGGAATGTAGGGCTTTTTTTCTACCTCAATCGCATGATAAGAGTTTTGCTCCCTCCTAGACCATACTTCCCGGAACCATGCTCAGACATTTACAGGCCATATCTAAGAAACATTAAAGCTCAACTCAATAGGTGAACTATACCCTGTCTAAATTTCAAATGAATATCCTAATACTTCGATAGACATATCAACCAACCGAATATTCCAACACCATGTTGATTTCGGGGTTTCTTCGACTAAGCTGTGCTGCCTTGATAGGCACTTCAGTAGCGTTGCCGAGGATAAAAAGGGTATGCAAATCTATCGCAGGTTTGGTTTCCAAATGGCTCGATAGCTAATACTTTCAGAAGGAACCTGCTGAAGAAGCTCTCTCTTCCGAACCACCCGTTCTCCCCGCGGCAGCAGGCACAATGGACTTCGTTGCAGCGACAGAAAGAGATATCATAGGTCGGATCCTTGAGCCAGCCATGGTGCTCACTACTTAGCTTCTGATTATTTTTCTTCTCGGCTTGGGGTAGATATCCTCGTGTTGGACATTGCAGAACTAGGAAGTTTTGTTTTGCTGCAATATACCTCAGAGTCAGCGAGAATTTGGAAGCTGGACGGGAGATATGGATAGCAGGTCTTGACAAAAATATAAGAGTTCTTCAACTATATTTCCAGTTAGTCAACTTCGCAATTAACAACACCTTACCACGATCACAACAGCTACCTTCTTGAAACAACGTACGAAGCTATTTTTGACCAAACCTGTACCACTACTAAGATAGAGGAAAGTAAACCCCGCTAGCTCTTATGCCCCATGCTTTGGTAACACCAATCTCACCTCTCTGTTGCGAAGTGTGAGATGGTGTGATGAGTCGCTAGACGTGGGCTACTCTAACGGCAGATCACCCTCCAAATTCCCGATCCATGAACCCAAGGCCAGCTGGTCATGCGTTAAAGACCACCAGCCACTCGCCCAACAGCTTTTGGGAGTAAGCTGCATCGTGATACAGCTTACGACTTCGTTCTAGGTTCGGGTATCTGCGGAGAATCAAGAGTTCCACGAAGCTAACTAAGGCCACTTTCATAGTAGTGCGGATTCGATTTGGTGGGTGCAGATACCACGTACACCACCGCTATCTTCTGCAAAACCATCGGGTTAGCTCCAACATACTGGGTCCCTGGATGTGGCGATTCCCCAATCTTGACAGTTCTCCGCTCCTGAGTTACTCTTCGTGTAATTCCAAGGAATTTCACGTCGATCAACTTCAAGATGTTAACTAGAGAGAAATACCAAGCCCTCGTACAGGATGAGGAGAGCTCTCCTAGGGATGGCGACTCTCGCACTAAACTTGCAAGGAAGTATGCGTTGACGGCAGTACTGGGATTTTGCCTTCTTGTTTCGGTAGCTCTCAATGTTGATTTACTCCACCAAACCCTGTCGGGCGAGAAGGGACGTCAAAACCTATCAAACTGGGGTAATTTCCTATCCCTCTGAAATCAGTAACATACTGATTCGAGGATCATAGCACATCTTACCCGCAACGTCACGACACCTATATACGCAAGCACGCAGTATGGGCCCTCAATCAGCACCCCAGAAGAACTCGATCGGCTTTGGGGCGAACTAGACGTTAGCCCAGGTCTAATTCGAATTTCTGACAAGTGGGCTGACGCAAATGGCCTTCCACGCTCAACAAGATTCCCCTGGGATAATACTCAAGGGATGTATTATCTGGGGGCCTTTCACCAAATGCATTGCTTGGTAAGTCTAGAGCTGTTCAAACCCCTAATAATCGACTAACAGGAAGCCATTCAAATAATCAGAAAGAGATATATACTTTGATATCGTCTCAGGGGAAAGGCATACCGTCAAAAACGTCATACGAACACCTTCTTCACTGCATGGACACCCTCTTACAGGACGTTATGTGCCACGCTGATGACACTCCTTGGTATCAGCTTCCCCCACAGCCATACCGTGAAAATTACGCGAAGTTCCAGACGCGGCAATGCAAGGACTGGCAGGCGCTTTTGAGATGGGCTGAAGAGCGAGGCGCTTGCTTCCAGTATGATGTCCTGGATGCCGATGGCAAGCCAGTGGAGGATATATTTGAGCATTATCGGTTCTGTCCCGAGGGTTCTCCGTATATCCCGGCGATGGAAAGTTACTTTGAGAGAAAAGTTGCGAAAGCCGTCAACGGAAGTAGCTAATATCTTCGTAATTTGGCCAAGAGATTGTATAGCTGTATGAGTGAGAACTTGATTTGGGTTTTTTTTCCCTTTCGGTCTCTAGGCCAAAAGATTATGTTGCTGTACAGAAGTGACAGAAGTAAAAAGCAACGTAATTAACACAAATGTATGATAGCTAATGCCATATCTCCGGGGACCAACCAACATCATAATTGATACGACGGGATTTTGGGCATTATTGGGTAGGATCTAGGCCTACTCAACTTGAGATATCCTTGCAGGAAGTCTGCATGCGGTACCGCCTCTAATTCACAGTACTGCGGTTCCCTGGGCGAAGTTCAAACCCATAATCTGGGAGACTGGAATGTGGTGAAATAAAGAACTGTAACAGCAGCAGCGGAAGGCACTCGCCACACCGCTGCTCACTACATTCCTTGGCCTAAAAATCGACCGATCGCTTGTCTTGACTGGTCCTTAGAGGCGCCACAACATCAGGGTTATTAGGAAGATACATGGAGAATATCACACACAGAAGATTCTCTCCGAGGGCGCCGGTCGCACTTTGAACACATTAAACACAATGCCTCATTATTTCGCCACTATTATTCTCGTAGTTGCATCAGGCCTGTGGATTGCGCGGTACTTACGAAACACTGTCTCTCCATCCTTTTCTGCAATTCCAAATGCCCACTTCACGGCACCCTACTCGCGCTTCTGGCTTCGGTGGATTAAGCTAACGGGGCGTGAACATCACGCTCGAAATGCTGCACACAAGCGTCTTGGGTCTGTCATTCGGATAGCACCCCAAGAGTTAAGTGTCAACTGTATTAAAGATGGCGTTCAAACAATCTACAGTAGCGCATTCGAAAAAACTATCTGGTATTCGGGCTTCAAGAACTATGGGTAAGGCAAGCCTCCATTTTGGATGCATGCTAGCTAATGAACCCATATAGACAAAGCTTCATGTTCTCTATGGCTGCAAACAAGCCACACTCAGAACGCAAGCGAATGTTGGCTCATGTTTATTCGAAAACCCACATTCAGAATTCGATGACGCTGAATAGTATCCTGGACACCATGCTGTTGAAGAGATTTATTCCCCAAATGCGGGAATGGGCAAAAGAGGGGTGTGTTGTAAATGTCAACCTAGAGAACAAGGCTCTCTTCATGGATGTCATAACAGCGTACCTGTTTGGCCTTGAAAATGGCACAAACTTTATCCAAAACCCGGAAGAAAAAGTCCTTCTGAGGAAGTTTGAGTCCTTTACATATGGACTCTTTTGGGCTTCAGAGTTCCCCGGGTTGTTGGTGTCGATTAATCGACTCCGAGAATCCATCTTAGGCGACCTCGTCCGTTATTATCGGGTAACGGAACGTCTTGGACTGACCAACTTGATCCACCAGCTTAGAATACCTGTGTTGGCCGACACCGCTCGCTGTTACAAGTCGGTTGAGACATTTGTTCTCGATCTGTGCCAGCGTGCTAAAGATCGCATGTCTCCGAGTGCGATGGGGCATTCATCTCATCTGACAGTGTACTCAAGCTTCCGAGAGAGGCTTGAAGAATCTCAGACTGTACCATCGGACTTACTCGACGTTACAATCGCAGGAGAATTGTTGGACGAGATCCAAGCTGCCCATGAACCCACTGGCATCACACTTGCATTCCTGATGTGGGAGCTCTCTAGGCATCCCGAAGCGTGTGCTCGACTGCAAAGGGAGCTGGACACGCTCGGAACCGTTCGTTCTGCACAGGCTATTGATAACCTCCCTTTCACGGACGCACTTCTCAAGGAGACCATGCGCCTCTACCCAGCTGGGCTCGGCCCGTTTCCCAGGTGCGTTCCAGAAAAGGGGGCGGTAGTTGACGGCTTCGACCTCGCTCCAGGCACAATAGTCAGCTCATCCGCCTATGCGCTACATCGGCACCCGGGTGTTTTCCCAGAGCCAGAAAATTGGACCCCTAGTAGATGGATTGATGCAACAGCGGAACGCAAGAACGAGATGGCTAAGTGGTTTTGGGCTTTTGGGAGTGGCTCCAGAATGTGCATTGGTAGCCATCTAGCCAGTCGTAGTAGGTCCATCCCGAGCTTCATAAGAGTTGATGCTGATATATAAAAGTAATAAAAGCAGCTCTTGTTGCAATTTACAGTGAATATGACACGTTCACTGCGAATTCGAATAAGGTCCAACAGATTGATAGCTTGATTGGCACTCCAGTTGATAATGAGATAATGCTGCGCGTTGCAAAGAGGGCCCAGACATAGAATAGGCAACTGGGCTTGAGAGAGAGGGTTGAGAGGAACAGCTTCAGAACAGTACAAAAGGCATGAGAACAGTTATAGATGCAGACTAACACTAAGCACGTGTTTTATCATTCCCACGAGACTCCTGACACATCGTCAGGCTAATGGCAACGCGAGGACTAGTGGAAAACTGGCTTGATTCTCAAAGTGTTATTCCATATTGGTGTTGTATGTTCATCCAGCTGGTGCTCCATCTCTGCCCGGCCCTGAGTTCCTCCATAAAAGCTTCGAGGATGCTCTTGCTCTTTGTAGGTTAATGATCCCCGGAAGCCACCTCTGCCACTAGCGGCCCCCCTTCAATGCCATATCTAGCGTTGTTGTTGTAAGTGTGATCTGTGGACAGTGTTGCTTTGGGTGGGTTGGGTATGGCGTCCTGGAAATAGGTAGCGTTATTGGGAGTGGGCGGGACGTCGTGATAGGAGACACGGAATATATTCGAATCCCCACCGACCCTTCAAACTAACCACAAGCAACTTCTTTTCGCAAGATCTAATGGGTTAGTTCGCGTTCCTCGACAAACTGGTATGAAGCGTATGCTGCCTCATAAAAGCCCCGCATACAAACGCCGTAACTGCAAGGCCGAAAGCCGTCAGAAAAACGCCCCTAAAGCTCAGCTCATAACTTTCAAGAACGCCTTGTCTCCAACCAGGAGGGAGGTGTTTCAGCTCGTCAAAGCTATCTCTTATCCGCCGAATTTCCTCTGCGGCGCCTTCACGCCCATCGAAGCGCTGGTGGAGACTGCTGACTAGAATATTTTGATAGACGGCACTGGCAATTGTAACACCTATAGTAGAGCCTGTAGAACGGAAGGCGTACGACGCAGATGTAATGACGGCTTGATGATCGTGGGAAACTGCGGAGATGAGGGCTAGGAGGGTGACAGTGAGAGTTCCACCATACCCAGTGCCAATGAGAAAAAGGTATATGAAGGCTGGCCAGTTGGGGGTATCAAATGTCAAGGTACAGATGAGGCCTGTGCCAAGGACAAAGGAGCCGAGGATAGCGAAGGATAGGAGTCTGTATTTTCCTGTGTGGTTCATAACGAAGCCGCACAAGAGAGAACCGACAGAGGCGCCGATGGACTGAGGGATTAGTTGCATCCCTGCTGCAGTTGTGCTGAGCCCCTTGACCTGGAAGAAGATTGGAACATAGAAGAGGATAGCAAATACCACCATTGCGATGAACCAGTTGGTGAGGCAAGCAGCCGCCACCGTGCGGTTCAGTAGAAGCTTGACTGGGATGACAGGCTCAGAAGCAATCCGCGCTTCAATGTAGATGAATGCCACCAAGAAGACAGCGGAGAGCACCAGGGAAGAAGTGACCAGTGGGTGTGACCACGGCACTATGTTCCCACCTGAGTTGAGGCCAAGTAAAAAGAGCACCAGCGTAACGACAAGGGTGAAGGCGCCCAAGAAGTCAACTCTAGAGAGCTTTGACTTCTCCGACTTCTTGGGGGGGATATTAACTGTCATGAACACCAATATCCCCGATATGACCACCAGCGGAACTTGTGCAAGAAATGCAACCCTCCACCCCCAAACGTCATTGACCCATCCTCCAAAAATGCCTCCCAATCCTGCTCCGGTTCCATAGCAAATATTTCCTATGCCTTGGATGAAACCTCTCCTTCGCAGCGGCACCAGATCGCTGCCAACAAATGTGCTAATAGCCATTAAGCCGCCTCCTCCCATGCCAGCGACTACTCTTCCCGCAATCATGACCCATTCATCGCCTGCTAATCCGCATATCAAATTCCCCACCGCGAATAGCACATTGCTGACAAGAAGTCCTGTCCGCCGACTGAAAATATCGGTAAGCCGTCCGGCGAGGGGTTGGCAAGCCGCGTTTGCGATTAAATATGCCGAGGCAAGCCATGAGAGGAGAGAGAGGCTGTTGAAGGAAGTTGATATAGGTGCAGAGAGCGTAGCGATGACAGTGCTATCAAGCGCCCCTAGGAATACACCAACGTAGATGGCGCCGAGCGTGATAATGAGCAGCTTCTTGGAAGGTTGGTCGGGAATGATGGTTTGTTCCCCAGATCGCTCCTCGTCCTCCTCTTCTCTAGAGGGGTTATGGGCAGACGTGGTCGGGTTGTCAATATCGCGGAGGAGGGGCGTTTGCTCATCTGCGAGGCCGCCATCGGCCGACCCACGAGAGGGAGACCTGGTAATTGTAGCCATGGTCACTCTTCTCCTCTTATGCCTCGAACAGAGACAGATTAACAACACAAGGCACCAGAAGACAAAGGAGAAAAGTGCATACTCAGCATCCTGTGGTTGCGTGCTTTGGCCGTCTTACTTACGTAGGTAGGTAACTTGGTGGGGAATCTTTAATGTTGAGCCTATCACGGCCAAGGGGGTTCTCCGCAAGGTTGAAGCATCAACAGAAACGCAATGGGCCGGAGCTGATACTGGTGAGGTGCTCAGGTTATGCAAGGCCATTGTGGGAAGCAATTGAGCAATATAACTCCCCAGCGATAGTCATGGATAAGGTGTGAACACACTGGAGTCCTTGTTAATGGAGAATACACCAGCCGTCGCTCTCGTTGCCGGGCCGCCTGTTTGTTGATTCTATTTTTATCTGCTGACAGCCTGCCCAGCCCGACCCTGAACCCGAACCTGAACCATGTCTCACAAAAAGCTGAGAGATGAGCCTCCTCTCATGACGAAACTTGGCCAGCCAACCATCAGCGAAGCCTTGGCCCTTCAAACCAGCCCAGATCCGCATCTCTGTTCTATTTATCCTCCTGCTCTTGGTCTTCGCCGCAAACCCATCGTCGACTTCTCTCCTTATTCCCGCTACGCATAGAAAGTAAACAAACAATCCCTCATTGCTATCTCGAGCCCGACTTCCGGCCTGTATCGGCGGGTTTATTCCAGCGGTCTCGAAAAAGTGCGATACAAACGCGGCATCAGCCATCATGGAGTTCTCAGTCCATCATCTCCAGAAGGGGAAGTTGGGAGTACACATCGCACAAGCAGCCTTAATTTTCATCGCTTGGATTCTCGAGATCACCGTCTTTACCTCATCGGCCACCATTGATGGCAGACCTGGCTGGTTCTTTGGTCTGGTATGGATAACCTCACTTTAATGTTACCCCGTGTTGTTGTTGATACGCCAGGGCGCTGATGTTGCTTGTACTGACTGTCACAGTGCTTCCTCACGATTCCTGCCTTGATCTTCCTTACGATGACCCCTCGTTTCCCACGAACACGAAAATTCGCCAATCCTTACGCGCTTGCAGCAGTTGATTGTTTCTTCTGCATATTGTGGTTGTCTGCCTTTGCTTCGCAAGCCAGTTTTAACTCCAGTGGGAAATGCGGGAGTGGATGTGGGAGGAGCAAGGCAATTGTCGCGATGGGAGTGTTTGTCTGGTCTGTCTTTCCTCCTTTCTCTTCTACGCCAGTTGCGATGCAAATCGAAGGGTAAACAAGGCTGACTTTCGGTGTTATTGGCAGGTTATCATGGGTACTGACCTCCCTCATGTCTCTCTACGGTGTTGTCTACTACAAGCGGGAAGGATATCTCCCAGGGGCTTCTAGGGCACCCCAGAACGCCCAGATGATTGATCCCGACAAAGAGGCTTTCTCCACTGCGCCACACGAGGACGAATATGCCCCAGTACACGATACCGATGATCATGATAGCATTTCCGGTTCTCATCCTTCAAATTATGGCGGAGGCCCGTCGACCACGCACTTGGGTGGGGGCAGCCAGAGCAGCAGATATGATGGCGGGTACAGTGGAGGATATGTGCCACCGACGGTCCATGATGAGCCTACGAGTTATACGGGATATGCTGGGTCAAGCACCTCGGCGGGGACTCCTGGCGGACGAACGCAGTTTCCGCAGGCGAGATATGATAACGTGTAGAGTAGATGAGCAATCCCGAAGGCGGGACTGTAATTTTTGATACATAGAAGTGAGAGGACGGGCGCTTGGGGGGCGTTTTTGCTACGGTGTTTGTTGGTGTTTGAATATTGATACCATAGACATATAAAGCACCGGATGAGAATATAAGTACCGACGGGCGATAGGATACCGGGTACATTTTATAGGTGTCGGGAAGGGCAATGATATTCATATATCTTTGAAAACAGTTTAAACAGCTGTGCCTATATTTGCACATATATCTATCTATATCTACCTTACATATCTACCAAGTTGGCCCTCGACCCACTTATAGCGAGCTACAGCACTATAATATATATCTCTTATTATATTAATGGACCTAGACCATATCGGAAGTTCTGCCCGGCAGGTAGATCGCCATTTCGACGTTGGGCTCCCTGTCTGCACCCGAAATCTCCCGCAAGGCCGAATCCATACAGTTACATAGTGAACTTGTCTTGATCTCTCCATTACACTTATTAAGTGCCCGCTTTTCATCTGATCTCTCTCGATATCAATCTAAGTCTCCTCTCTACTGTCGGGCCGACCCTGTCTTGGACAAGTTGGACTCTCTATTCTCATGCATCTGCTACTGTACACTTCCGCAACTCGCAACACCCAAATCATCAGCATTGCCTTCCGTTATCCCTGTTGCACAAAGCTCAAAGCACAATCAATGTCCAATGCACGAATCACGAACTTGCTTCTTTGCACATGCCTCCACAAGACCGACTGTGCTCGAATTCCTCCCTTGCCTCGTTTGTCCCTTTCCTGCTTTTATTTCCAGGCACGAGGGGCCATCCTACGTGTTTTGCTTCTTGTGCTTTTCGGTAGTCTTGTCCGCTGCAACGCTGGCAGAGCATGATTTGACTGCCAAACGCCCGGCGCCCAGCACGCCCAGACAGCCCAGTCCCAGCATCCGGCATCCTTCCACGCGAGGCCAATCAGTTAATCAATACCATTTATCAACCCCGCGCACCCCATTGAGGGATGTGGGATGAGGGACGAGGGGCGGTGTGGTCTGTTACAGTATCTGTTGCCTCAACACAACATAACGCAAGGCAAGGCAAGGCAGGGCAGCATAACGCAGCACAAGCTTCTTTTCGTTCCCACAATTCCTTTGATATATAAATCCCTCTGCAAGCTTTCATCGTATACATATCAATTATTGTCTTCTCTGCATTTCATTGCCACTTCCAAGACCCCTAGAGCACTAAAGCCCACGATAGTCTTCGCCGTTGAGGTCATCGCTCCACTCTCCCCGCTACCCGCCACGTTACACTCTTAGTCCCCGTTAGTCGTCGATCTAAGCAGGCAGTCATAAAGGCCTACTTTCTTCTGAACTTGGGATAGATCTTAAGAAAAGGACCATATCCACAGAAAACCCCACTCAATTAACCATCAATCCGTCGATCTATACTTCAAAATGGCTCCCACCAAGGTTGGTACCACTTCTTTCTGCGTTAGGGCAATACCCTTCCCCGTCAAGTGAACTCTTATACCATTACCCCAACCCGTATTCCTCTCAAGCAGCGACTTACAGTTACTTCCAGATCACCACCCTGCTCTTTGACTGCGATAACACGCTCGTTCTCTCTGAAGAGCTCGCCTTCGAAGCATGTGCCGAACTCGCCAACGAGATCCTCGAGGCCAAAAACATCCCCGATCGTTACACCGGCCCCCAGCTCCTCAATGAGTTCGTTGGCCAGAACTTCCGGGGGATGATGGTCTCCCTAAAGGCGAAATACAAGTATGAGATGGACGACGACGAGCTGAACCGCTACGTCTTGAAGGAGGAGGACAAGGTCATCGCCAAACTGAAGGCTGAGCTCCGACCCTGTGTGGGTGTCGACGCCGAGTTGGAAAAGCTCGAGGCTCACAGGAAGTATCATCTCGCAGTGGTGAGCTCCAGCGCCCTGAGACGTGTGCAAGCGTCGGTGGAGAAGGTTGGCCACGCCAAGTATTTCCAGGACACTCATGTCTTCTCTGCCGCGACCTCTCTGCCAAAGCCCACCTCGAAGCCAGATCCCGCCGTCTACATCCACGCAATGGAGGTCCTTGGCAAGAAGGCTGAGGAGTGTGTTGCCGTTGAGGATAGCAAGTCCGGCGCCACTGCTGCGTTCCGTGCGCACATCAAGACCATCGGCTACGTGGGCAGCTACGAGCCCGAGAAGCAGGCTGAAATGAGACAGGTGCTTAAGGATGCCGGCTGCTGCGTCGTCATGGACGACTGGAAGGAGTTTGAGGGCTGCATGGAGAAGATCGAGGCCGGCGAAGTCTAGATATAGGCGTGGCTGCATTGTCCTTGATCATCTAGACTATAGATTCAGGCGTCAACCAGATCGGAGGGATGAGAAAACATAGGGCAAAATAAAGTGTGCATTCTCTCATTGTTCCGCCCTAAAAATAACGAGTCCTTTTTCCTTAGACTTCTTGTCCTTTTACAAGACAGATTTCCTTCCTCTAAAGGTTCCCAGCGAGACCAACCTTCAAGCAATTATAGCCCACTATATACGAATAAACATTTTCTTCTGCAAGATGAGCATTATCCCATATGAATTCCTATTGCAGCCACCAAATTCATGTATGATAGAGCAGAGAACTTATTCGAACGGCTTACAGTAATATTTCAATCTTCCTAGGTCGCAATTAAAACAAGGTAGGTCTGAATGAGGTGCAAATAGGGCTGAATTGGATAAGTTGCAGAGGATATACCTACTCCAATACTCAAAGCTTTCTACTCTTAACCAATCCGGCCTTGATACCCGTCTTCTCACCACCATATCCACCCTTCTCTTCACCACCCTTCCAAACCGGCTTCATGCTTCCCAGCTTCTTCTTCTTCTCCTCGTACTTCTTCCTCTTCTTGACTCTCGGGTTGCGCACGTCTTTTTTCCGATTTGGCGTCAAGCCCTTATTTTTGGAGATCTGCCTCGAAATGGCTCTCTTACCATCCTCATCCAACTCGCCTACATCCTCAACGCGATCCAGTGCATTAGCTGCCTCGAGACTCTTCATATTATCCACATTTTCCTGCTTTGCGGCCTTTTTGCGTTTGGACGTTGACGTTATCATGTTGTAGTACTCATCATCCTCGCCTTCACTTCTTGCCTTCTCCCCTTCATCATTGCCATCGCTCTCAGCACCAAGGTCCGTTCCTTTCGTATTGGTATTTCCTCTTCCATAGTCATCCAACTTCTTCCCTCTCTTCTCAGCCTCGGCATTCAAACGCGCCTGCCTATCCCGCAGTCGCTCTCGGTACGGTAAATCATCGTCACCTCCTGCGTCACGCCCAGCGCCTATACGCTTATTTGATTTTTGAGCGATTTGGGAGGTATAAAATTTGAGTGTCTTCTTGCGGATGGCTTTTTGAGCGGCTTCTTTTGTGGACAGATGGGTTTCTTCTCCAAAGTCGGAGTTGTCCGTGTCTGAGTCGTGGTCAACCTTCGAGGAAATGGCGGAGGGTTTTGGGGGCTTAAGGGATTGTGATTTCCGAGATGGAAGGAGAAGGTCGAGGTCAGCTAGGGAGGGATCCACGGGAAATGCCTTCTTATGTAAGTTTTCCGTTGGTTGGGTATTCTTTGAAGTAGAGCTTGTAGTGGGCTTAGCCAGGCCAGTTGACTTTGTAGTGGAAAGCTCTTCGGGCTCGGAATCAGACTCGGGCTCAGATCCGGTCGACACCGGAGCGGGAGTCTTCAAAGCCTTGACTTTTGACCATAAAGTTCGGCATTGCAATAAGCTCTCCATGACGGGGTGGTCGCGCAGTTCCGCGGGGTCCAGAGCATGGCCAATTGGAGTTGCATCGTCCTTTGATGGCGAGGTCAATATAGCGAAATACATCGTCAACGATGCCATGTATGCAGCCAATGCTCTGCATTTAACCACTATAGTCGAAATATCTCCTAGTGATGATTTCCTCGCTGCATTCTCCAGCTCCATCTGTTGCTGTAACTCGACAAACGTGGGCTGGAGTGCAACAAACTCATCCGCTAAGAATTCGAACTCCGGGTATCGACTCTTCAATATCCGGAATCGCTCGTCGGGCCCCATCTCGGCGGTAATCTCAATATCCTTCAATACTTCCGTTACGACATCTTTGTCCTCATCCTCCTGGGCGCCCCCATCAAGCCATTCGCTCTCATCAAACCCGAAATCAGCTTCTGTCATCTTTTGTAGCTTCTTCGTCTGCAGACGCTTTGCTTCAGCTTCTTCCTCCAGGGCATCTGCTTCGGTTTGAATTTCGTCTGCGTTGTAGTAATCTTTCCTGGATGTGCCCCAGCCTTCTTCATCTTCCTCCTCGCCTTCTCCTGCTTCCTCATCGGAGTCCTGGGCTTTCGACGGGTTGCGACGGATATCGTCCGCACCTTCTTCGTCCTCATCGGAGCTCTCAGAAGAATATCCTAAGACCTCCTCATCTGATGGTTGGAGTAGTGCATCTGAAATGAAATCGCGTTAGCCATGCTCGAGCAACGAGACCCATATCAGGACACAACTAACCTTCCTCCTCTAATTTACGTCGTCTCTTAGCATCGGGACCATCATCCAGCATAACCTTGTCGCGATTGATGTGGAACTCATCCTCCGAATCCGCAATATCTTCGTACGTGGTAATTGGTCCCATCCTACCACCTTTGGGATCCAATTCTTGGGCACCATCCCCACCACCGGTTCGGCCTGATGCTTTTCTTTTCTTCGCCATTGTTGTATTGGTTATGAACGTGTGATATGCGCGTTGCAAAGGTGGTATTGCCGTCAAGAAGTTGTACTTCTAGCTACCGAAATTTTTCATATCGCTATCTTAGCGTACCGCCGATAAGAGACTCTCGTGACTGCTGCCCTGCGTTAAGCGATATGCCGCTATGCCCCCCTTTTTATTGCCCTCCCCCTTCCCTAGGGCTAGGAGTGCTAAACAACTATTCGATTACATTAGAAGATTCTTCGACCTAATTATTTTTATAATTACTAGAGAGAAAAGCCATTTAAGACCAGCTTCTTCTATATGACCATATAAATGCTACCCAAAGATAGAGCGCCTCTAAAATACAATTAGCGGACTGAGTTCCTAATATACCCAACACTTCCCGATACGTAGCAGATATTAAAAAGTCCGCCCAGCCTCATGACGCCAATCCCCAATACGTGTACAGGGTACTAAATAAAACCCCAAAGTAAGACATGGCAACCCATCACAACCCATCGCATCACAGTCATACATATATGCTCCCAATCCGTCCTAAAAATCCACGGTAATAACAGATTACGAACTCTTCGGCAAATCCTTCCAGTCTTGCCACTCATTCTTCCAGTCCGGTTCATGATATCTATACTCCTCACCCCTACAAACCTTATCAACTTGCTCCCTAACTATAGGGTAAACATCCTTATACGCCTCCCTACCCATCCAACAATCCAGATGCCCATATCCCTGAACGACATGTCTCTCATACCCCACCGAGCCAAACGTATCTCTCAGGATACCATATGTTTTCTCGGTTGATTCGGGTGTGAGGACTTTGTTGTCGGAGCCGGAGAAGAGCATGATAGGGATGCCTTTAAGACGAGCAAGGTTGTCTGGGGTGTCGAGCTCTTCAAACAGGGGGCCGTTTGTGGTGACGCAGCCGCGGTATCCCATTTGCATGAGCGTATGCAGGAGGGTCATGTTAACCCCGCCAAAGAAGCGGTTGATTTGTCGGTGGGTGGCTTCATTGAGGTTGCGGTGGTTCCAAAGTCTATTTATACCATTGTTAGAACCAAATTTAAACATTGATTCGGGGGAATGCATGAATTACCTTCCAAAAACCAAAGAACAGCGGTGACAAGATACATTGTTGCAGATTTCAGACCGAGAATCAGGGTAGAACCGAAGAATCTGGTTAAGAAACTGTTGGAAATACGAGTCATCCTTAGTTGAATGACAAGAAAACCAAGATCCTCCAAACAAAGAGTACAGCTTATCAAAGGGGATTGGGCCGGCTAGGACCTTAGCCATGTTTAGGGCCGACCAGATGGGATTGCAGAAAACTTGTGAGCATGAGATCCCAAGGATCCAATCAGCAGGAATCGTGCCATCCAGTAGACCGCAAGAGTACGCAACAGCACCCATGCAGTGAGCAATGGTGTAAATCTTGTCGTTTCCGTGTTCTTTTCTTATCCATTCCAGGCTTGCCTTGATGTCAAGACGGGAATCAAAAGTTGTCCAGTTGTTCTCTGCCACCATGAGCTGGCAGATCCGATGCACGGTCACGAAGACTCGGTATCCTGCCCGGGTAAAATAGTTGACCGCATTGACTTCGATTGTCGGAAGAGCAAATATTTGCTGGTCGACGGAAGCACCAGGCACCATAAATAGGTTCTTGGTCTTGATATTCGGGTTCCGCGGTTCCCAGACATGAAGCAGTGTCTTTACCCCATCTGAGGCAACAATTTGGATTGTGTCATCCGGTGATGTGTTATTAATGTAACCATGGTAGGTTACAGCAGGATACTGTTGATATACCAGGGGAGCTAGGAATAAGTTGGCGGACTGTCTAGCAAAGTATCCCATGAAGCTAACGGTAGAATGCAGTTTTGCCCAGAAGTTACGGCCGGAGGGGTTCAGCGTAAATAACTCGGACAAAAAGTCGGAAGGCTTGATGTGCAACATGCCGCGTCCAAGTACAGTCTTATCCCCGCGTGCTTTCGATATTGTCACATACAAAGTTGAAGCTGCAGCCCAGAACCGCCAAGGTCCTAATGCAACAGACGAATCGACAACTTTGTATCCATGGAAATGGAATTGTTCACCGTCCACGGAAGTCATGTCAAAATCGTAGGTCAGATTTCTGGTACCAGGTGCAGATTGATCGATGCTAAAGAGTTGGAAATCGCCTCGTTGGACTAAAAATGGACTGCCTGGAAGACCAGCACAGGTGAAGGTTCCCGTAAGCATAGCCTTATGATCGGCTCGGTTTACAGCTGTAGCAATACGTCAGATATTATGTACTTTTGTGCCGTGAGCGATGGGGTCAGGATAAATTCCAACTTACTTCTCGCTGTATCAAAGGTTTGAACGCTCAAAAAGAACCTCGCCTCCTCGCAAAGGCCTCGAGCTGTTTTGGCGGCTGTCTCATAATCCGCTATTTTATCACCCTGTATCCCATCACCGATGTGAATATACCCAGACATCACCTCGGAGAAACCAAACCCACTAGCTTTTGTAGCTCGAGTTTCTGCCACCAAGTCTTTGGCCTTAGCTATACGGATAGTATCTTCACGAGTAACATGACGCTTGTCTAGCGTATATTGATGCGGCTCGGCAAACAGATCCAAATGGTGATTCTTGGTCTTCAAATCAATCTTCTTGCCAATATCACGGGCAGCATGTTCTACTGAGCGCTCAGCAAGAGCTGTAATAGTCGCAAATGGATTGACACCAAGAGCCGTGGGAATCACAGCTCCATCGGTAACAACGAGACCGGGATGTGTCTCACTGCCGCGACCAGTCAGGACCTCTCCATAGTGGTTGGTCACGCCAGTATCAGCTGTTCCATCTTTGCTCATGCACGCACCGCCAATGGGGTGCACAGTAATCTCCTGCTGGCCAAGACATGCATAGAACGGGCTTTGAACAAAAGTCCCACCCACAGCAGTAGTAGCTTTTTTGAGGATATCATTAAGCTTATTGACATAAGTGCTCCTGCCAACACCGAGGAACTCAAGGATAGGCTTGTCGTCTTTCAAAGTAAGGATTGCTTGATTGGCGTCATGGCTCATGATCAAATAGACCTGCGTTTTCTCGATGCTCCCCTTGGAGAAGTAGGGTCCCAGGAAGCGACTGCCTTGCTGTGCCAGCGCATGCTTCACCTTTGATACAAGTCCCTCGCCTTTTGGCATTTGGTTCCCGGGCATCATTTCTAGCATCGTCTGGAACAATGGAGCAAGCGCTTTGGGAACCGCGCCTTCTTCGATCACAAACCCATCCAATGGATTCTCCAGACCATGACGGCAATCAATAATTCCAGTGATAGTGGGTCCGATGGGCCTGTATGGTGAAGGGTATTCTCGGCCGATGGCGTTGACCTCCTCGTCAGTGTTATAACCAAAAGCAAGAATATCGCCATTCCCACTCATCCCGGTCCCAACTTTATCACTCATGGAAAGGCCGAGCTTTTTGCTTCGTAGAAGAATCTCAGTGGTGCCAATGCTACCAGCTCCAAGAAAGACGCATTTCTTCGCATGGACCCACATTAGGTCTTCGTAGAGGTTGTTTTTAAATGCGCCTCGGTTGCTGCCATGCCAGGCGAAGAACACAAGATATCCCTCTTCATCAGGGTTTGGGTGTTTCTTGATATACCTCACTTCACATTCACAAAACATCTCGGCGCCCCAATTCCACGCATCGGAAAGGTAGTTGACGAGAGTGCTAGACTTGCTTCCGTCATTGACTCCAGTAGAATCCATTCCGGTCAGGGCTGATGGGTACATTTCCACACCAGTGCTATTAGGCCCGCCTTGAAACCGGGTGGTTTGAGGGACTCTGCTGAACTTCTCCTCGAGTCCTAGATTCTTTGCTTGCTTCTCTAGCAATTTAAGCTTTGGAAGTTCAGGCCAATCAGTGGGATATGTCTCCGGTTGAAGGACGTCTGCCGCGCGTTTGTAGTACTTGTCCAATTTATCATATCCACGGAGCTCCTTTGGCCAGCAGTCCATCTTCATGGTTCCGTCATCAGCCTCTAGAAAGACATTTGCGTTTAATAGACTTGTCCCACCGAGACCATTTCCCACGAAAGCATTCTGGCCCTTGCCCATGATGAGGTGGTAAAGACCTGTTGGGTCGCCTCCTTCGACCATTGAGCCGCGAAGGAATCCAGGGGCAAATTTCCCAGACACATGGAGTTGTTTGACGACGTCCAAAAATCCGCTGGGGTACTCCCCAGGCCATCGTTCTTTTCCTCTTTCAAGGAGACAAACGGATTCCCCTGCTCTTGCCATCCGGCTCGCGGCTACACCTCCGCCATAACCAGATCCGATGACAACGCAATCGTATGAATTTCGAAGAAGCTCAACTGGCTTTGAAATCCTTGGAAACCTTTCGATGCCTGGATCATCAGTATATGACTTGATTTTAGCATGAGCCTTTGATCGAGGACCGGAAGACTCTGAGGCGTGAGGGCCGAATGGGTCAATACGGTGCGATTTTTCTTGCTGCGCGTCGGTATCATCAGATTCATAATTTCCGTTGAGACCATTGAGACCATTGAGATCAGCGGGTTCTTCTGTGAGACTGCTTGCAATACTATACTGTGACGAATAAGCTCTATCCAAGGGAAGTATGTCCTCCTTTCCGTTCGCCATTCGGCCTTGTTTGCGGAAGCGAATCTCTGAGGCTTTCGGGCTCCCATTAACACTATTTAGAGTGCCATGATAATTCGCATCTAGATGTATCCTACTAGGACGTTTCTCCAAATGATCCCAAGTCCAGATTTCAGGTGTCGGGGTCGGAAGGTCTTTCGGAATTGGAAATCTATTGAGCACCTGATTCCAGGAGGTTACAGGTCCTAGGTTCACAATAGCAGGGTGTTTCGGCATGTAGATAGACATGCAAATCGGAACTGACGCGATCAGTAATGAGGGAGAGCTATGAAAGCCTGCCTCAACTTTCACGCCTTCGATGGCGGATGGCATATTTTGCAGCCAGTCCATGAAGAGGTTCGGGGAAATGTCTCCCATGTTGAAAGCCTCTTTCAATCGTATCGCATACGCAAACCGAGGGGGTTGTGTAGGGGATATCGCAGAGGAGGTTTGAAACGGAGCCACAGCCAGAGCTGGTGTACTGTTTGGGAAATCCCCCAGGCCCTCTTTGTGGATAGATAGTCGGATACTTCGTGGGGATTGCGGGTCACCCTGGGTTAGGGGAAGGTAGATTGGTTCTTGTCGTTCCGCTCCATCCTCTGCCAATCTAGCTTGAACTCGGCAAAATAAATTATGGTACAAATTACCGATTGAAAAGGATGGGAGGTCGCTCAACTCCCTAAGTTCAATCTCCAGGTCTCTTGTAAATGCAGACGGCCTGATACAATCGGCTACTGCATTGTAGGGAGATGCGGCTATAAGTTCAGTGACTCCACTACCTTCGTTGTTGGCCGTTCCTGCATGGCAAGAATCCAAGAGAAAAAGCACATCACTGAGTGCGTGCTCCAAGGAACTCTGGGTCATGTTCCATTGAGCTGTGCGATGCTTGTGCTTGGAATCGGTATACCCACTGAAAAATTAGCTCTCTTGAACATCGGGGACGGTTATTTAGTGGGAGCATGGGGGATGTGAAACAGAAACATACCTTGTCCAGACGAAGTCTTGATTCTTGTTTAGTCCGCCATGTCCAGCATAATAGACGATCTTCAAATGTTCATCACTATTACCGCCCAGTTGGACGAACTGGGCTATTTTTTGGGTGGTTTCAATATCACAATTCTCGTCGGGAATCCTCCATAGCTCCGTCTCAAAGTGGTATATGTCCCTGAAAACCCCAAATAACCTCGACACATCAGCTGATGAGCGATCATCCTCCCAGGATATCATCAAGACATAGACTTTTGAGTACGAAGCGCGTTTCTCGGTTGGAAAGACAGCCTTGGCGGCTGCTTGCAAGCTCTCACCAACCGTTTTCAAGCCAATTTGCGCCTGCCATCGATCGAAGTCGTCAAAGCCAGAAGCCATACTGCTTATACTCGAGGAGCCGAGCCCCGAGTCGCTATTCGTGCCTTCGCTACTCCTCTCGCTAGTCCCCACCGAGACCGTTTCGTGCATATTGCTCATTTTTATCCCTGGATTTAAGAGCTCAATGTCTCATGATGCGCTGAGGAGAGAGAGTAGAAGTCTCTTGTCAAACTGACAATTGCAGTTGCAACGTGATCCCACAGCTTCGAATGGATCGATGTGTAGCTACGCCGCTTCTGCTGTAGGTAGTGCTGGGTTTGATATATATATAATAAGCTTGCAAATTTTTTAGAAAAGCCTAGGCGCTACCAATGGAGATATAGAGTTGAACAAGACAATAAAATCCAGCCCGGGGCTAGAAGGAGGAATAATTGCAGCCTTATCCAAATCGTGAGAGGGGCTGTTGACGCTATAGAGGGGCGAAATGGGGGCCGGTAAGGATTCTAAAATAGTAACGTTCACGACCGAAGAGAACGTCCGAAGGTAAGAACCCAGTGGAGGGGAGTTAGCCCGGTAAGATTGGGCTGAGGCCATCGTTATGAAGGTGAAGGATCATTTAGGGCTGATGTGATGTCGATTATGGATCTAGCTTAGAGTACGAAGATACTTCCGTACTCGGGTAGACCATCGGAGCGCCCAGCCACGACGCCAGAACGACGAGAGTCCATCCCAATGATCCCATGTCTCTTTGGCTCGAAATAGCGATAGCAATGACCTAACCGGCTTCTTGGCTGACTAGAGTGCGATACACCGCAGAGTGCTCGTGAACTGGCCAATAATAGGGCGATATGGCGTGAAATGCAGTGGAGGAACCGCTTCACGCTGACAACCCGGAAGCAAGGATGGACCAGGTGGAGCGTAAAAATACCCAGTCAGAGGGTTTGGCTGGTGGTGGGAATATGGCCCCGCCGCTGGAGACTACAGAAACTCTCAGCCGCGCCCATCAGCAGAGCGGACGGGGGCCGAGGGCCATTTGGCATTTGGCATTTTCTGATGCTGGCTGAGCTGGATTGGAGATAATCGTATCGGACGACTGGTGCAACCTCCACTCTCTCATCAGACTCGTCCTCAACTCCCGACTGCCTGCTACAGGCACCGAAGAATGCGGACTGCCCGTCTGCGGGCGTCGATCCCAACCTGATGCTGCCTCGGAGGCCTCATACTCGAGTAGTCATCAGACGCAAGCCACGAAATGTTCTCGAGGAGACTGTGCTCCGGTCTGTATAACCGCCTGTGCGCTGCGCCGTGGACCGACCCGCGAATGGAGAACAACGGGCGCCATCGTGCCATGCCGTTTATTTCTCGCAGGCTGCTCAGCTGTCTCTGGCGATCACTCTCTGCGCCAAACAAAGTCCTCAATTGGCTCTATCCGGCTATCCATTCCTTCGGCTGGAACTTAAACAGGGCTGCTCAAATCAAATGCAAGTACGAAGTGCGAAGTAAAGCGAGTCAATTTTGGTTAATTTTAGTCAAAGTGCCGCTGCTGCGCCGCCGCTTGGGGACCGTGGGGTCTTGACTGTTGAGATTGCGCTATTCCTAATATGCGTAACAACGTTATTATTAACACCGTAACGAGCAGCACAGAACGATTATTAACCAAGCGGAGGATGAGGACGAAGGGGGAGATGTCCAGAGGGTGAGAAAAAGACCCCAAAACTCGCACTAGCGGGAAGTTGTGGAAGATACCAAGCAAGGTCCCGTTCCGAGACCAGGTCCCTAGGGGCTCGTACGTGCACGAAGCACTGTCCCACGGAGCACAATCTCGCTATCGCTTGTTTCCATGGCCAATATCAATATCAATATCAATATCAATATCAATATCAATATCAATATCAATATCAATATCAGACCCGCTGTTCTCGCATTTGAATATTTTGGTGAGGTAGCCAGCTTAACGGTTAGGTTTGTTGGTGCTTTATTAGACTTTAAGGTTGCGGCAGCAGTTGGTTGGTAGGTAGCTTCCTGGGCTGGCCCGACTTGTCGGATTTCTGTCACGTGACTCCTTAACCATTCCATCGTTTCCTGGGATGAAGATGACGATCAGGGCAATTAGCCGCAAATAGAAGTAGAAGAGCCGGTTGTCAGTTCGATATTCCAGGGGATGCTGTAATTATGTATTTTGATAAATATTGTCCCTCTATAAATCGGTACACAGTGGAGGCGGCATTGCCTCGGAAACCCTCATCTCCCGGTAAGCCCGCCCTATTGGGCCGTCGTCCTAACAGTTGCCTTTAGTACGCTTTATTAAAAATATAAGTAAGCATCTTTTAGATCAGATTACGCCCCATTAACGTATTATGGAGAATACCCAGGCCGTTATCCCGACAAAACCGAAACTCTTCGTTCATGCAGCCTTGAACGGAGCCTTGAACAATCTAGCATCCCTCTGTTAGAGTAACTAGGAAGCAATCAAAAATAAAAAATTGTGCTGCTAGAAAGTTCGAAAATAACATAGAACAAATTAGGATGTTTCAGCGGTGCGTGTACCACTATGCTATTTTCAGACTTTCTGGTAGGACAATATCGGCTCATCACGCCTGCTTGGGATACGTACTTGGATGGCCATTCTTTTTCGCATAGGATCTGACCTTGCCATCCAAGTCGGGGCCCACAAACAACCAAACCAGACTCGTAATACAAGTCAAAATAGTATCCCACACCCAGTTATTCCTCCTTGAACCACCCCAGGCACAGCCCCTCATAGCCTGGCCTAGCCAACTAACGGTCACCAAATACTCGCCATTCTCCAAGCCCTTTATGGATTTCGCAGCAACCACATCCGGCGTCTGCACGGGATCCGATTCCTCCAGTATATGTGTGATTTTCGGTTTCGTCTTGTTCTCCAGGTCGAGTCCTGGGCTGGAAATCGTCCCAGGAAATACGGTATGCACTTTTACCGTGTCGCCGCCACCATAGAGCAGGACTTCCTGAGCCAACGTATCGCTCAAGCTTTTGATCGCAGCTTTGGTCGGCGCATATGGCGCATAGCCTGCCACGGGATAGAATGCCGCCACCGAACTTGTAAAGATGAGATGTTTTTGTGTCCCTTTTCCAAGTACCGAAGGAGCCAACCATTCATTTAGGATGGCATGTGCCATATCGACACATGTCCAGTAATTGATATCCATCTGCTGCCGCATTTTCGCTCTGGGCGTCTCGATAAAGAGGCCGGGATAGGCGGAGCCCGCGATGCACCACAAGGTATCCGGGGAATTGCCATGATTCCAGGCGATTGCTTCGGCGAGGACAGTCGCGGCGGCATCCTCCTCGGAGAGATCGGCACTAATATATTGGAATCGCTGTGTTGAAGGGTTTCTTGCTGAGGCCTAGATGAGGAACAAGGTCAGCCTGGAATGCCAGCTCAATTGACAAACTGAATAGGCAAACCTACCTGGATCTGTGCCAATGCCTCTTCGAGTTTCCCAACATTGCGTGCTACTATTATGATATTCGCGCCCTTTTGTGCCAATTGTTTTGCGACGCTCTTGCCCATGCCCTCAGAGGCGCCGGTGAGCAGGACGGTCTTATTATGATGATCAGCTATGCGAGGCTAGAAGCACGGTTCGGGATTGCGAGCCTACCTTTCCTTGCACATCAAACTTATTCCTCCTAAAAAGCCCCATAATTACTGGAAAGAGGACAACCACGCCTACGAGTAAGCTCGCAATTGTCCAGATATTCAGAGAGATGGGCATGACGTGGTGTGGAGGTTAGATTGCTATAATTTCCGGAATTACGCAGGTCTCGACACCTAAATTCGTCCTCGCGATCCGCGACGCGACGTCCCGAAGTATCTCCGAAGACAATACATATATCTCCTCTCTCCTATTATCAAGGGGACAGATAAGCTACTTTTGTGGCTCTCATTTTAGACACTACGGTGTTTCTCTTCTAGAATTTGGAAAACCCGCTCAACGTGGATGAGATAATATAAGGCTCTACAGCTGGTTAAGGGAATTATAAGCGATGGTAATAGGGACTCGGGGCTAGAATTGCTCCTGGCTACATCACTTGCCATGCACATCCTAGCTGTATGGAGGGAGATGCAACATATTAATTATCTCTATTTCATCTCCCTCCCGCTCCATTACCCATACTCTAACAATATTAACTAAAGGTGTAGAAAGACTCAGTTGCAAAATCATAACCGCGTTGCATTCGTACTAACTCTATTCCCCTTATTGTTACTTGGCCCCCCCAAACTGAATAATAAAATATAATGATCGATAGACAATCAAAACGATAAAAAAGAATTAAAGTAATTATCCCGCTTATCCCTTATAGTAGAAGAACAGTTGCCAACAGCCCATGAACCAACATCACGCTCCAAGCCCCAAGCGCGAGTATTCCGGAAGCTCCAGAAGCTTCGACTACACTGGTTGCTGAACCACCTGTGGGTCCGGGCTTTGCAATGCTGATGCTTGGAGCGGTACCAGATTCACCTTTGTGATCACCGTTAGATTCACCTTTGTGGTCACCGTTGGATTCACCCTTGTGGTCACCGTTGGATTCACCGTTAGATTCACCCTTGTGGTCACCGTTGGATTCACCGTTNGATTCACCCTTGTGGTCACCGTTGGATTCACCGTTAGATTCACCCTTGTGGTCACCGTTGGATTCACCGTTGGATTCACCCTTGTGTCCACCTTTATGTCCACTACCAGCCGGGCCACCCTCTGAAGTACCGTTCTCATT